>NC_136626.1:1110634-1608134 GCF_933228915.1 Telmatherina bonti | reverse complement strand
GCGGATTGCTCGGTGCTGGTGGTGGTGGGAGCCCCTCCGCCCGCCGGCCTGCTGGAGCAGCTGCTGCGGCACATAGACTCGGGTGAGTGGGTTGGGTGGAACCAAGCCGCGGGAAGTCTGAACGTCCTTCATCGTAAAAGTAGAAGAAAAGTTGACTTTCTCATGTTCCGATCCAGAACCGGACACAGAACGCTGGGTCCCGGTCCAGGGTTAATCTGCGGATTTTGAACTTTCATTTGAAACTGGATCAAACTTTTGACAATATTTCCTCAAGTTCCGGTGAAACTGGGTCAGAACCAGAACCAGGATCAGGGAAGTCATTTAAAACATCAACTGATCACTTCCCAATACATTTTCTGATTGGTGATCAAATCCAGACTCAGAGTTCTGGATTTGAGTTCTCTGAGACTATGGTTCTCATCCAGTGTTAGTTCTGATCCAGTTCTGGTTCTGATCCACTTTTGGTTCTGATCCAGTTCTGGTTCTGATCCACTTTTGGTTCTGATCCACTTTTGGTTCTGATCCACTATTAGTTCTGATCCAGTTCTGGTTCTGATCCACTTTTGGTTCTGATCCAGTTCTGGTTCTGATCCAGTTCTGGTTTTGATCCACTTTTGGTTCTGATCCAGTTCTGTTTCTGAACCACTGTTGGTTCTGATCCACTGTTGGTTCTGATCCAGTTCTGGTTCTGATCCAGTGTTTGTTCTGATCCAGTTCTGGTTCTGATCCACTGTTGGTTCTGATCGACTTCTGGTTCTGATCCACTGTTGGTTCTGATCGACTTCTGGTTCTGATCCACTGTTGGTTCTGATCCAATTCTGGTTCTGATCCAGTTCTGGTTCTGATCCAGTTCTGGTTCTGGTCTTCACGTGGACCAGGTGTCAGAAGGAGGATCCAGAACCAGAACCGGGCTGACCCATCAGCAGGAGGATACGTGACGTCAGACACACAAAGAGGAAGTCCTTACTAAACAACTGGAACTTCCTGTTTGCAGAGGAAGTGACCCATCTGACAGAGATGGGTGTAAATGTGGACAGAGATCTCACTCTGCCTGGAAATCTCAACACCTTGAAACTTCATCTTCCTCCTCCCCTGTAAACATGTTTATTCCTGCTGTAAACATGTTTATTCCTGCTGTAAACATGTTTATTCCTGCTGTAAACATGTTTATTCCTGCTGTAAACATGTTAATTTCTGCTGTAAACATGTTTATTCCTGCTGTAAAGATGTTTATTTCTGCTGTAAACATATTTATTTCTGCTGTAAACATGTTTATTTCTGCTGTAAACATGTTTATTTCTGCTGTAAACATATTTATTTCTGCTGTTAACATGTTTATTCCTGCTGTAAACATGTTTATTTCTGCTGTAAACATGTTTATTTCTGCTGTAAACATGTTTATTCCTGCTGTAAACATGTTAATTTCTGCTGTAAACATGTTTATTTCTGCTGTAAACATATTTATTTCTGCTGTAAACATGTTTATTCCTGCTGTAAACATATTTATTCCTGCTGTAAACATGTTTATTCCTGCTGTAAACATGTTTAATACTGCTGTAAACATGTTTATTCCTGCTGTAAACATGTTTATTGCTGCTGTAAACATGTTTATTCCTGCTGTAAACATGTTAATTTCTGCTGTAAACATGTTTATTCGTGCTGTAAACATGTTTATTTCTGCTGTAAACATGTTTATTCCTGCTGTAAACATGTTTATTCCTGCTGTAAAGATGTTTATTTCTGCTGTAAACATATTTATTTCTGCTGTAAACATGTTTATTTCTGCTGTAAACATGTTTATTTCTGCTGTAAACATATTTATTTCTGCTGTAAACATGTTTATTCCTGCTGTAAACATGTTTAATACTGCTGTAAACATGTTTATTCCTGCTGTAAACATGTTTATTGCTGCTGTAAATGTGTTTATTCCTGCTGTAAACATGTTTAATACTGCTGTAAACATGTTTATTTCTGCCGTAAACATGTTTATTTCTGCCGTAAACATGTTTATTTCTGCTGTAAACATGTTAAATACTGCTGTAAACATGTTTATTTCTGCCATAAACATGTTTATTCCTGCCGTAAACATGTTTATTCCTGCTGTAAACATGTTAAATACTGCTGTAAACATGTTTATTTCTGCCATAAACATGTTTATTCCTGCCGTAAACATGTTTATTCCTGCTGTAAACATGTTAAATACTGCTGTAAACATGTTTATTTCTGCCATAAACATGTTTATTCCTGCCGTAAACATGTTTATTACTGCTGTAAACATGTTTATTCCTGCTGTAAACATGTTTATTTCTGCTGTAAAAATGTTTATTCCTGCAGCTTCTGGCTCCACTTTGAACCACCGAGGTTCCTGATCGGTTAAAACATCTGTAGTTGTGGGAAATTAGTACAGAATATTCTGATGGTAGAACATCTGGAATGCTGGAAGAACACGTGGAGTGGTGACGTTCCCTGTCTGTCTTCCAGGTCTACGCTGCTGGCCCGTGGATCTGGACGTTGCCGTTCTAGATCAGCAGCTGAAACTCTTTGTGTCCAGGCATTCGGCCTTCCTTTCTGAGGACGTCCCAGGTAAGACGGAACACCTAACGCCTCAGAGCCGTGTGACTCAGGACTGAAAGCTGATTGGACAGAAGTAGGACAGACTTTTTGTTTGTAGCTTCCAGACTCACAGACGCTGGTTTGTGTGAGGAGACACGAGGAGTCAGCTGAGACGCTGCTGATCCGCCTGGAGACACGCGTCTCCTACACGTCTTCATGTCTATACGACCTCATGTCTCCGCGTCTCCTACACGTCTTCATGTCTATACGACCTCATGTCTCCGCGTCTCCTACACGTCTTCATGTCTATACGACCTCATGTCTCCGCGTCTCCTACACGTCTTCATGTCTATACGACCTCATGTCTCCGCGTCTCCTACACGTCTTCATGTCTATACGACCTCATGTCTCCGCGTCTCCTACACGTCTTCATGTCTATACGACCTCATGTCTCCGCGTCTCCTACACGTCTTCATGTCTATACGACCTCATGTCTCCGCGTCTCCTACACGTCTTCATGTCTATACGACCTCATTTCTCCACGTCTCCTACACGTCTTCATGTCTATACGACCTCATTTCTCCGCGTCTCCTACACGTCTTCATGTCTATACAACCTCATTTCTCCACGTCTCCTACACGTCTTCATGTCTATACGACCTCACGTCTCCGCGTCTCCTACACGTCTTCATGTCTATACGACCTCATTTCTCCGCGTCTCCTACACGTCTTCATGTCTATACGACCTCATTTCTCCACGTCTCCTACACGTCTTCATGTCTATACGACCTCATTTCTCCACGTCTCCTACACGTCTTCATGTCTATACGACCTCATGTCTCCACGTCTCCTACACGTCTTCATGTCTATACGACCTCATGTCTCCACGTCTCCTACACGTCTTCATGTCTATACGACCTCATTTCTCCGCGTCTCCTACACGTCTTCATGTCTATACGACCTCATTTCTCCGCGTCTCCTACACGTCTTCATGTCTATACGACCTCATTTCTCCACGTCTCCTACACGTCTTCATGTCTATACGACCTCATGTCTCCACGTCTCCTACACGTCTTCATGTCTATACGACCTCATTTCTCCACGTCTCCTACACGTCTTCATGTCTATACGACCTCATTTCTCCACGTCTCCTACACGTCTTCATGTCTATACGACCTCATTTCTCCACGTCTCCTACACGTCTTCATGTCTATACGACCTCATTTCTCCACGTCTCCTACACGTCTTCATGTCTATACGACCTCATTTCTCCACGTCTCCTACACGTCTTCATGTCTATACGACCTCATTTCTCCACGTCTCCTACACGTCTTCATGTCTATACGACCTCATGTCTCCGCGTCTCCTACACGTCTTCATGTCTATACGACCTCATGTCTCCACGTCTCCTACACGTCTTCATGTCTATACGACCTCATTTCTCCACGTCTCCTACACGTCTTCATGTCTATACGACCTCATTTCTCCACGTCTCCTACACGTCTTCATGTCTATACGACCTCATTTCTCCACGTCTCCTACACGTCTTCATGTCTATACGACCTCATTTCTCCACGTCTCCTACACGTCTTCATGTCTATACGACCTCATTTCTCCGCGTCTCCTACACGTCTTCATGTCTATACGACCTCATTTCTCCACGTCTCCTACACGTCTTCATGTCTATACGACCTCATTTCTCCACGTCTCCTACACGTCTTCATGTCTATACGACCTCATGTCTCCACGTCTCCTACATGTCTTCATGTCTATACGACCTCATTTCTCCGCGTCTCCTACACGTCTTCATGTCTATACGACCTCATGTCTCCACGTCTCCTACACGTCTTCATGTCTATACGACCTCATTTCTCCACGTCTCCTACACGTCTTCATGTCTATACGACCTCATTTCTCCACGTCTCCTACACGTCTTCATGTCTATACGACCTCATGTCTCCGCGTCTCCTACACGTCTTCATGTCTATACGACCTCATGTCTCCGCGTCTCCTACACGTCTTCATGTCTATACGACCTCATGTCTCCGCGTCTCCTACACGTCTTCATGTCTATACGACCTCATGTCTCCGCGTCTCCTACACGTCTTCATGTCTATACGACCTCATGTCTCCGCGTCTCCTACACGTCTTCATGTCTATACGACCTCATGTCTCCGCGTCTCCTACACGTCTTCATGTCTATACGACCTCATGTCTCCGCGTCTCCTACACGTCTTCATGTCTATACGACCTCATGTCTCCGCGTCTCCTACACGTCTTCATGTCTATACGACCTCATTTCTCCACGTCTCCTACACGTCTTCATGTCTATACGACCTCATTTCTCCGCGTCTCCTACACGTCTTCATGTCTATACAACCTCATTTCTCCACGTCTCCTACACGTCTTCATGTCTATACGACCTCACGTCTCCGCGTCTCCTACACGTCTTCATGTCTATACGACCTCATTTCTCCGCGTCTCCTACACGTCTTCATGTCTATACGACCTCATTTCTCCACGTCTCCTACACGTCTTCATGTCTATACGACCTCATTTCTCCACGTCTCCTACACGTCTTCATGTCTATACGACCTCATGTCTCCACGTCTCCTACACGTCTTCATGTCTATACGACCTCATGTCTCCACGTCTCCTACACGTCTTCATGTCTATACGACCTCATGTCTCCACGTCTCCTACACGTCTTCATGTCTATACGACCTCATGTCTCCGCGTCTCCTACACGTCTTCATGTCTATACGACCTCATTTCTCCACGTCTCCTACACGTCTTCATGTCTATACGACCTCATTTCTCCACGTCTCCTACACGTCTTCATGTCTATACGACCTCATTTCTCCACGTCTCCTACACGTCTTCATGTCTATACGACCTCATGTCTCCACGTCTCCTACACGTCTTCATGTCTATACGACCTCATTTCTCCACGTCTCCTACACGTCTTCATGTCTATACGACCTCATTTCTCCACGTCTCCTACACGTCTTCATGTCTATACGACCTCATTTCTCCACGTCTCCTACACGTCTTCATGTCTATACGACCTCATTTCTCCACGTCTCCTACACGTCTTCATGTCTATACGACCTCATTTCTCCACGTCTCCTACACGTCTTCATGTCTATACGACCTCATTTCTCCACGTCTCCTACACGTCTTCATGTCTATACGACCTCATGTCTCCGCGTCTCCTACACGTCTTCATGTCTATACGACCTCATGTCTCCACGTCTCCTACACGTCTTCATGTCTATACGACCTCATTTCTCCACGTCTCCTACACGTCTTCATGTCTATACGACCTCATTTCTCCACGTCTCCTACACGTCTTCATGTCTATACGACCTCATTTCTCCACGTCTCCTACACGTCTTCATGTCTATACGACCTCATTTCTCCACGTCTCCTACACGTCTTCATGTCTATACGACCTCATTTCTCCGCGTCTCCTACACGTCTTCATGTCTATACGACCTCATTTCTCCACGTCTCCTACACGTCTTCATGTCTATACGACCTCATTTCTCCACGTCTCCTACACGTCTTCATGTCTATACGACCTCATGTCTCCACGTCTCCTACATGTCTTCATGTCTATACGACCTCATTTCTCCGCGTCTCCTACACGTCTTCATGTCTATACGACCTCATGTCTCCACGTCTCCTACACGTCTTCATGTCTATACGACCTCATTTCTCCACGTCTCCTACACGTCTTCATGTCTATACGACCTCATTTCTCCACGTCTCCTACACGTCTTCATGTCTATACGACCTCATTTCTCCACGTCTCCTACACGTCTTCATGTCTATACGACCTCATTTCTCCGCGTCTCCTACACGTCTTCATGTCTATACGACCTCATGTCTCCGCGTCTCCTACACGTCTTCATGTCTATACGACCTCATTTCTCCACGTCACCTACACGTCTTCATGTCTATACAACCTCATTTCTCCACGTCTCCTACACGTCTTCATGTCTATACGACCTCATGTCTCCGCGTCTCCTACACGTCTTCATGTCTATACGACCTCATGTCTCCACGTCTCCTACACGTCTTCATGTCTATACGACCTCATTTCTCCACGTCTCCTACACGTCTTCATGTCTATACGACCTCATTTCTCCACGTCTCCTACACGTCTTCATGTCTATACGACCTCATTTCTCCACGTCTCCTACACGTCTTCATGTCTATACGACCTCATTTCTCCACGTCTCCTACACGTCTTCATGTCTATACGACCTCATTTCTCCACGTCTCCTACACGTCTTCATGTCTATACGACCTCATGTCTCCGCGTCTCCTACACGTCTTCATGTCTATACGACCTCATTTCTCCACGTCTCCTACACGTCTTCATGTCTATACGACCTCATGTCTCCGCGTCTCCTACACGTCTTCATGTCTATACGACCTCATTTCTCCACGTCACCTACACGTCTTCATGTCTATACGACCTCATTTCTCCACGTCTCCTACACGTCTTCATGTCTATACGACCTCATTTCTCCACGTCTCCTACACGTCTTCATGTCTATACGACCTCATGTCTCCGCGTCTCCTACACGTCTTCATGTCTATACAACCTCATGTCTCCGCGTCTCCTACACGTCTTCATGTCTATACGACCTCATTTCTCCACGTCACCTACACGTCTTCATGTCTATACGACCTCATTTCTCCACGTCTCCTACACGTCTTCATGTCTATACGACCTCATTTCTCCACGTCTCCTACACGTCTTCATGTCTATACGACCTCATGTCTCCACGTCTCCTACACGTCTTCATGTCTATACGACCTCATTTCTCCACGTCTCCTACACGTCTTCATGTCTATACGACCTCATGTCTCCACGTCTCCTACACGTCTTCATGTCTATACGACCTCATGTCTCCACGTCACCTACACGTCTTCATGTCTATACGACCTCATTTCTCCACGTCTCCTACACGTCTTCATGTCTATACGACCTCATTTCTCCACGTCTCCTACACGTCTTCATGTCTATACGACCTCATTTCTCCGCGTCTCCTACACGTCTTCATGTCTATACGACCTCATTTCTCCACGTCTCCTACACGTCTTCATGTCTATACGACCTCATGTCTCCGCGTCTCCTACACGTCTTCATGTCTATACAACCTCATGTCTCCGCGTCTCCTACACGTCTTCATGTCTATACGACCTCATTTCTCCACGTCTCCTACACGTCTTCATGTCTATACGACCTCATTTCTCCGCGTCTCCTACACGTCTTCATGTCTATACGACCTCATGTCTCCGCGTCTCCTACACGTCTTCATGTCTATACGACCTCATTTCTCCACGTCTCCTACACGTCTTCATGTCTATACGACCTCATTTCTCCACGTCTCCTACACGTCTTCATGTCTATACGACCTCATTTCTCCACGTCTCCTACACGTCTTCATGTCTATACGACCTCATTTCTCCACGTCACCTACACGTCTTCATGTCTATACGACCTCATTTCTCCACGTCTCCTACACGTCTTCATGTCTATACGACCTCATTTCTCCGCGTCTCCTACACGTCTTCATGTCTATACGACCTCATTTCTCCACGTCTCCTACACGTCTTCATGTCTATACGACCTCATTTCTCCACGTCTCCTACACGTCTTCATGTCTATACGACCTCATGTCTCCGCGTCTCCTACACGTATTCATGTCTATACGACCTCATTTCTCCACGTCTCCTACACGTCTTCATGTCTATACGACCTCATTTCTCCACGTCTCCTACACGTCTTCATGTCTATACGACCTCATGTCTCCGCGTCTCCTACACGTCTTCATGTCTATACGACCTCATTTCTCCACGTCTCCTACACGTCTTCATGTCTATACGACCTCATTTCTCCACGTCTCCTACACGTCTTCATGTCTATACGACCTCATTTCTCCACGTCTCCTACACGTCTTCATGTCTATACGACCTCATGTCTCCGCGTCTCCTACACGTCTTCATGTCTATACGACCTCATGTCTCCGCGTCTCATACACGTCTTCATGTCTATACGACCTCATGTCTCCGCGTCTCCTACACGTCTTCATGTCTATACGACCTCATGTCTCCGCGTCTCCTACACGTCTTCATGTCTATACGACCTCATGTCTCCGCGTCTCCTACACGTCTTCATGTCTATACGACCTCATGTCTCCGCGTCTCCTACACGTCTTCATGTCTATACGACCTCATGTCTCCGCGTCTCCTACACGTCTTCATGTCTATACGACCTCATTTCTCCACGTCTCCTACACGTCTTCATGTCTATACGACCTCATTTCTCCACGTCTCCTACACGTCTTCATGTCTATACGACCTCATGTCTCCGCGTCTCCTACACGTCTTCATGTCTATACGACCTCATTTCTCCACGTCACCTACACGTCTTCATGTCTATACGACCTCATTTCTCCACGTCTCCTACACGTCTTCATGTCTATACGACCTCATTTCTCCACGTCACCTACACGTCTTCATGTCTATACGACCTCATTTCTCCACGTCTCCTACACGTCTTCATGTCTATACGACCTCATGTCTCCGCGTCTCCTACACGTCTTCATGTCTATACGACCTCATGTCTCCGCGTCTCATACACGTCTTCATGTCTATACGACCTCATGTCTCCGCGTCTCCTACACGTCTTCATGTCTATACGACCTCATGTCTCCGCGTCTCCTACACGTCTTCATGTCTATACGACCTCATGTCTCCGCGTCTCCTACACGTCTTCATGTCTATACGACCTCATGTCTCCGCGTCTCCTACACGTCTTCATGTCTATACGACCTCATGTCTCCGCGTCTCCTACACGTCTTCATGTCTATACGACCTCATTTCTCCGCGTCTCCTACACGTCTTCATGTCTATACGACCTCATTTCTCCACGTCTCCTACACGTCTTCATGTCTATACGACCTCATTTCTCCACGTCTCCTACACGTCTTCATGTCTATACGACCTCATGTCTCCGCGTCTCCTACACGTCTTCATGTCTATACAACCTCATGTCTCCGCGTCTCCTACACGTCTTCATGTCTATACGACCTCATTTCTCCACGTCACCTACACGTCTTCATGTCTATACGACCTCATTTCTCCACGTCTCCTACACGTCTTCATGTCTATACGACCTCATTTCTCCACGTCTCCTACACGTCTTCATGTCTATACGACCTCATGTCTCCACGTCTCCTACACGTCTTCATGTCTATACGACCTCATTTCTCCACGTCTCCTACACGTCTTCATGTCTATACGACCTCATGTCTCCACGTCTCCTACACGTCTTCATGTCTATACGACCTCATGTCTCCACGTCACCTACACGTCTTCATGTCTATACGACCTCATTTCTCCACGTCTCCTACACGTCTTCATGTCTATACGACCTCATGTCTCCGCGTCTCCTACACGTCTTCATGTCTATACGACCTCATTTCTCCACGTCTCCTACACGTCTTCATGTCTATACGACCTCATTTCTCCACGTCTCCTACACGTCTTCATGTCTATACGACCTCATTTCTCCGCGTCTCCTACACGTCTTCATGTCTATACGACCTCATTTCTCCACGTCTCCTACACGTCTTCATGTCTATACGACCTCATGTCTCCGCGTCTCCTACACGTCTTCATGTCTATACAACCTCATGTCTCCGCGTCTCCTACACGTCTTCATGTCTATACGACCTCATTTCTCCACGTCTCCTACACGTCTTCATGTCTATACGACCTCATTTCTCCGCGTCTCCTACACGTCTTCATGTCTATACGACCTCATGTCTCCGCGTCTCCTACACGTCTTCATGTCTATACGACCTCATTTCTCCACGTCTCCTACACGTCTTCATGTCTATACGACCTCATTTCTCCACGTCTCCTACACGTCTTCATGTCTATACGACCTCATTTCTCCACGTCTCCTACACGTCTTCATGTCTATACGACCTCATTTCTCCACGTCACCTACACGTCTTCATGTCTATACGACCTCATTTCTCCACGTCTCCTACACGTCTTCATGTCTATACGACCTCATGTCTCCGCGTCTCCTACACGTCTTCATGTCTATACGACCTCATGTCTCCGCGTCTCATACACGTCTTCATGTCTATACGACCTCATGTCTCCGCGTCTCCTACACGTCTTCATGTCTATACGACCTCATGTCTCCGCGTCTCCTACACGTCTTCATGTCTATACGACCTCATGTCTCCGCGTCTCCTACACGTCTTCATGTCTATACGACCTCATGTCTCCGCGTCTCCTACACGTCTTCATGTCTATACGACCTCATGTCTCCGCGTCTCCTACACGTCTTCATGTCTATACGACCTCATGTCTCCACGTCTCCTACACGTCTTCATGTCTATACGACCTCATGTCTCCGCGTCTCCTACACGTCTTCATGTCTATACGACCTCATGTCTCCACGTCTCCTACACGTCTTCATGTCTATACGACCTCATTTCTCCACGTCTCCTACACGTCTTCATGTCTATACGACCTCATGTCTCCGCGTCTCCTACACGTCTTCATGTCTATACGACCTCATGTCTCCACGTCTCCTACACGTCTTCATGTCTATACGACCTCATTTCTCCACGTCTCCTACACGTCTTCATGTCTATACGACCTCATTTCTCCACGTCTCCTACACGTCTTCATGTCTATACGACCTCATTTCTCCACGTCTCCTACACGTCTTCATGTCTATACGACCTCATGTCTCCACGTCTCCTACACGTCTTCATGTCTATACGACCTCATTTCTCCACGTCTCCTACACGTCTTCATGTCTATACGACCTCATTTCTCCACGTCTCCTACACGTCTTCATGTCTATACGACCTCATTTCTCCACGTCTCCTACACGTCTTCATGTCTATACGACCTCATTTCTCCACGTCTCCTACACGTCTTCATGTCTATACGACCTCATGTCTCCGCGTCTCCTACACGTCTTCATGTCTATACGACCTCATTTCTCCACGTCTCCTACACGTCTTCATGTCTATACGACCTCATGTCTCCGCGTCTCCTACACGTCTTCATGTCTATACGACCTCATGTCTCCGCGTCTCCTACACGTCTTCATGTCTATACGACCTCATTTCTCCACGTCTCCTACACGTCTTCATGTCTATACGACCTCATGTCTCCGCGTCTCCTACACGTCTTCATGTCTATACGACCTCATGTCTCCGCGTCTCCTACACGTCTTCATGTCTATACGACCTCATTTCTCCGCGTCTCCTACACGTCTTCATGTCTATACGACCTCATGTCTCCGCGTCTCCTACACGTCTTCATGTCTATACGACCTCATGTCTCCGCGTCTCATACACGTCTTCATGTCTATACGACCTCATTTCTCCACGTCTCCTACACGTCTTCATGTCTATACGACCTCATTTCTCCACGTCTCCTACACGTCTTCATGTCTATACGACCTCATTTCTCCACGTCTCCTACACGTCTTCATGTCTATACGACCTCATTTCTCCGCGTCTCCTACACGTCTTCATGTCTATACGACCTCATGTCTCCGCGTCTCCTACACGTCTTCATGTCTATACGACCTCATTTCTCCACGTCACCTACACGTCTTCATGTCTATACGACCTCATTTCTCCACGTCTCCTACACGTCTTCATGTCTATACGACCTCATTTCTCCACGTCTCCTACACGTCTTCATGTCTATACGACCTCATGTCTCCGCGTCTCCTACACGTCTTCATGTCTATACGACCTCATGTCTCCGCGTCTCCTACACGTCTTCATGTCTATACGACCTCATGTCTCCGCGTCTCCTACACGTCTTCATGTCTATACGACCTCATGTCTCCGCGTCTCCTACACGTCTTCATGTCTATACGACCTCATGTCTCCACGTCTCCTACACGTCTTCATGTCTATACGACCTCATGTCTCCGCGTCACCTACACGTCTTCATGTCTATACGACCTCATGTCTCCGCGTCTCCTACACGTCTTCATGTCTATACGACCTCATGTCTCCGCGTCTCCTACACGTCTTCATGTCTATACGACCTCATTTCTCCGCGTCTCCTACACGTCTTCATGTCTATACGACCTCATGTCTCCGCGTCTCCTACACGTCTTCATGTCTATACGACCTCATGTCTCCGCGTCTCCTACACGTCTTCATGTCTATACGACCTCATGTCTCCGCGTCTCCTACACGTCTTCATGTCTATACGACCTCATGTCTCCACGTCTCCTACACGTCTTCATGTCTATACGACCTCATTTCTCCACGTCTCCTACACGTCTTCATGTCTATACGACCTCATTTCTCCACGTCTCCTACACGTCTTCATGTCTATACGACCTCATGTCTCCGCGTCTCCTACACGTCTTCATGTCTATACGACCTCATTTCTCCACGTCTCCTACACGTCTTCATGTCTATACAACCTCATGTCTCCGCGTCTCCTACACGTCTTCATGTCTATACGACCTCATGTCTCCGCGTCTCCTACACGTCTTCATGTCTATACGACCTCATGTCTCCGCGTCTCCTACACGTCTTCATGTCTATACGACCTCATGTCTCCGCGTCTCCTACACGTCTTCATGTCTATACGACCTCATTTCTCCACGTCTCCTACACGTCTTCATGTCTATACGACCTCATTTCTCCACGTCTCCTACACGTCTTCATGTCTATACGACCTCATTTCTCCACGTCTCCTACACGTCTTCATGTCTATACGACCTCATTTCTCCACGTCTCCTACACGTCTTCATGTCTATACGACCTCATGTCTCCGCGTCTCCTACACGTCTTCATGTCTATACGACCTCATGTCTCCGCGTCTCCTACACGTCTTCATGTCTATACGACCTCATGTCTCCGCGTCTCCTACACGTCTTCATGTCTATACGACCTCATGTCTCCGCGTCTCCTACACGTCTTCATGTCTATACGACCTCATGTCTCCGCGTCTCCTACACGTCTTCATGTCTATACGACCTCATGTCTCCGCGTCTCCTACACGTCTTCATGTCTATACGACCTCATGTCTCCACGTCTCCTACACGTCTTCATGTCTATACGACCTCATGTCTCCGCGTCTCCTACACGTCTTCATGTCTATACGACCTCATGTCTCCGCGTCTCCTACACGTCTTCATGTCTATACGACCTCATGTCTCCGCGTCTCCTACACGTCTTCATGTCTATACGACCTCATTTCTCCACGTCTCATACACGTCTTCATGTCTATACGACCTCATTTCTCCGCGTCTCCTACACGTCTTCATGTCTATACGACCTCATTTCTCCGCGTCTCCTACACGTCTTCATGTCTATACGACCTCATGTCTCCGCGTCTCCTACACGTCTTCATGTCTATACGACCTCATTTCTCCGCGTCTCCTACACGTCTTCATGTCTATACGACCTCATGTCTCCACGTCTCCTACACGTCTTCATGTCTATACGACCTCATGTCTCCACGTCTCATACACGTCTTCATGTCTATACGACCTCATTTCTCCACGTCTCCTACACGTCTTCATGTCTATACGACCTCATTTCTCCGCGTCTCCTACACGTCTTCATGTCTATACGACCTCATGTCTCCGCGTCTCCTACACGTCTTCATGTCTATACGACCTCATGTCTCCGCGTCTCCTACACGTCTTCATGTCTATACGACCTCAAGACGCGTAGACACGAAGACGCGTAGACATAAGGATATATAGACACGAAGACGTGAAGACATAGATATGTAGACACGAAGACGTGTAGACACGAAGACGCGTAGACATAGATATGTAGACACGAAGACGCGTAGACATAAAGATGTGTAGACACGATGACGTGTAGACACGAAGACGCGTAGACACGAAGTCGTGTAGACATAAAGATATGTAGATACGAAGACGCGTAGACACGAAGACGTGTAGACATAAAGATATGTAGACACGAAGACGCGTAGACACGAAGACGCGTAGACATAAGGATATATAGACACGAAGACGTGTAGACATAGATATGTAGACACGAAGACGTGTAGACATGAATACGCGTAGACATAGATATGTAGACACGAAGACGCGTAGACATAAAGATGTGTAGACACGAAGACGTGTAGACACGAAGACGCGTAGACACGAAGTCGTGTAGACATAAAGATATGTAGACACGAAGACGCGTAGACACGAAGACGTGTAGACATAAAGATATGTAGACACGAAGACGCGTAGACACGAAGACGTGTAGACATAAAGATATGTAGACACGAAGACGCGTAGACACGAAGACGCGTAGACACGAAGACGCGTAGACATAAGGATATATAGACACAAAGACGTGTAGACATAGATATGTAGACACGAAGACGTGTAGACATGAAGACGCGTAGACACGAAGACGCGTAGACATAGAGATATGTAGACACGAAGACACGTAGACATAAAGATATGTAGACACGAAGACGCGTACACACGAAGACGCGTAGACACAAAGTCGTGTAGACATAAAGATATGTAGACACGAAGACGTGTAGACACGAAGACGTGTAGACATGAAGATGCGTAGAGACGAAGACGCGTAGACATAGAGATATGCAGACACGAAGACGCGTAGACACGAAGACGCGTAGACATAGATATGTAGACGCTAAGACGTGTAGACATGAAGACGCGTAGACACGAAGACGTGTAGACATAAAGATATGTAGACACGAAGACATGTAGACATAAAGATATGTAGACACGAAGACGTGTAGACATAAAGATATGTAGACACGAAGACGTGTAGACATAAAGATATGTAGACACGAAGACGCGTAGACACGAAGATGTGTAGACATAAAGATATGTAGACACGAATACGCGTAGACATAAAGATATGTAGACACGAAGACTCGTAGACACGAAGACTCGTAGACACGAAGACGCGTAGACACGAAGACGCGTAGACATAAAGATATGTAGACATGAAGACGCGTAGACACGAAGACGTGTAGACATAAAGATATGTAGACACGAAGACGTGTAGACATAAAGATATGTAGACACGAAGACGCGTAGACACGAAGACGTGTAGACATAAAGATATGTAGACACGAAGACGCGTAGACACGAAGACGTGTAGACAAGAAGATGCGTAGACAAGAAGATATGTAGACACGAAGACGCGTAGACACGAAGACGCGTAGACATAAAGATATATAGACACGAAGACGCGCAGACAAGAAGATGCGTAGACACGAAGACGTGTAGACAAGAAGATGCGTAGACACGAAGACGTGTAGACACGAAGACGCGTAGACATAAGGATATATAGACACGAAGACGTGTAGACATAGATATGTAGACACGAAGACGTGTAGACATAGATATGTAGACACGAAGACGCGTAGACATAAAGATGTGTAGACACGAAGACGTGTAGACACGAAGACGCGTAGACATAAGGATATATAGACACGAAGACGTGTAGACATAGATATGTAGACACGAAGACGTGTAGACATGAAGACGCGTAGACATAGATATGTAGACACGAAGACGCGTAGACATAAAGATGTGTAGACACGAAGACGTGTAGACACGAAGACGCGTAGACACGAAGTCGTGTAGACATAAAGATATGTAGACACGAAGACGCGTAGACACGAAGATGTGTAGACATAAAGATATGTAGACACGAAGACGTGTAGACATAAAGATATGTAGACACGAAGACGTGTAGACATAAAGATATGTAGACACGAAGACGTGTAGACACGAAGACGCGTAGACACGAAGACGCGTAGACACGAAGACGCGTAGACACGAAGACGCGTAGACATAAGGATATATAGACACAAAGACGTGTAGACATAGATATGTAGACACGAAGACGTGTAGACATAGATATGTAGACACGAAGACGTGTAGACATGAAGACGTGTAGACACGAAGACGCGTAGACATAGAGATATGTAGACACGAAGACACGTAGACACGAAGACGCGTAGACACGAAGACGCGTAGACACAAAGTCGTGTAGACATAAAGATATGTAGACACGAAGACGCGTAGACACGAAGACGCGTAGACACGAAGACGCGTAGACACAAAGTCGTGTAGACATAAAGATATGTAGACACGAAGACGTGTAGACACGAAGACGTGTAGACATGAAGACGCGTAGACACGAAGACGCGTAGACATAGAGATATGCAGACACGAAGACGCGTAGACACGAAGACGCGTAGACATAGATATGTAGACACGAAGACGTGTAGACACGAAGACGCGTAGACATAAAGATGTGTAGACACGAAGACGTGTAGACACGAAGACGCGTAGACACGAAGTCGTGTAGACATAAAGATATGTAGACACGAAGACGCGTAGACACGAAGACGTGTAGACATAAAGATATGTAGACACGAAGACGCGTAGACACGAAGACGTGTAGACATAAAGATATGTAGACACGAAGACGTGTAGACACGAAGACGCGTAGACACGAAGACGCGTAGACACGAAGACGCGTAGACATAAGGATATATAGACACAAAGACGTGTAGACATAGATATGTAGACACGAAGACGTGTAGACATGAAGACGTGTAGACACGAAGACGCGTAGACATAGCGATATGTAGACACGAAGACACGTAGACATAAAGATATGTAGACACGAAGACGCGTAGACACGAAGACGCGTAGACACGAAGACGCGTAGACACAAAGTCGTGTAGACATAAAGATATGTAGACACGAAGACGTGTAGACACGAAGACGCGTAGACACGAAGACGCGTAGACATAGAGATATGCAGACACGAAGACGCGTAGACACGAAGACGCGTAGACATAGATATGTAGACGCTAAGACGTGTAGACATGAAGACGCGTAGACACGAAGACGTGTAGACATAAAGATATGTAGACACGAAGACATGTAGACATAAAGATATGTAGACACGAAGACGTGTAGACATAAAGATATGTAGACACGAAGACGTGTAGCCATAAAGATATGTAGACACGAAGACGCGTAGACACGAAGATGTGTAGACATAAAGATATGTAGACACGAATACGCGTAGACATAAAGATATGTAGACACGAAGACGCGTAGACACGAAGTCGTGTAGACATAAAGATATGTAGACATGAAGACGCGTAGACACGAAGACGTGTAGACATAAAGATATGTAGACACGAAGACGTGTAGACATAAAGATATGTAGACACGAAGACGCGTAGACACGAAGACGTGTAGACATAAAGATATGTAGACACGAAGACGCGTAGACACGAAGACGTGTAGAAAAGAAGATGCGTAGACAAGAAGATATGTAGACACGAAGACGCGTAGACACGAAGACGCGTAGACATAAAGATATATAGACACGAAGACGCGTAGACAAGAAGATGCGTAGACACGAAGACATGTAGACACGAAGACGCGTAGACATAAAGATATATAGACACGAAGACGCGTAGACACGAAGACGTGTAGACATAAAGATATATAGACACGAAGATGCCTAGACAAGCAGATGCGTAGACACGAAGATGCGTAGACACGAAGATGCGTAGACACGAAGACGTGTAGACATAAAGATATGTAGACACGAAGACGCATAGACACGAAGACGTGTAGACATAAAGATGCGTAGACACGAAGACTTGTAGACACAAAGACGCGTAGACATAAAGATATATAGACACGAAGATGTGTAGACATAAAGATGCGTAGACACGAAGACGTGTAGACATAAAGATATGTAGACACGAAGACGTGTAGACATAGATATTCGTAGACACGAAGACACGAAGACGTGTAGACATAAAGATATGTAGACACGAAGACGCGTAGACACGAAGACGTGTAGACATAAAGATATGTAGACACGACGGCGCGTAGACACGAAGACGTGTAGACATAAAGATATATAGACACGAAGATGCGTAGACAAGAAGATGCGTAGACACGAAGACGTGTAGACATAAAGATATGTAGACACGAAGACGTGTAGACATAAAGATATGTAGACACGAAGACGCGTAGACACGAAGATGTGTAGACACGAAGACGCGTAGACATAAAGATATATAGACACGAAGACGCGTAGACACGAAGACGTGTAGACATAAAGATATATAGACACGAAGATGCCTAGACAAGCAGATGCGTAGACACGAAGACGTGTAGACATAGATATGTGGACACGAAGACGCATAGACACGAAGACGCATAGACATAAAGATGCGTAGACACGAAGACTTGTAGACACAAAGACGCGTAGACATAAAGATATATAGACACGAAGATGTGTAGACATAAAGATGCGTAGACACGAAGACGTGTAGACATAAAGATATGTAGACACGAAGACGCGTAGACACGAAGACGTGTAGACATAAAGATATGTAGACACGACGGCGCGTAGACACGAAGACGTGTAGACATAAAGATATATAGACACGAAGATGCGTAGACAAGAAGATGCGTAGACACGAAGATGCGTAGACACGAAGATGCGTAGACACGAAGATGCGTAGACAAGAAGATGCGTAGACACGAAGATGCGTAGACAAGAAGATGCGTAGACACGAAGATGCGTAGACACGAAGATGCGTAGACATGAAGATGCGTAGACACGAAGACGTGTAGACATAAAGATAAGTAGACACAAAGACGCGTACACACGAAGACGCGTAGACATAGATATATAGACACGAAGACGCGTAGACAAGATGCGTAGACAAGAAGATACGTAGACACGAAGACGCGTAGACATAAAGATATATAGACACGAAGACTGTAGACACGAAGACTGTAGACACGAAGACGCGTAGACACGAAGTCGCGTAGACACGAAGACGCGTAGACATAAAGATATGTAGACATGAAGACGCGTAGACACGAAGACGTGTAGACATAAAGATATGTAGACACGAAGACGTGTAGACATAAAGATATGTAGACACGAAGACGCGTAGACACGAAGACGTGTAGACATAAAGATATGTAGACACGAAGACGCGTAGACACGAAGACGTGTAGACAAGAAGATGCGTAGACAAGAAGATATGTAGACACGAAGACGCGTAGACACGAAGACGCGTAGACATAAAGATATATAGACACGAAGACGCGCAGACAAGAAGATGCGTAGACACGAAGACGTGTAGACAAGAAGATGCGTAGACACGAAGACGTGTAGACACGAAGACGCGTAGACATAAGGATATATAGACACGAAGACGTGTAGACATAGATATGTAGACACGAAGACGTGTAGACATAGATATGTAGACACGAAGACGCGTAGACATAAAGATGTGTAGACACGAAGACGTGTAGACACGAAGACGCGTAGACACGAAGTCGTGTAGACATAAAGATATGTAGACACGAAGACGCGTAGACACGAAGACGTGTAGACATAAAGATATGTAGACACGAAGACGCGTAGACACGAAGACGTGTAGACATAAAGATATGTAGACACGAAGACGCGTAGACACGAAGACGTGTAGACATAAAGATATGTAGACACGAAGACGCGTAGACACGAAGACGCGTAGACACGAAGACGCGTAGACATAAGGATATATAGACACAAAGACATGTAGACATAGATATGTAGACACGAAGACGTGTAGACATGAAGACGCGTAGACACGAAGACGCGTAGACATAGAGATATGTAGAGACGAAGACACGTAGACATAAAGATATGTAGACACGAAGACGCGTAGACACGAAGACGCGTAGACACAAAGTCGTGTAGACATAAAGATATGTAGACACGAAGACGTGTAGACACGAAGACGTGTAGACATGAAGACGCGTAGACACGAAGACGCGTAGACATAGAGATATGCAGACACGAAGACGCGTAGACACGAAGACGCGTAGACACAAAGTCGTGTAGACATAAAGATATGTAGACACGAAGACGTGTAGACACGAAGACGTGTAGACATGAAGACGCGTAGACACGAAGACGTGTAGACATGAAGACGCGTAGACACGAAGACGCGTAGACATAGATATGTAGACGCTAAGACGTGTAGACATGAAGACGCGTAGACACGAAGACGTGTAGACATAAAGATATGTAGACACGAAGACATGTAGACATAAAGATATGTAGACACGAAGACGTGTAGACATAAAGATATGTAGACACGAAGACGTGTAGACACGAAGACGCGTAGACATAAGGATATATAGACACGAAGACGTGTAGACATAGATATGTAGACACGAAGACGTGTAGACATGAAGACGCGTAGACATAGATATGTAGACACGAAGACGCGTAGACATAAAGATGTGTAGACACGAAGACGTGTAGACACGAAGACGCGTAGACACGAAGTCGTGTAGACATAAAGATATGTAGACACGAAGACGCGTAGACACGAAGACGTGTAGACATAAAGATATGTAGACACGAAGACGCGTAGACACGAAGACGTGTAGACATAAAGATATGTAGACACGAAGACGTGTAGACACGAAGACGCGTAGACACGAAGACGCGTAGACACGAAGACGCGTAGACATAAGGATATATAGACACAAAGACGTGTAGACATAGATATGTAGACACGAAGACGTGTAGACATGAAGACGCGTAGACACGAAGACGCGTAGACATAGAGATATGTAGACATGAAGACACGTAGACATAAAGATATGTAGACACGAAGACGCGTAGACACGAAGACGCGTAGACACGAAGACGCGTAGACACAAAGTCGTGTAGACATAAAGATATGTAGACACGAAGACGTGTAGACACGAAGACGTGTAGACACGAAGACGTGTAGACACGAAGACGTGTAGACACGAAGACGCGTAGACATGAAGACGCGTAGACATGAAGACGCGTAGACACGAAGACGCGTAGACATAGACATATGCAGACACGAAGACGCGTAGACACGAAGACGTGTAGACATAAAGATATGTAGACACGAAGACGCGTAGACACGAAGACGTGTAGACACGAAGACGTGTAGACAAGAAGATGCGTAGACACGAAGACGTGTAGACACGAAGACGCGTAGACATAGATATGTAGACGCTAAGACGTGTAGACATGAAGACGCGTAGACACGAAGACGTGTAGACATAAAGATATGTAGACACGAAGACGTGTAGACATAAAGATATGTAGACACGAAGACGCGTAGACACGAAGACGTGTAGACAAGAAGATGCGTAGACAAGAAGATATGTAGACACGAAGACGCGTAGACACGAAGACGCGTAGACACGAAGACGCGTAGACATAAAGATATATAGACACGAAGATGCGTAGACACGAAGACGTGTAGACATAAAGATATGTAGACACGAAGACGCATAGACACGAAGACGTGTAGACATAAAGATGCGTAGACACGAAGACTTGTAGACACAAAGACGCGTAGACATAAAGATATATAGACACGAAGATGTGTAGACATAAAGATGCGTAGACACGTAGACGTGTAGACATAAAGATATGTAGACACGAAGACGTGTAGACATAGATATTCGTAGACACGAAGACGTGTAGACATAAAGATATGTAGACACGAAGACGCGTAGACACGAAGACGTGTAGACATAAAGATATGTGGACACGAAGACGCATAGACACGAAGACGTGTAGACATAAAGATATGTAGACACGACGGCGCGTAGACACGAAGACGTGTAGACATAAAGATATATAGACACGAAGATGCGTAGACAAGAAGATGCGTAGACACGAAGATGCGTAGACACGAAGACGTGTAGACATAAAGATATGTAGACACGAAGACGCGTAGACACGAAGACGCGTAGACACGAAGATGCGTAGACACGAAGACGCGTAGACATAAAGATATATAGACACGAAGACGCGTAGACACGAAGACGTGTAGACATAAAGATATATAGACACGATGATGCCTAGACAAGCAGATGCGTAGACACGAAGGTGCGTAGACACGAAGACGTGTAGACATAAAGATATGTAGACACGAAGACGCATAGACACGAAGACGCATAGACACGAAGACGTGTAGACATAAAGATGCGTAGACACGAAGACTTGTAGACACAAAGACGCGTAGACATAAAGATATATAGACACGAAGATGTGTAGACATAAAGATGCGTAGACACGAAGACGTGTAGACATAAAGATATGTAGACACGAAGACGCGTAGACACGAAGACGTGTAGACATAAAGATATGTAGACACGAAGACGTGTAGACACGAAGACGCGTAGACATAAGGATATATAGACACGAAGACGTGTAGACATAGATATGTAGACACGAAGACGTGTAGACATGAAGACGCGTAGACATAGATATGTAGACACGAAGACGCGTAGACATAAAGATGTGTAGACACGAAGACGTGTAGACACGAAGACGCGTAGACACGAAGTCGTGTAGACATAAAGATATGTAGACACGAAGACGTGTAGACATAAAGATATGTAGACACGAAGACGCGTAGACACGAAGACGTGTAGACATAAAGATATGTAGACACGAAGACGTGTAGACACGAAGACGCGTAGACACGAAGACGCGTAGACACGAAGACGCGTAGACATAAGGATATATAGACACAAAGACGTGTAGACATAGATATGTAGACACGAAGACGTGTAGACATGAAGACGCGTAGACACGAAGACGCGTAGACATAGAGATATGTAGACATGAAGACACGTAGACATAAAGATATGTAGACACGAAGACGCGTAGACACGAAGACGCGTAGACACGAAGACGCGTAGACACGAAGACGCGTAGACACAAAGTCGTGTAGACATAAAGATATGTAGACACGAAGACGTGTAGACACGAAGACGTGTAGACACGAAGACGTGTAGACACGAAGACGTGTAGACATGAAGACGCGTAGACATGAAGACGCGTAGACACGAAGACGCGTAGACATAGAGATATGCAGACACGAAGACGCGTAGACACGAAGACGTGTAGACATAAAGATATGTAGACACGAAGACGCGTAGACACGAAGACGTGTAGACACGAAGACGTGTAGACAAGAAGATGCGTAGACACGAAGACGTGTAGACACGAAGACGCGTAGACATAGATATGTAGACGCTAAGACGTGTAGACATGAAGACGCGTAGACACGAAGACGTGTAGACATAAAGATATGTAGACACGAAGACGTGTAGACATAAAGATATGTAGACACGAAGACGCGTAGACACGAAGACGTGTAGACAAGAAGATGCGTAGACAAGAAGATATGTAGACACGAAGACGCGTAGACACGAAGACGCGTAGACACGAAGACGCGTAGACATAAAGATATATAGACACGAAGATGCGTAGACACGAAGACGTGTAGACATAAAGATATGTAGACACGAAGACGCATAGACACGAAGACGTGTAGACATAAAGATGCGTAGACACGAAGACTTGTAGACACAAAGACGCGTAGACATAAAGATATATAGACACGAAGATGTGTAGACATAAAGATGCGTAGACACGTAGACGTGTAGACATAAAGATATGTAGACACGAAGACGTGTAGACATAGATATTCGTAGACACGAAGACACGAAGACGTGTAGACATAAAGATATGTAGACACGAAGACGCGTAGACACGAAGACGTGTAGACATAAACATATGTGGACACGAAGACGCATAGACACGAAGACGTGTAGACATAAAGATATGTAGACACGACGGCGCGTAGACACGAAGACGTGTAGACATAAAGATATATAGACACGAAGATGCGTAGACAAGAAGATGCGTAGACACGAAGATGCGTAGACACGAAGACGTGTAGACATAAAGATATGTAGACACGAAGACGCGTAGACACGAAGACGCGTAGACACGAAGATGCGTAGACACGAAGACGCGTAGACATAAAGATATATAGACACGAAGACGCGTAGACACGAAGACGTGTAGACATAAAGATATATAGACACGATGATGCCTAGACAAGCAGATGCGTAGACACGAAGGTGCGTAGACACGAAGACGTGTAGACATAAAGATATGTAGACACGAAGACGCATAGACACGAAGACGCATAGACACGAAGACGTGTAGACATAAAGATGCGTAGACACGAAGACTTGTAGACACAAAGACGCGTAGACATAAAGATATATAGACACGAAGATGTGTAGACATAAAGATGCGTAGACACGAAGACGTGTAGACATAAAGATATGTAGACACGAAGACGCGTAGACACGAAGACGTGTAGACATTAAGATATGTAGACACGACGGCGCGTAGACACGAAGACGTGTAGACATAAAGATATATAGACACGAAGATGCGTAGACAAGAAGATGCGTAGACACGAAGATGCGTAGACACGAAGATGCGTAGACACGAAGATGCGTAGACACGAAGATGCGTAGACACGAAGATGCGTAGACAAGAAGATGCGTAGACAAGAAGATGCGTAGACACGAAGATGCGTAGACACGAGGACGTGTAGACAAGAAGATGCGTAGACACGAAGATGCGTAGACACGAAGATGCGTAGACAAGAAGATGCGTAGACACGAAGACGTGTAGACATAAAGATAAGTAGACACAAAGACGCGTACACACAAAGACGCGTAGACATAGATATATAGACACGAAGACGCGTAGACAAGATGCGTAGACAAGAAGATACGTAGACACGAAGACGCGTAGACATAAAGATATATAGACACGAAGACGCGTAGATACGAAGACTGTAGACACGAAGACGCGTAGACACGAAGTCGCATAGACATAAACATATATAGACACGAAGACGCGTAGACACGAAGACGTGTAGACATAAAGATATATAGACACGAAGATCCGTAGACAAGAAGATGCGTAGACACGAAGACGTGTAGACAAAGATATGTAGACACGAAGACACGTAGACACAAAGACGTGTAGACATAAAGATATATAGACACAAAGATGTGTAGACACGAAGATGCGTAGACACGAAAACGTGTAGACATATAGATATGTAGACACAAAGACGCGTAGACACGAAGACGCGTAGACATAAAGATATGTAGACATGAAGACGTGTAGACGCGTGGACACGAAGACGCGTAGACAAGAAGATGCGTAGACATGAAGACGCGTAGACATAAAGATATGTAGACACGAAGACGTGTAGACATAAAGATATGTAGACATGAAGACGCGTAGACACGAAGACGCGTAGACACGAAGACGCGTAGACACGAAGACGCGTAGACACGAAGACATGTAGACATGAAGACATGTAGACATAAAGATATGTAGACGCGTAGACACGAAGACGCGTAGACATAAAGATATGTAGACACGAAGACGTGTAGACATAAAGATATGTAGACATGAAGACGTGTAGACGCGTAGACACGAAGACGCGTATACATGAAGACATGTAGACATAAAGATATGTAGACACGAAGACGCGTAGACATAAAGATATGTAGACGCGTAGACACGAAGACGCGTAGACATAACGATATGTAGACACGAAGACGTGTAGACATAAAGATATGTAGACACGAAGACGCGTCGACACGAAGACGTGTAGACATAAAGATATATAGACACGAAGATGCGTAGACACGAAGACGTGTAGACATACAGATATATAGACACGAAGATGCGTAGACACGAAGATGCGTAGACACGAAGATGCGTAGACACGAAGACGTGTAGACACGAAGACGCGTAGACAAAGATATATAGAGACAAAGACGCGTAGACACGAAGACTTGTAGACACGAAGACGCGTAGACACGAAGACTCGTGGACATAAAGATATATAGACATGAAGATGTGTAGACATAAAGATGCGTAGACACGAAGACGTGTAGACATAAAGATATGTAGACACGAAGACGCGTAGACACGAAGACGTGTAGACAAGAAGATGCGTAAACAAGAAGATGCGTAGACACGACAACGCGTAGACACGACGACGCGTAGACACGACGACGCGTAGACACGACGACGCGTAGACACGAAGACGCGTAGACACGAAGACACGTAGACAAGATGCGTAGACAAGAAGATGCGTAGACATAAAGATATGTAGACACGAAGACGTGTAGACATAGATATTCGTAGACACGAAGACGTGTAGACATAAAGATATGTAGACACGAAGACGCGTAGACACGAAGACGTGTAGACATAAAGATATGTAGACATGACGGCGCGTAGACACGAAGACGTGTAGACATAAAGATATATAGACACGAAGATGCGTAGACAAGAAGATGCGTAGACACGAAGACGTGTAGACATAAAGATATGTAGACACGAAGACGTGTAGACATAAAGATATGTAGACACGAAGACGCGTAGACACGAAGACGTGTAGACATAAAGATATGTAGACACGAAGACGCGTAGACACGAAGACGTGTAGACATAAAGATATGTAGACACGAAGACGCGTAGACACGAAGACGTGTAGACATAAAGATATGTAGACACGACGGCGCGTAGACACGAAGACGTGTAGACATAAAGATATATAGACACGAAGATGCGTAGACAAGAAGATGCGTAGACACGAAGATGCGTAGACACGAAGATGCGTAGACACGAAGATGCGTAGACACGAAGATGCGTAGACAAGAAGATGCGTAGACACGAAGATGCGTAGACAAGAAGATGCGTAGACAAGAAGATGCGTAGACACGAAGATGCGTAGACACGAAGATGCGTAGACACGAAGACGTGTAGACATAAAGATAAGTAGACACAAAGACGCGTACACACGAAGACGCGTAGACATAAAGATATGTAGACACGAAGACGTGTAGACATAAAGATATGTAGACACGAAGACGTGTAGACATAAAGATATGTAGACACGAAGACGTGTAGACACGAAGACGCGTAGACACGAAGACGCGTAGACATAAGGATATATAGACACAAAGACGTGTAGACATAGATATGTAGACACGAAGACGTGTAGACATGAAGACGTGTAGACACGAAGACGCGTAGACATAGAGATATGTAGACACGAAGACACGTAGACATAAAGATATGTAGACACGAAGACGCGTAGACACGAAGACGCGTAGACACGAAGACGCGTAGACACGAAGACGCGTAGACACGAAGACGCGTAGACACAAAGTCGTGTAGACATAAAGATATGTAGACACGAAGACGTGTAGACACGAAGACGTGTAGACATGAAGACGCGTAGACACGAAGACGCGTAGACATAGAGATATGCAGACACGAAGACGCGTAGACACGAAGACGCGTAGACATAGATATGTAGACACGAAGACGTGTAGACATGAAGACGCGTAGACATAGATATGTAGACACGAAGACGCGTAGACATAAAGATGTGTAGACACGAAGACGTGTAGACACGAAGACGCGTAGACACGAAGTCGTGTAGACATAAAGATATGTAGACACGAAGACGCGTAGACACGAAGACGTGTAGACATAAAGATATGTAGACACGAAGACGCGTAGACACGAAGACGTGTAGACATAAAGATATGTAGACACGAAGACGTGTAGACACGAAGACGCGTAGACATAAGGATATATAGACACGAAGACGCGTAGACATAAGGATATATAGACACAAAGACGTGTAGACATAGATATGTAGACACGAAGACGTGTAGACATGAAGACGTGTAGACACGAAGACGCGTAGACATAGCGATATGTAGACACGAAGACACGTAGACATAAAGATATGTAGACACGAAGACGCGTAGACACGAAGACGCGTAGACACGAAGACGCGTAGACACAAAGTCGTGTAGACATAAAGATATGTAGACACGAAGACGTGTAGACACGAAGACGCGTAGACACGAAGACGCGTAGACATAGAGATATGCAGACACGAAGACGCGTAGACACGAAGACGCGTAGACATAGATATGTAGACGCTAAGACGTGTAGACATGACGCGTAGACACGAAGACGTGTAGACATAAAGATATGTAGACACGAAGACATGTAGACATAAAGATATGTAGACACGAAGACGTGTAGACATAAAGATATGTAGACACGAAGACGTGTAGACATAAAGATATGTAGACACGAAGACGCGTAGACACGAAGATGTGTAGACATAAAGATATGTAGACACGAATACGCGTAGACATAAAGATATGTAGACACGAAGACGCGTAGACACGAAGTCGTGTAGACATAAAGATATGTAGACATGAAGACGCGTAGACACGAAGACGTGTAGACATAAAGATATGTAGACACGAAGACGTGTAGACATAAAGATATGTAGACACGAAGACGCGTAGACACGAAGACGTGTAGACATAAAGATATGTAGACACGAAGACGCGTAGACACGAAGACGTGTAGAAAAGAAGATGCGTAGACAAGAAGATATGTAGACACGAAGACGCGTAGACACGAAGACGCGTAGACATAAAGATATATAGACACGAAGACGCGTAGACAAGAAGATGCGTAGACACGAAGACATGTAGACACGAAGACGCGTAGACATAAAGATATATAGACACGAAGACGCGTAGACACGAAGACGTGTAGACATAAAGATATATAGACACGAAGATGCCTAGACAAGCAGATGCGTAGACACGAAGATGCGTAGACACGAAGACGTGTAGACATAAAGATATGTAGACACGAAGACGCATAGACACGAAGACGCATAGACACGAAGACGTGTAGACATAAAGATGCGTAGACACGAAGACTTGTAGACACAAAGACGCGTAGACATAAAGATATATAGACACGAAGATGTGTAGACATAAAGATGCGTAGACACGAAGACGTGTAGACATAAAGATATGTAGACACGAAGACGTGTAGACATAGATATTCGTAGACACGAAGACACGAAGACGTGTAGACATAAAGATATGTAGACACGAAGACGCGTAGACACGAAGACGTGTAGACATAAAGATATGTAGACACGACGGCGCGTAGACACGAAGACGTGTAGACATAAAGATATATAGACACGAAGATGCGTAGACAAGAAGATGCGTAGACACGAAGACGTGTAGACATAAAGATATGTAGACACGAAGACGTGTAGACATAAAGATATGTAGACACGAAGACGCGTAGACACGAAGATGTGTAGACACGAAGACGCGTAGACATAAAGATATATAGACACGAAGACGCGTAGACACGAAGACGTGTAGACATAAAGATATATAGACACGAAGATGCCTAGACAAGCAGATGCGTAGACACGAAGACGTGTAGACATAGATATGTAGACACGAACACGCATAGACACGAAGACGCATAGACATAAAGATGCGTAGACACGAAGACTTGTAGACACAAAGACGCGTAGACATAAAGATATATAGACACGAAGATGTGTAGACATAAAGATGCGTAGACACGAAGACGTGTAGACATAAAGATATGTAGACACGAAGACGCGTAGACACGAAGACGTGTAGACATAAAGATATGTAGACGCGACGGCGCGTAGACACGAAGACGTGTAGACATAAAGATATATAGACACGAAGATGCGTAGACAAGAAGATGCGTAGACACGAAGATGCGTAGACACGAAGATGCGTAGACACGAAGATGCGTAGACAAGAAGATGCGTAGACACGAAGATGCGTAGACAAGAAGATGCGTAGACACGAAGATGCGTAGACAAGAAGATGCGTAGACACGAAGATGCGTAGACACGAAGATGCGTAGACATGAAGATGCGTAGACACGAAGACGTGTAGACATAAAGATAAGTAGACACAAAGACGCGTACACACGAAGACGCGTAGACATAGATATATAGACACGAAGACGCGTAGACAAGATGCGTAGACAAGAAGATACGTAGACACGAAGACGCGTAGACATAAAGATATATAGACACGAAGTCGCGTAGACACGAAGACGCGTAGACATAAAGATATGTAGACATGAAGACGCGTAGACACGAAGACGTGTAGACATAAAGATATGTAGACACGAAGACGTGTAGACATAAAGATATGTAGACACGAAGACGCGTAGACACGAAGACGTGTAGACATAAAGATATGTAGACACGAAGACGCGTAGACACGAAGACGTGTAGACAAGAAGATGCGTAGACAAGAAGATATGTAGACAAGAAGATGCGTAGACACGAAGACGTGTAGACAAGAAGATGCGTAGACACGAAGACGTGTAGACACGAAGACGCGTAGACATAAGGATATATAGACACGAAGACGTGTAGACATAGATATGTAGACACGAAGACGTGTAGACATAGATATGTAGACACGAAGACGCGTAGACATAAAGATGTGTAGACACGAAGACGTGTAGACACGAAGACGCGTAGACACGAAGTCGTGTAGACATAAAGATATGTAGACACGAAGACGCGTAGACACGAAGACGTGTAGACATAAAGATATGTAGACACGAAGACGCGTAGACACGAAGACGTGTAGACATAAAGATATGTAGACACGAAGACGCGTAGACACGAAGACGCGTAGACACGAAGACGCGTAGACATAAGGATATATAGACACAAAGACATGTAGACATAGATATGTAGACACGAAGACGTGTAGACATGAAGACGCGTAGACACGAAGACGCGTAGACATAGAGATATGTAGAGACGAAGACACGTAGACATAAAGATATGTAGACACGAAGACGCGTAGACACGAAGACGCGTAGACACAAAGTCGTGTAGACATAAAGATATGTAGACACGAAGACGTGTAGACACGAAGACGTGTAGACATGAAGACGCGTAGACACGAAGACGCGTAGACATAGAGATATGCAGACACGAAGACGCGTAGACACGAAGACGCGTAGACACAAAGTCGTGTAGACATAAAGATATGTAGACACGAAGACGTGTAGACACGAAGACGTGTAGACATGAAGACGCGTAGACACGAAGACGTGTAGACATGAAGACGCGTAGACACGAAGACGCCTAGACATAGATATGTAGACGCTAAGACGTGTAGACATGAAGACGCGTAGACACGAAGACGTGTAGACATAAAGATATGTAGACACGAAGACATGTAGACATAAAGATATGTAGACACGAAGACGTGTAGACATAAAGATATGTAGACACGAAGACGTGTAGACACGAAGACGCGTAGACATAAGGATATATAGACACGAAGACGTGTAGACATAGATATGTAGACACGAAGACGTGTAGACATGAAGACGCGTAGACATAGATATGTAGACACGAAGACGCGTAGACATAAAGATGTGTAGACACGAAGACGTGTAGACATAAAGATATGTAGACACGAAGACGTGTAGACACGAAGACGCGTAGACATAAGGATATATAGACACGAAGACGTGTAGACATAGATATGTAGACACGAAGACGTGTAGACATAAAGATATGTAGACACGAAGACGTGTAGACACGAAGACGCGTAGACACGAAGACGCGTAGACACGAAGACGCGTAGACATAAGGATATATAGACACAAAGACGTGTAGACATAGATATGTAGACACGAAGACGTGTAGACACGAAGACGCGTAGACATAGAGATATGTAGACACGAAGACACGTAGACATAAAGATATGTAGACACGAAGACGCGTAGACACGAAGACGCGTAGACACGAAGACGCGTAGACACGAAGACGCGTAGACACAAAGTCGTGTAGACATAAAGATATGTAGACACGAAGACGTGTAGACACGAAGACGTGTAGACATGAAGACGCGTAGACACGAAGACGCGTAGACATAGAGATATGCAGACACGAAGACGCGTAGACACGAAGACGCGTAGACATAGATATGTAGACACGAAGACGTGTAGACATGAAGACGCGTAGACATAGATATGTAGACACGAAGACGCGTAGACATAAAGATGTGTAGACACGAAGACGTGTAGACACGAAGACGCGTAGACACGAAGTCGTGTAGACATAAAGATATGTAGACACGAAGACGCGTAGACACGAAGACGTGTAGACATAAAGATATGTAGACACGAAGACGCGTAGACACGAAGACGTGTAGACATAAAGATATGTAGACACGAAGACGTGTAGACACGAAGACGCGTAGACACGAAGACGCGTAGACACGAAGACGCGTAGACATAAGGATATATAGACACAAAGACGTGTAGACATAGATATGTAGACACGAAGACGTGTAGACATGAAGACGTGTAGACACGAAGACGCGTAGACATAGCGATATGTAGACACGAAGACACGTAGACATAAAGATATGTAGACACGAAGACGCGTAGACACGAAGACGCGTAGACACGAAGACGCGTAGACACAAAGTCGTGTAGACATAAAGATATGTAGACACGAAGACGTGTAGACACGAAGACGCGTAGACACGAAGACGCGTAGACATAGAGATATGCAGACACGAAGACGCGTAGACACGAAGACGCGTAGACATAGATATGTAGACGCTAAGACGTGTAGACATGAAGACGCGTAGACACGAAGACGTGTAGACATAAAGATATGTAGACACGAAGACATGTAGACATAAAGATATGTAGACACGAAGACGTGTAGACATAAAGATATGTAGACACGAAGACGTGTAGACATAAAGATATGTAGACACGAAGACGCGTAGACACGAAGATGTGTAGACATAAAGATATGTAGACACGAATACGCGTAGACATAAAGATATGTGGACACGAAGACGCGTAGACACGAAGTCGTGTAGACATAAAGATATGTAGACATGAAGACGCGTAGACACGAAGACGTGTAGACATAAAGATATGTAGACACGAAGACGTGTAGACATAAAGATATGTAGACACAAAGACGCGTAGACACGAAGACGTGTAGACATAAAGATATGTAGACACGAAGACGCGTAGACACGAAGACGTGTAGAAAAGAAGATGCGTAGACAAGAAGATATGTAGACACGAAGACGCGTAGACACGAAGACGCGTAGACATAAAGATATATAGACACGAAGACGCGTAGACAAGAAGATGCGTAGACACGAAGACATGTAGACACGAAGACGCGTAGACATAAAGATATATAGACACGAAGACGCGTAGACACGAAGACGTGTAGACATAAAGATATATAGACACGAAGATGCCTAGACAAGCAGATGCGTAGACACGAAGATGCGTAGACACGAAGACGTGTAGACATAAAGATATGTAGACACGAAGACGCATAGACACGAAGACGCATAGACACGAAGACGTGTAGACATAAAGATGCGTAGACACGAAGACTTGTAGACACAAAGACGCGTAGACATAAAGATATATAGACACGAAGATGTGTAGACATAAAGATGCGTAGACACGAAGACGTGTAGACATAAAGATATGTAGACACGAAGACGTGTAGACATAGATATTCGTAGACACGAAGACGTGTAGACATAAAGATATGTAGACACGAAGACGCGTAGACACGAAGACGTGTAGACATAAAGATATGTAGACACGACGGCGCGTAGACACGAAGACGTGTAGACATAAAGATATATAGACACGAAGATGCGTAGACAAGAAGATGCGTAGACACGAAGACGTGTAGACATAAAGATATGTAGACACGAAGACGTGTAGACATAAAGATATGTAGACACGAAGACGCGTAGACACGAAGATGTGTAGACACGAAGACGCGTAGACATAAAGATATATAGACACGAAGACGCGTAGACACGAAGACGTGTAGACATAAAGATATATAGACACGAAGATGCCTAGACAAGCAGATGCGTAGACACGAAGACGTGTAGACATAGATATGTAGACACGAACACGCATAGACACGAAGACGCATAGACATAAAGATGCGTAGACACGAAGACTTGTAGACACAAAGACGCGTAGACATAAAGATATATAGACACGAAGATGTGTAGACATAAAGATGCGTAGACACGAAGACGTGTAGACATAAAGATATGTAGACACGAAGACGCGTAGACACGAAGACGTGTAGACATAAAGATATGTAGACACGACGGCGCGTAGACACGAAGACGTGTAGACATAAAGATATATAGACACGAAGATGCGTAGACAAGAAGATGCGTAGACACGAAGATGCGTAGACACGAAGATGCGTAGACACGAAGATGCGTAGACAAGAAGATGCGTAGACACGAAGATGCGTAGACAAGAAGATGCGTAGACACGAAGATGCGTAGACACGAAGATGCGTAGACATGAAGATGCGTAGACACGAAGACGTGTAGACATAAAGATAAGTAGACACAAAGACGCGTACACACGAAGACGCGTAGACATAGATATATAGACACGAAGACGCGTAGACAAGATGCGTAGACAAGAAGATACGTAGACACGAAGACGCGTAGACATAAAGATATATAGACACGAAGTCGCGTAGACACGAAGACGCGTAGACATAAAGATATGTAGACACGAAGACGTGTAGACATAAAGATATGTAGACACGAAGACGTGTAGACATAAAGATATGTAGACACGAAGACGCGTAGACACGAAGACGTGTAGACATAAAGATATGTAGACACGAAGACGCGTAGACACGAAGACGTGTAGACAAGAAGATGCGTAGACAAGAAGATATGTAGACACGAAGACGCGTAGACACGAAGACGCGTAGACATAAAGATATATAGACACGAAGACGCGCAGACAAGAAGATGCGTAGACACGAAGACGTGTAGACAAGAAGATGCGTAGACACGAAGACGTGTAGACACGAAGACGCGTAGACATAAGGATATATAGACACGAAGACGTGTAGACATAGATATGTAGACACGAAGACGTGTAGACATAGATATGTAGACACGAAGACGCGTAGACATAAAGATGTGTAGACACGAAGACGTGTAGACACGAAGACGCGTAGACACGAAGTCGTGTAGACATAAAGATATGTAGACACGAAGACGCGTAGACACGAAGACGTGTAGACATAAAGATATGTAGACACGAAGACGCGTAGACACGAAGACGTGTAGACATAAAGATATGTAGACACGAAGACGCGTAGACACGAAGACGTGTAGACATAAAGATATGTAGACACGAAGACGCGTAGACACGAAGACGCGTAGACATAAGGATATATAGACACAAAGACATGTAGACATAGATATGTAGACACGAAGACGTGTAGACATGAAGACGCGTAGACACGAAGACGCGTAGACATAGAGATATGTAGAGACGAAGACACGTAGACATAAAGATATGTAGACACGAAGACGCGTAGACACGAAGACGCGTAGACACAAAGTCGTGTAGACATAAAGATATGTAGACACGAAGACGTGTAGACACGAAGACGTGTAGACATGAAGACGCGTAGACACGAAGACGCGTAGACATAGAGATATGCAGACACGAAGACGCGTAGACACGAAGACGCGTAGACACAAAGTCGTGTAGACATAAAGATATGTAGACACGAAGACGTGTAGACACGAAGACGTGTAGACATGAAGACGCGTAGACACGAAGACGTGTAGACATGAAGACGCGTAGACACGAAGACGCGTAGACATAGATATGTAGACGCTAAGACGTGTAGACATGAAGACGCGTAGACACGAAGACGTGTAGACATAAAGATATGTAGACACGAAGACATGTAGACATAAAGATATGTAGACACGAAGACGTGTAGACATAAAGATATGTAGACACGAAGACGTGTAGACACGAAGACGCGTAGACATAAGGATATATAGACACGAAGACGTGTAGACATAGATATGTAGACACGAAGACGTGTAGACATGAAGACGCGTAGACATAGATATGTAGACACGAAGACGCGTAGACATAAAGATGTGTAGACACGAAGACGTGTAGACACGAAGACGCGTAGACACGAAGTCGTGTAGACATAAAGATATGTAGACACGAAGACGCGTAGACACGAAGACGTGTAGACATAAAGATATGTAGACACGAAGACGCGTAGACACGAAGACGTGTAGACATAAAGATATGTAGACACGAAGACGTGTAGACACGAAGACGCGTAGACACGAAGACGCGTAGACATAAGGATATATAGACACAAAGACGTGTAGACATAGATATGTAGACACGAAGACGTGTAGACATGAAGACGCGTAGACACGAAGACGCGTAGACATAGAGATATGTAGACATGAAGACACGTAGACATAAAGATATGTAGACACGAAGACGCGTAGACACGAAGACGCGTAGACACGAAGACGCGTAGACACAAAGTCGTGTAGACATAAAGATATGTAGACACGAAGACGTGTAGACACGAAGACGTGTAGACACGAAGACGTGTAGACACGAAGACGTGTAGACATGAAGACGCGTAGACATGAAGACGCGTAGACATAGAGATATGCAGACACGAAGACGCGTAGACACGAAGACGTGTAGACATAAAGATATGTAGACACGAAGACGCGTAGACACGAAGACGTGTAGACACGAAGACGTGTAGACAAGAAGATGCGTAGACACGAAGACGTGTAGACACGAAGACGCGTAGACATAGATATGTAGACGCTAAGACGTGTAGACATGAAGACGCGTAGACACGAAGACGTGTAGACATAAAGATATGTAGACACGAAGACGTGTAGACATAAAGATATGTAGACACGAAGACGCGTAGACACGAAGACGTGTAGACAAGAAGATGCGTAGACAAGAAGATATGTAGACACGAAGACGCGTAGACACGAAGACGCGTAGACACGAAGACGCGTAGACATAAAGATATATAGACACGAAGATGCGTAGACACGAAGACGTGTAGACATAAAGATATGTAGACACGAAGACGCATAGACACGAAGACGTGTAGACATAAAGATGCGTAGACACGAAGACTTGTAGACACAAAGACGCGTAGACATAAAGATATATAGACACGAAGATGTGTAGACATAACGATGCGTAGACACGTAGACGTGTAGACATAAAGATATGTAGACACGAAGACGTGTAGACATAGATATTCGTAGACACGAAGACACGAAGACGTGTAGACATAAAGATATGTAGACACGAAGACGCGTAGACACGAAGACGTGTAGACATAAAGATATGTGGACACGAAGACGCATAGACACGAAGACGTGTAGACATAAAGATATGTAGACACGACGGCGCGTAGACACGAAGACGTGTAGACATAAAGATATATAGACACGAAGATGCGTAGACAAGAAGATGCGTAGACACGAAGATGCGTAGACACGAAGACGTGTAGACATAAAGATATGTAGACACGAAGACGCGTAGACACGAAGACGCGTAGACACGAAGATGCGTAGACACGAAGACGCGTAGACATAAAGATATATAGACACGAAGACGCGTAGACACGAAGACGTGTAGACATAAAGATATATAGACACGATGATGCCTAGACAAGCAGATGCGTAGACACGAAGGTGCGTAGACACGAAGACGTGTAGACATAAAGATATGTAGACACGAAGACGCATAGACACGAAGACGCATAGACACGAAGACGTGTAGACATAAAGATGCGTAGACACGAAGACTTGTAGACACAAAGACGCGTAGACATAAAGATATATAGACACGAAGATGTGTAGACATAAAGATGCGTAGACACGAAGACGTGTAGACATAAAGATATGTAGACACGAAGACGCGTAGACACGAAGACGTGTAGACATTAAGATATGTAGACACGACGGCGCGTAGACACGAAGACGTGTAGACATAAAGATATATAGACACGAAGATGCGTAGACAAGAAGATGCGTAGACACGAAGATGCGTAGACACGAAGATGTGTAGACACGAAGATGCGTAGACACGAAGATGCGTAGACACGAAGATGCGTAGACAAGAAGATGCGTAGACACGAAGATGCGTAGACACGAGGACGTGTAGACAAGAAGATGCGTAGACACGAAGATGCGTAGACACGAAGATGCGTAGACAAGAAGATGCGTAGACACGAAGACGTGTAGACATAAAGATAAGTAGACACAAAGACGCGTACACACAAAGACGCGTAGACATAGATATATAGACACGAAGACGCGTAGACAAGATGCGTAGACAAGAAGATACGTAGACACGAAGACGCGTAGACATAAAGATATATAGACACGAAGACGCGTAGATACGAAGACTGTAGACACGAAGACGCGTAGACACGAAGTCGCATAGACATAAACATATATAGACACGAAGACGCGTAGACACGAAGACGTGTAGACATAAAGATATATAGACACGAAGATGCGTAGACAAGAAGATGCGTAGACACGAAGACGTGTAGACAAAGATATGTAGACACGAAGACACGTAGACACAAAGACGTGTAGACATAAAGATATATAGACACAAAGATGTGTAGACACGAAGATGCGTAGACACGAAAACGTGTAGACATATAGATATGTAGACACAAAGACGCGTAGACACGAAGACGCGTAGACATAAAGATATGTAGACATGAAGACGTGTAGACGCGTGGACACGAAGACGCGTAGACAAGAAGATGCGTAGACACGAAGACGCGTAGACATAAAGATATGTAGACACGAAGACGTGTAGACATAAAGATATGTAGACATGAAGACGTGTAGACACGAAGACGCGTAGACACGAAGACGCGTAGACACGAAGACGCGTAGACATGAAGACATGTAGACATGAAGACATGTAGACATAAAGATATGTAGACGCGTAGACACGAAGACGCGTAGACATAAAGATATGTAGACACGAAGACGTGTAGACATAAAGATATGTAGACATGAAGACGTGTAGACGCGTAGACACGAAGACGCGTATACATGAAGACATGTAGACATAAAGATATGTAGACACGAAGACGCGTAGACATAAAGATATGTAGACGCGTAGACACGAAGACGCGTAGACATAACGATATGTAGACACGAAGACGTGTAGACATAAAGATATGTAGACACGAAGACGCGTCGACACGAAGACGTGTAGACATAAAGATATATAGACACGAAGATGCGTAGACACGAAGACGTGTAGACATACAGATATATAGACACGAAGATGCGTAGACACGAAGATGCGTAGACACGAAGATGCGTAGACACGAAGACGTGTAGACACGAAGACGCGTAGACAAAGATATATAGAGACAAAGACGCGTAGACACGAAGACTTGTAGACACGAAGACGCGTAGACACGAAGACTCGTGGACATAAAGATATATAGACATGAAGATGTGTAGACATAAAGATGCGTAGACACGAAGACGTGTAGACATAAAGATATGTAGACACGAAGACGCGTAGACACGAAGACGTGTAGACAAGAAGATGCGTAAACAAGAAGATGCGTAGACACGACAACGCGTAGACACGACGACGCGTAGACACGACGACGCGTAGACACGAAGACGCGTAGACACGAAGACACGTAGACAAGATGCGTAGACAAGAAGATGCGTAGACAAGAAGGTATGTAGACACGAAGACGCGTTGACACGAAGACGCGTAGACATAACGATATGTAGACACGAAGACGCGTAGACATAATATGTAGACACGAAGACGCGTAGACATGAAGACATGTAGACATGAAGACATGTAGACATAAAGATATGTAGACGCGTAGACACGAAGACGCGTAGACATAAAGATATGTAGACACGAAGACGTGTAGACATAAAGATATGTAGACATGAAGACGTGTAGACGCGTAGACACGAAGACGCGTAGACATGAAGACATGTAGACATAAAGATATGTAGACACGAAGACGCGTAGACATAAAGATATGTAGACGCGTAGACACGAAGACGCGTAGACATAACGATATGTAGACACGAAGACGTGTAGACATAAAGATATGTAGACACAAAGACGCGTCGACACGAAGACGTGTAGACATAAAGATATATAGACACGAAGATGCGTAGACACGAAGACGTGTAGACATACAGATATATAGACACGAAGATGCGTAGACACGAAGATGCGTAGACACGAAGATGCGTAGACACGAAGACGTGTAGACACGAAGACGCGTAGACAAAGATATATAGAGACAAAGACGCGTAGACACGAAGACTTGTAGACACGAAGACGCGTAGACACGAAGACTCGTGGACATAAAGATATATAGACATGAAGATGTGTAGACATAAAGATGCGTAGACACGAAGACGTGTAGACATAAAGATATGTAGACACGAAGACGCGTAGACACGAAGACGTGTAGACAAGAAGATGCGTAGACAAGAAGATGCGTAGACAAGAAGATGCGTAGACACGACGACGCGTAGACACGACGACGCGTAGACACGACGACGCGTAGACACGACGACGCGTAGACACGACGACGCGTAGACACGACGACGCGTAGACACGAAGACGCGTAGACACGAAGACATGTAGACAAGATGCGTAGACAAGAAGATGCGTAGACAAGAAGGTATGTAGACACGAAGACGCGTAGACACGAAGACGCGTAGACATAACGATATGTAGACACGAAGACGCGTAGACATAATATGTAGACACGAAGACGCGTAGACAAAGATATGTAGACACGAAGACGCGTAGACACGAAATCGTGTAGACATAAAGATATGTAGACACGAAGACGCGTAGACATAACGATATGTAGACACGAAGACGCGTAGACATAATATGTAGACACGAAGACGCGTAGACAAAGATATGTAGACACGAAGACGTGTAGACATAAAGATATGTAGACACGAAGACGCGTAGACATAAAGATATGTAGACACGAAGACGTGTAGACACGAAGACGTGTAGACATAAAGATATGTAGACATGAAGACGTGTAGACACGAAGACGCGTAGACACGAAGACGCGTAGACACGAAGACGCATCGACACGAAGACGCGTAGACACGAAGACGCGTAGACACGAAGACGCGTAGACACGAAGATGCGTAGACACGAAGACATGTAGACATAAAGATATGTAGACACGAAGACGCGTAGACACGAAGACGTGTAGACAAGAAGATGCGTAGACAAGAAGATGCGTAGACAAGAAGATGCGTAGACACGAAGACGCTTAGACACGAAGACGCTTAGACACGAAGACGCGTAGACACGAAGACGCGTAGACACGAAGACGCGTAGACACGAAGACGCGTAGACACGAAGACGCGTAGACAAAGATATGTAGACACGAAGACGCGTAGACACGAAGACGCGTAGACACGGAAACGGTTAGACACGAAGACGCGTAGACACGAAATCGTGTAGACATAAAGATATGTAGACACGAAGATGCGTAGACATAACGATATGTAGACACGAAGACGCGTAGACAAAGATATGTAGACACGAAGACGCGTAGACACGAAGACGTGTAGACATAAAGATATGTAGACACGAAGACGCGTAGACATAAAGATATGTAGACATGAAGACGTGTAGACACGAAGACTTGTAGACATAAACATATGTAGACATGAAGACATGTAGACACGAAGACGCGTAGACACGAAGACGCGTAGACATAAAGATATGTAGACACGAAGACGCGTAGACACGAAGACGTGTAGACACGAAGACGCGTAGACATAAAGATATATAGACACGAAGACGCGTAGACACGAAGACTTGTAGACACGAAGACGCGTAGACATAAAGATATATAGACACGAAGATGTGTAGACATAAAGATGCGTAGACACGAAGACGTGTAGACATAAAGATATGTAGACACGAAGACGTGTAGACGTAAAGATATGTGGACACGAAGACGCGTAGACACGAAGACGTGTAGACAGATATTCGTAGACATGAAGACGTGTAGACATAAAGATATGTAGACACGAAGACGCGTAGACACGAAGACGTGTAGACATAGATATTCGTAGACACGAAGACGCGTAGACACGAAGACGTGTAGACATAAAGATATATAGACACGAAGACGCGTAGACAGGAAGACGCGTAGACAAGAAGACGCGTAGACAAGAAGACGCGTAGACACGAAGACGCGTAGACATAAAGATATATAGACACGAAGACGCGTAGACAAGAAGACGCGTAGACAGGAAGACGCGTAGACACGAAGACGCGTAGACATAAAGATATGTAGACACGAAGACGCGTAGACACAAAGACGCGTAGACACGAAGACGTGTAGACATAAAGATATATAGACAAGAAGATGCGTAGACAAGAAGATGCGTAGACACGAAGACGCGTAGACACGAAGACGCGTAGACATAAAGATATATAGACACGAAGACGCGTAGACACAAAGACTTGTAGACATAAAGATATATAGACCAGAAGACGCGTAGACACGAAGACGCGTAGACACGAAGACTTGTAGACATAAAGATATGTAGACACGAAGACGCGTAGACACGAAGACGTGTAGACATAAAGATATATAGACACGAAGACGCGTAGACATAAAGACGTGTTCTTTAGCCGCTCTATCGACATATTCGTCATTTTGTCTGTGTCCCTGCAGGTCAGAAAACTCTTCAGCACCGCGGAGACGTTCTGGACACCCAGGTGGTTCTGAACCCGTCCCAGGACTTCGTCTGCTCAGAGGTGAGTTGGGATCAGTCCGGTTTCAGGATGTGGGCGGGGCCAGGACTGAAGAGACATGAGCAGTTCTAACTGTTCCCCGCCGGGCTTGGGTCATGTGCTCCGTGTGACGCTCCGAGCTGCCGGCAGCTCAGTCTGAGTTCTGGGGCTGAGGACGGTTCTCCGCTTCGTGTTGCAGGTCCGGCGGCTGGTCTGCAGCCCGTCTCGGAACAAACTGCTGGTTCTGGCGGGTCGGTATGTGGAGGACAGCGGGGACATCGTCCTGCAGCAGGGCAGCTTCTCCCCGAAGGACTTCCTGCAGGTCTTCTCTGAGGACGAGGTAGGAACCTGTACAGCGGGATCAGAACCAAGGTTTTGGGTCGGTGTGAATCAGGTCTGAACCCAAAGCGTGACTCGAGTTGAACCGGGTTAGAACAGAGTTTTAATTGATTTGGACCTGGTCAGACCCGAGTTTTTGGTTCAGTGTGAACTAGGTTATAACTGAGGGTTTGTGTCAAGTTGGACCAGCTCTGAACTGAGATATGTGTCAGCATGACCCGGGTCAGAACCAAGGCTTCAGGTCAGTATGTACCTGTTCAGAACCGAAGTTTTGGTTCAGTGTGAACTGGGCCAGAACCAAGGTTTTGGGTCAAGTTGAACTTGGCTAAACTGAGAATTAGGATAGATTTAGACTGGCTCAGAACCGAGGTTTTGGGTCAGTATAAACTGGGTCAGAAACAAAGTTTTGGGTCGGTACCTTTCTCAGTAGCTCCTCTGTCTTGGCAGGTTGTGGAGCTGCTGAGTTCTGCAGACCCGCGGGCGAAGGTCCATCTTACCGTCAGCTGTCCGGACTTGGGTCCCTGGAGGGATTTGGTGCTTCAGAACCAGAACCTGCAGGACTTAATGTCGGTCCAGATCAACCCGCCCCGTGTCCTGCCGGAGATGGAGGGTCTGCAGGAGTTCACCGAGTACCTATCTGAGTCTCTGGACCCAGAGTCTCCGTTCCAGCTCCTGGAGCCGCCCGGTACCGTGGGTTTCCTGAAACTGTCCCGGCCGTGCTGCTACGTCTTCCCAGGTGGGAGGGGAGGCTCCGCCTTCTTCGCCATCAACGGTTTCAATGTCCTGGTGAACGGCGGCTCGGACCCACGCTCCTGCTTCTGGAAACTAGTACGACACCTGGACAGAATCGACTCGGTTCTGCTGACCCACATCGGCGTGGACAACCTTCCCGGCCTGAACAGCCTGCTGCTCAGGAAAGTGGCGGAGCAGAACCTGGGCGCCGTCGGGTCTCACACCGAGAAGGACTGGATGAAGAACCTTGTGTCCCCTGAGATTGGAGTGGTTTTCCTCAATGTTCCTGACCGGCTGAAGTCCGTCCAGCTGGATCCAGTCCAGCTCCGGAGCTGCGACCAGGCGGCGCTCGCCCTGCAGTACTTGGAGCAACTCGGGATCAAACCAGAACCTCTGAGCCGGCTTACTGGTCCCAGCATAGAACCGGTTATCTTGTTCCAGAAGATGGGGGTGGGCCGCCTGGAGCTGTACACCCTGAACCCGGTCCGCGGTTCTAAGGAACTGGAGGCTTTGATGCAGGTTTGGCCGAACAGCGATCAAGACGTCAAAGGTTCTGATTTCCCGCTACCGTGCCTTGTCTCCATCTGTGCTCTGCTGGTCTGGCATCCCTCCAGCCCCCAGGACAAGATCATCCGAGTCCTCTTCCCGGGGTGTACGCCACAGGCCAGAATCCTGGATGGACTCGACAAGCTGAGACATCTGGACTTCCTTAAATATCCGTCAGTATGTCCGAAGGACCTCAAAACGTCCAAATCTGAGAAGAAACCAAAACGTGCCGAGAGTCAGGAAAGCCTCAGTTCCCAGACCAAAGACCTCCGAGCCGTCGGCGTCCTTTCCAGAGACAAACCCGGGCGAGGAGACGCCAAGAAACCAGAAATGAAGACGAAGGCGAAGGCGGCTGCTGACCCCAAAGAAAGAAAGGATGCAGAAGTCAGAGAAGCAGTGGTGAAGTCAAAACCTGAAAAACTGAATCCAAAGAAAGACGCAACAAAAGAGGAGAAGAAGGAGGTGAAGAAGAAGGAGGACAAGACTTCTGCAAAGCCTGAAGAGATTGGAGAGAAGAAGAAGAGGGAAAGTTTAAGTTTGAAGCCAAAGAAGGAGCAGAAAGACGGGAGGAAGCTGGAAGAAAAGAAAGCTGTAAAACCGGCTGTGAAGGAGGTGAAGAAGATGGCGTCCACCGCAAGCGCTGAACTCAGGAAAGGTTCTGGGAGAAGTGGAAACGTTAGGAAGGACGGGACTATCCCAAAGAAGGACCCTCTGAAAGGGACCAAAGGAAAGATGGAGCCGAGAGATTTGGATCGATCCAAAGCGTCTTCGTCAGACAGTGTGACAGTGGAGTTGGAAAGACTCGGACTGGAAGACCAGAACAGGAACACCAGTCAGGGTTCCAGACTTCCCACCAATGGGGACCAGATCTCAACTGTCGAGAGTCCAGAGAAGTTCCGCTCGGTGGACCGGGACGTTGTCCTCGTCTCATCGCCTGCCGCCAAAACACAGAAAGGTGTCAACTTTGACCTCACTCCAAGGACATTCCAGGAGGAGCCCATGGGGACCAGAACCAATCTGGGCTCAGTGGAGAAGACTTTGGATCCAGTCCTCCTGACAGATTCTGCCCCAAACAGGGCTGGACACACCCCATTCCATCCATCCCCCAACCAGGACCTGCAGGACAGCAGCTTTGGGCCCGCAGCGTTCAGTTTGGCCTTCGAGGATTACAACCAGGGTGGTTCTTGCAGAACTTCGGAGCGGAATTCCCTGAGGGAAGTTTTGGAAAACGCTACAACCTCTCAGGACAAACAGTTCAGCCTGTTGAGTCCTGTTCTGACCCTGGACTCGTCCTCCACTGTCACGTCCATGTCAACCTCCACAGAGGTTGAAGATTTGCTATCAGTTTCTTCAGAACTTGTGACACCTAAAGTCTTCTCCAACGGACACGTCAGCGACCTGGACTGCAGCTCCGACCTGGTCCAGCCTGGCAGGATGTCCCAGAATGAACGCAACGGATCAGAAGACTGGGTCCATGGGATGTCGGAATTCATTTCACAGGTCCCCCATGACGTTGATCTGTGCCTGGTCTCGCCCTGCGAGTTCCAGCATCCCAGAACTCCAGAGAACCACCCGCAGAACCGGAGTCTCTGTTCCGGTTCTGCACATTCAGCTGACCTCTCCCATAACAACAACCAATCGGATGATCAGAGCAGCAGTGACTCCACCTACAGTCAAGAGACTCCACCTACATCCATTAGTGACTCCCTTGCCACCACTGCAGACTCCGACATCCCTCCCAGGTCTGAGGACTGTCCATCCGGTAGCCTCTTTCATCCACATGATCATCCCTGTCAGAACTTCACCTTCAGGACAACGCAGGTCTCCTCTGGCGACCCGCCCCCGGCGCCGATGAAAGACCTGCCGCCCCTGCCGACCCACCCAGGAGCCTGCATGGTTGACCCGGAAGCCAACAAGAGTCTGAAGACATTGGCTGTTAAGAAGAAACCCCTACAAAGGTCCACATCTGGAAGTAGCTCGGCCCAGAGCGGGAAATCCAAGACCGGGAACTCCACCGGATCCGGGAAGATGACCTCCAGCCTCGACTACAAACGAGCTCCTGTTGGTGGATCCAGAAGTGGAGCTGCAAAGCCAACATCCACAGGTAGTTCCAGAAAAATAAAATAAAATAAAATAAAAACAGTCCTTCAGCTCTGATACCCGTTTGACCTCATAGAAACCAGTTTGACACCAGTTTCACCTCATAATAACCAATTTGACCTCATAAAAACCATTCTGACATCAGTCTGACATTGGAGAAACCAGTTTGACACCAGTTTGACCTCCATATAAGCCTGTCTATCACCAGTTTGACTTTGTAGAAACACGTTTGACCTCATAAAAACCAGTCTTGACACCCGTTTCACCTCATAGAAACCAGTTTGAGACCAGTTTGCCCTCATAAAAACCAGTCTGACACCAGTTTAACATAGTAAAAAACAGTATGACACCAGTTTGACCTCAATATTAACCAGTATCAACAATTTGATCTCATAGAAACCAGGTGACACGAGTGTGTCCTCATTTACACCAGTCTATAACCAGTTTGAAGTTATAATAACCAGTTTGACACTGGCTTGACCTTGTAGAAACCATTACGACACCAGATTGACCTAATATAAACCAATTTGACACCAGTATAACATTGTAGAAACCAGTTTGACATCATAAAATCCAGTCCCACACCATTTTGACCTCATATTAACCAGTCCCACACCAGTTTTACCTCATTAATACCAGATGGACAAGTTTAACATTGTTGAAACTAGTATGACACCAGTTTGACCTCCATATAAACCAGTATCACCAGTTTGACCTTATAAAAAACCAGTTGACACCAGTTTGACCTCATATAAACAGTTCTGACATCAGCGATACATGTAGAAACCAGTTTGACACCAGTTTCACCTCATAGAAACCAGTCTTACACCAGTTTAAAATGGTAGAAACCAGTTTGACCTCATAAAAACCAGTCTTACACCAGTTTGACCTCATAAAAGTACAGTCTGACACCAGTTTGACCTCATAAAAATACAGTCTGACACCAGTTTGATCTCATAAAAACCAGTCTGACACCAGTTTAACATAGTAGAAACCAGTTTGACCTAATAAAAATCAGTCTTACACCAGTTTAACATGGTAGAAACCAGTTTGACCTCATAAAAACTAGTCTTACACCAGTTTAACATAGTAGAAACCAGTTTGACCTCATAAAAACCAGTCTGACACCAGTTTAACATAGTAGAAACCAGTTTGATCTCATAAAAACCAGTCTTACACCAGTTTGACCTCATTAAAATACAGTCTGACACCAGTTTGACCTCATAAAAACCAGTCTGACACCAGTTTAACATAGTAGAAACCAGTTTGACCTCATAAAAACCAGTCTTACACCAGTTTAAAATAGTAGAAACCAGTTTGACCTCATAAAAACTAGTCTGACACCGGTTTAACATGGTAGAAACCAGTTTGACCTAATAAAAACGAGTCTTACACCAGTTTAACATAGTAGAAACCAGTTTGATCTCATAAAAACCAGTCTGACACCAGTTTAACATAGTAGAAACCAGTTTGACCTCATAAAAACTAGTCTGACACCAGTTCAACATTGTAGAAACCAGTTTGACCTCATAAAAACCAGTCTGACACCAGTTCAACATAGTAGAAACCAGTTTGACCTCATAAAAACCAGTCTGACACCAGTTTAACATAGTAGAAACCAGTTTATATAATAAAAACCAGCCTGACACCAGTTTAACATAGTAGAAATCAGTTTGACCTCATAAAAACCAGTCTGACACCAGTTTAACATTGTAGAAACCAGTTTGACCTCATAAAAACCAGTCTGACACCAGTTTAACATGGTAGAAACCAGTTTGACCTCATAAAAACCAGTCTTACACCAGTTTAACATAGTAGAAACCAGTTTATATAATAAAAACCAGCCTGACACCAGTTTAACATAGTGGAAACCAGTTTCACCTCATAAAAACCAGTCTTACACCAGTTTAACATAGTAGAAACCAGTTTGACCTCATAAAAACCAGTCTGACTCCAGTTTAACATAGTAGAAACCAGTTTGACCTCATAAAAACCAGTCCTACACCAGTTCAACATTGTAGAAACCAGTTTGACCTCATAAAAACCAGTCTGACTCCAGTTTAACATAGTAGAAACCAGTTTATATCATAAAAACCAGTCTGACACCAGTTTAACATAGTAGAAACCAGTTTGACCTCATAAAAACCAGTCTTACACCAGTTTAACATGGTAGAAACCAGTTTGACCTCATAAAAACCAGTCTGACTCCAGTTTAATATAGTAGAAACCAGTTTATATCATAAAAACCAGTCTGACACAAGTTTAACATAGTAGAAACCAGTTTGATCTCATAAAAACCAGTCTGACACCAGTTTAACATTGTAGAAACCAGTTTGACCTCATAAAAACCAGTCTGACACCAGTTTAACATAGTAGAAACCAGTTTGACCTCATAAAAACCAGTCTGACACCAGTTTAACATAGTAGAAACCAGTTTATATCATAAAAACCAGCCTGACACCAGTTTAACATAGTAGAAACCAGTTTGACCTCATAAAAACCAGTCTGACACCAGTTTAACATGGTAGAAACCAGTTTGATCTCATAAAAACCAGTCTGACTCCAGTTTAACATGGTAGAAACCAGTTTGATCTCATAAAAACCAGTCTGACTCCAGTTTAACATTGTAGAAACCAGTTTGACCTCATAAAAACCAGTCTGACACCAGTTTAACATAGTAGAAACCAGTTTGATCTCATAAAAACCAGTCTGACACCAGTTTAACATAGTAGAAACCAGTTTATATAATAAAAACCAGCCTGACACCAGTTTAACATAGTAGAAACCAGTTTGACCTCATAAAAACCAGTCTGACACCAGTTTAACATAGTAGAAACCAGTTTGACCTCATAAAAACCAGTCTGACACCAGTTTAACATGGTAGAAACCAGTTTGACCTCATAAAAACCAGTCTGACACCAGTTAAACATGGTAGAAACCAGTTTGACCTCATAAAAACCAGTCTGACACCAGTTTAACATTGTAGAAACCAGTTTGACCTCATAAAAACCAGTCTGACACCAGTTTAACATGGTAGAAACCAGTTTGACCTCATAAAAACCATTCTGACACCAGTTAAACATGGTAGAAACCAGTTTGACCTCATAAAAACCAGTTTGACACCAGTTTAACATGGTAGAAACCAGTTTGACCTCATAAAAACCAGTTTGACACCAGTTTAATATAGTAGAAACCAGTTTGATCTCATAAAAACCAGTCTTACTCCAGTTTAACATGGTAGAAACCAGTTTGAGCTCATAAAAACCAGTCTGACACCAGTTTAACATAGTAGAAACCAGTTTGACCTCATAAAAACCAGTTTGACACCAGTTTAACATGGTAGAAACCAGTTTGACCTCATAAAAACCAGTCTGACTCCAGTTTAACATAGTAGAAATCAGTTTATATCATAAAAACCAGTCTGACTCCAGTTTAACATAGTAGAAACCAGTTTGACCTCATAAAAACCAGTCTGACTTCAGTTTAACATAGTAGAAACCAGTTTATATCATAAAAACCAGTCTGACTCCAGTTTAACATGGTAGAAACCAGTTTGATCTCATAAAAACCAGTCTGACTCCAGTTTAACATAGTAGAAACCAGTTTGACCTCATAAGAACCAGTCTGACACCAGTTTAACATAGTAGAAACCAGTTTATATAATAAAAACCAGCCTGACACCAGTTTAACATAGTGGAAACCAGTTTGACCTCATAAAAACCAGTCTTACACCAGTTTAACATAGAAACCAGTTTGACTTATGTTTTTCCTACATTCAGGTTCCAGGGCTGCTGGTTCTGATGGTTTTTCGTATGTTGACCTGGCTTACCTGCCTTCAGGCTCCGCCTCCTCCACCATCGACCTGGACCTGTTCAGTCGACTGCGCTCCTCGTATTACATCATCAGCGGAGACGCCAGCGTGAAGGAGGCGACAATCAGGAGCATCCTGGATGCTCTGCTGGAGGGGAAGAGCAGCTGGCCGGACGTACAGGTGAGTAAACCGACGCCCCTTTGGGGGTGTTTCCTCTGAGGCCCTTTGTGATTGGTCCGTTTTCTCCATTCACCCTCAGGTGACCCTCATCCCTACATTTGATTCGCTAGTGATGCATGAGTGGTACCAGGAAACCCACGAGCGGCAGAGGGAGCTGGCGGTCACCGTACTGGGCAGCAACAGCACCGTCGCCATGCAGGAGGAGACCTTTCCTGCCTGCAAGGTGGAGTTCTGATGGAGGCCCCGCCCACCTGCATGCTCACCTGTGTGACATCATCACACCTGCTGGAACAGCTCACGGTTTAGAAGTATTGATCCGTTCTGGTTGAACGGAGTCGGATGAAATCCGGCTTTTATCGGTTTTAACGTTTTATCAGCGTTAGCTTATCAATGCATCTGATTGACGATGTTTTTACCACGACGTTCCGAACGGTTCTGAGACACGAACCTCAATCCATCATCTTCATCATCTTCCTCTTCACCAGAAGTCTGGGACCCGACTGAAAGTTCTGATTGGTTCCGTCCTTTGAGCCCATTTGCTGAATGTCTCCATTACCCGTGGTTCCTGGCGGGCCTCAGCTGCAGCAGTGCATCCTGGGAGCTGTAGTCTGTCAGTCTGCCTTGTTTCTAACTTATTTGATCCAAAGTGTCCTTTTAGACCCGATCAAGTACGAGCCGACGCCAGAACCTCCACATGTTCTAAAGACCGACTGGGAATGAGCGGTTCTAAACCTTTCTGCTCGCTGTTCCATTCTGACTCTAGTCTGACCTGTACAGGCAGCAGACGGGTCCGGACCGGCTCCAGACCGGGTCTAGACAGGCCCCACCGACCCGGACCGGGTCCAGACTGGGTCCAGACAGGCCCCACCGAACCGACCCAGACCGGGTCCAGAACCTTTACATGATGGATCGGTTCTGCTTTCAGTCGTCAGCATCTCTGTAACACTATTTGTTAGAAAATTAAAGCTTTTAAAAATGAATGAATAAGTTTTTTTAATGAGAAAGACGGACGGGTGGATGACGGACGGACGGGTGGGTGGATGACGGACAGACGGACGGGTGGATGATGGACGGGTGGATGACGGACGGACGGACGGGTGGATGACGGACAGACGGACGGGTGGATGACGGACGGACGGACGGGTGGATGACGGACAGACGGACGGGTGGATGACGGACAGACGGACGGGTGGATGACGGACGGGTGGGTGACAGACATACGGACGGGTGGGTGGATGACGGACAGACGGACGGGTGGGTGACGGACGGACGGGCGGGTGGATGACGGACAGACGGACGGGTGGATGACGGACGGACGGGCGGGTGGATGACGGACAGACGGACGGGTGGATGACGGACGGACGGGCGGGTGGATGATGGACGGGTGGAGCGCGTCTGGATGATGGACGGGTGGAGCGGCCTCTGGAGCGGCTACTCCACCTCTGCTGCCTCCTGCTCTGCTCCACCCAGCGGCTACTCCACCTCTGCTGCCTCCTGCTCTGCTCCACCCAGCGGCTACTCCACCTCTGCTGCCTCCTGCTCTGCTCCACCCAGCGGCTACTCCACCTCTGCTGCCTCCTGCTCTGCTCCACCCAGCGGCTACTCCACCTCTGCTGCCTCCTGCTCTGCTCCACCCAGCGGCTACTCCACCTCTGCTGCCTCCTGCTCTGCTCCACCCAGCGGCTACTCCACCTCTGCTGCCTCCTGCTCTGCTCCACCCAGCGGCTACTCCACCTCTGCTGCCTCCTGCTCTGCTCCACCCAGCGGCTACTCCACCTCTGCTGCCTCCTGCTCTGCTCCACCCAGCGGCTACTCCACCTCTGCTGCCTCCTGCTCTGCTCCACCCAGCGGCTACTCCACCTCTGCTGCCTCCTGCTCTGCTCCACCCAGCGGCTACTCCACCTCTGCTGCCTCCTGGTCTGCTCCACCCAGCGGCTACTCCACCTCTGCTGCCTCCTGCTCTGCTCCACCCAGCTGCTACTCCACCTCTGCTGCCTCCTGCTCTGCTCCACCCAGCGGCTACTCCACCTCTGCTGCCTCCTGCTCTGCTCCACCCAGCGGCTACTCCACCTCTGCTGCCTCCTGGTCTGCTCCACCCAGCGGTTACTCCACCTCTGCTGCCTCCTGCTCTGCTCCACTCAGCAGCTACTCCACCTCTGCTGCCTCCTGCTCTCCTCCACCCAGCGGCTACTCCACCTCTGCTGCCTCCTGCTCTGCTCCACCCAGCGGCTACTCCACCTCTGCTGCCTCCTGCTCTGCTCCACTCAGCAGCTACTCCACCTCTGCTGCCTCCTGCTCTCCTCCACCCAGCGGCTACTCCACCTCTGCTGCCTCCTGCTCTGCTCCACCCAGCGGCTACTCCACCTCTGCTGCCTCCTGCTCTCCTCCACCCAGCGGCTACTCCACCTCTGCTGCCTCCTGCTCTCCTCCACCCAGCGGCTACTCCACCTCTGCTGCCTCCTGCTCTCCTCCACCCAGCAGCTACTCCACCTCTGCTGCCTCCTGCTCTGCTCCACCCAGCAGCTACTCCACCTCTGCTGCCTCCTGCTCTGCTCCACCCAGCGGTTACTCCACCTCTGCTGCCTCCTGCTCTGCTCCACCCAGCGGCTACTCCACCTCTGCTGCCTCCTGCTCTGCTCCACCCAGCAGCTACTCCACCTCTGCTGCCTCCTGCTCTGCTCCACCCAGCGGTTACTCCACCTCTGCTGCCTCCTGCTCTCCTCCACCCAGCGGCTACTCCACCTCTGCTGCCTCCTGCTCTGCTCCACCCAGCAGCTACTCCACCTCTGCTGCCTCCTGCTCTGCTCCACCCAGCGGTTACTCCACCTCTGCTGCCTCCTGCTCTGCTCCACCCAGCGGTTACTCCACCTCTGCTGCCTCCTGCTCTGCTCCACCCAGCGGTTACTCCACCTCTGCTGCCTCCTGCTCTGCTCCACCCAGCTGCTACTCCACCTCTGCTGCCTCCTGCTCTGCTCCACCCAGCGGTTACTCCACCTCTGCTGCCTCCTGCTCTGCTCCACCCAGCGGCTACTCCACCTCTGCTGCCTCCTGCTCTGCTCCACCCAGCGGCTACTCCACCTCTGCTGCCTCCTGCTCTGCTCCACCCAGCGGCTACTCCACCTCTGCTGCCTCCTGCTCTGCTCCACCCAGCAGCTACTCCACCTCTGCTGCCTCCTGCTCTGCTCCACCCAGCAGCTACTCCACCTCTGCTGCCTCCTGCTCTGCTCCACCCAGCGGTTACTCCACCTCCGCTGCCTCCTGCTCTGCTCCACCCAGCGGCTACTCCACCTCTGCTGCCTCCTGCTCTGCTCCACCCAGCGGCTACTCCACCTCTGCTGCCTCCTGCTCTGCTCCACCCAGCAGCTACTCCACCTCTGCTGCCTCCTGCTCTCCTCCACCCAGCGGCTACTCCACCTCTGCTGCCTCCTGCTCTGCTCCACCCAGCGGCTACTCCACCTCTGCTGCCTCCTGCTCTGCTCCACTCAGCAGCTACTCCACCTCTGCTGCCTCCTGCTCTCCTCCACCCAGCGGCTACTCCACCTCTGCTGCCTCCTGCTCTGCTCCACCCAGCGGCTACTCCACCTCTGCTGCCTCCTGCTCTCCTCCACCCAGCGGCTACTCCACCTCTGCTGCCTCCTGCTCTCCTCCACCCAGCGGCTACTCCACCTCTGCTGCCTCCTGCTCTCCTCCACCCAGCAGCTACTCCACCTCTGCTGCCTCCTGCTCTGCTCCACCCAGCAGCTACTCCACCTCTGCTGCCTCCTGCTCTGCTCCACCCAGCGGTTACTCCACCTCTGCTGCCTCCTGCTCTGCTCCACCCAGCGGCTACTCCACCTCTGCTGCCTCCTGCTCTGCTCCACCCAGCAGCTACTCCACCTCTGCTGCCTCCTGCTCTGCTCCACCCAGCGGTTACTCCACCTCTGCTGCCTCCTGCTCTCCTCCACCCAGCGGCTACTCCACCTCTGCTGCCTCCTGCTCTGCTCCACCCAGCAGCTACTCCACCTCTGCTGCCTCCTGCTCTGCTCCACCCAGCGGTTACTCCACCTCTGCTGCCTCCTGCTCTGCTCCACCCAGCGGTTACTCCACCTCTGCTGCCTCCTGCTCTGCTCCACCCAGCGGTTACTCCACCTCTGCTGCCTCCTGCTCTGCTCCACCCAGCTGCTACTCCACCTCTGCTGCCTCCTGCTCTGCTCCACCCAGCGGTTACTCCACCTCTGCTGCCTCCTGCTCTGCTCCACCCAGCGGCTACTCCACCTCTGCTGCCTCCTGCTCTGCTCCACCCAGCGGCTACTCCACCTCTGCTGCCTCCTGCTCTGCTCCACCCAGCGGCTACTCCACCTCTGCTGCCTCCTGCTCTGCTCCACCCAGCAGCTACTCCACCTCTGCTGCCTCCTGCTCTGCTCCACCCAGCAGCTACTCCACCTCTGCTGCCTCCTGCTCTGCTCCACCCAGCGGCTACTCCACCTCTGCTGCCTCCTGCTCTGCTCCACCCAGCAGCTACTCCACCTCTGCTGCCTCCTGCTCTGCTCCACCCAGCGGCTACTCCACCTCTGCTGCCTCCTGCTCTGCTCCACCCAGCGGCTACTCCACCTCTGCTGCCTCCTGCTCTGCTCCACCCAGCGGCTACTCCACCTCCGCTGCCTCCTGCTCTGCTCCACCCAGCGGCTACTCCACCTCTGCTGCCTCCTGCTCTGCTCCACCCAGCGGCTACTCCACCTCTGCTGCCTCCTGCTCTGCTCCACCCAGCTGCTACTCCACCTCTGCTGCCTCCTGCTCTGCTCCACTCAGCAGCTACTCCACCTCTGCTGCCTCCTGCTCTGCTCCACCCAGCGGCTACTCCACCTCTGCTGCCTCCTGCTCTGCTCCACCCAGCGGCTACTCCACCTCTGCTGCCTCCTGCTCTGCTCCACCCAGCGGCTACTCCACCTCCGCTGCCTCCTGCTCTGCTCCACCCAGCGGCTACTCCACCTCTGCTGCCTCCTGCTCTGCTCCACCCAGCGGCTACTCCACCTCCGCTGCCTCCTGCTCTGCTCCACCCAGCGGCTACTCCACCTCCGCTGCCTCCTGCTCTGCTCCACCCAGCGGCTACTCCACCTCCGCTGCCTCCTGCTCTGCTCCACCCAGCGGCTACTCCACCTCCGCTGCCTCCTGCTCTGCTCCACCCAGCGGCTACTCCACCTCTGCTGCCTCCTGCTCTGCTCCACCCAGCGGCTACTCCACCTCTGCTGCCTCCTGCTCTGCTCCACCCAGCGGCTACTCCACCTCTGCTGCCTCCTGCTCTGCTCCACCCAGCGGTTACTCCACCTCTGCTGCCTCCTGCTCTGCTCCACCCAGCAGCTACTCCACCTCTGCTGCCTCCTGCTCTGCTCCACCCAGCAGCTACTCCACCTCCGCTGACTCCTGCTCTGCTCCACCCAGCGGCTACTCCACCTCTGCTGCCTCCTGCTCTGCTCCACCCAGCGGTTACTCCACCTCTGCTGCCTCCTGCTCTGCTCCACCCAGCGGCTACTCCACCTCTGCTGCCTCCTGCTCTGCTCCACCCAGCGGTTACTCCACCTCTGCTGCCTCCTGCTCTGCTCCACCCAGCGGCTACTCCACCTCTGCTGCCTCCTGCTCTGCTCCACTCAGCGGTTACTCCACCTCTGCTGCCTCCTGCTCTGCTCCACCCAGCGGCTACTCCACCTCTGCTGCCTCCTGCTCTGCTCCACCCAGCGGTTACTCCACCTCTGCTGCCTCCTGCTCTGCTCCACCCAGCGGCTACTCCACCTCTGCTGCCTCCTGCTCTGCTCCACCCAGCGGCTACTCCACCTCTGCTGCCTCCTGCTCTGCTCCACCCAGCTGCTACTCCACCTCTGCTGCCTCCTGCTCTGCTCCACCCAGCTGCTACTCCACCTCTGCTGCCTCCTGCTCTGCTCCACCCAGCGGCTACTCCACCTCTGCTGCCTCCTGCTCTCCTCCACCCAGCGGCTACTCCACCTCTGCTGCCTCCTGCTCTGCTCCACCCAGCGGCTACTCCACCTCTGCTGCCTCCTGCTCTCCTCCACCCAGCAGCTACTCCACCTCTGCTGCTGCCTCCTGCTCTGCTCCACCCAGCGGCTACTCCACCTCTGCTGCCTCCTGCTCTGCTCCACCCAGCGGCTACTCCACCTCTGCTGCCTCCTGCTCTGCTCCACCCAGCGGCTACTCCACCTCTGCTGCCTCCTGCTCTGCTCCACCCAGCGGCTACTCCACCTCTGCTGCCTCCTGCTCTGCTCCACCCAGCGGCTACTCCACCTCTGCTGCCTCCTGCTCTGCTCCACCCAGCGGTTACTCCACCTCTGCTGCCTCCTGCTCTGCTCCACCCAGCGGCTACTCCACCTCTGCTGCCTCCTGCTCTGCTCCACCCAGCGGCTACTCCACCTCTGCTGCCTCCTGCTCTGCTCCACCCAGCTGCTACTCCACCTCTGCTGCCTCCTGCTCTGCTCCACCCAGCTGCTACTCCACCTCTGCTGCCTCCTGCTCTGCTCCACCCAGCGGCTACTCTACCTCTGCTGCCTCCTGCTCTGCTCCACCCAGCGGCTACTCCACCTCTGCTGCCTCCTGCTCTGCTCCACCCAGCGGCTACTCCACCTCCGCTGCCTCCTGCTCTGCTCCACCCAGCGGCTACTCCACCTCTGCTGCCTCCTGCTCTGCTCCACCCAGCGGCTACTCCACCTCTGCTGCCTCCTGCTCTGCTCCACCCAGCGGCTACTCCACCTCTGCTGCCTCCTGCTCTGCTCCACCCAGCGGCTACTCCACCTCTGCTGCCTCCTGCTCTGCTCCACCCAGCAGCTACTCCACCTCTGCTGCCTCCTGCTCTGCTCCACCCAGCGGCTACTCTACCTCTGCTGCCTCCTGCTCTGCTCCACCCAGCGGCTACTCCACCTCTGCTGCCTCCTGCTCTGCTCCACCCAGCAGCTACTCCACCTCTGCTGCCTCCTGCTCTGCTCCACCCAGCGGTTACTCCACCTCCGCTGCCTCCTGCTCTGCTCCACCCAGCGGCTACTCCACCTCTGCTGCCTCCTGCTCTGCTCCACCCAGCGGTTACTCCACCTCTGCTGCCTCCTGCTCTGCTCCACCCAGCAGCTACTCCACCTCTGCTGCCTCCTGCTCTGCTCCACCCAGCGGTTACTCCACCTCTGCTGCCTCCTGCTCTGCTCCACCCAGCGGCTACTCCACCTCTGCTGCCTCCTGCTCTGCTCCACCCAGCGGCTACTCCACCTCTGCTGCCTCCTGCTCTGCTCCACCCAGCGGCTACTCCACCTCTGCTGCCTCCTGCTCTGCTCCACCCAGCAGCTACTCCACCTCTGCTGCCTCCTGCTCTGCTCCACCCAGCGGTTACTCCACCTCTGCTGCCTCCTGCTCTGCTCCACCCAGCAGCTACTCCACCTCCGCTGCCTCCTGCTCTGCTCCACCCAGCGGCTACTCCACCTCTGCTGCCTCCTGCTCTGCTCCACCCAGCGGTTACTCCACCTCTGCTGCCTCCTGCTCTGCTCCACCCAGCAGCTACTCCACCTCCGCTGCCTCCTGCTCTGCTCCACCCAGCGGCTACTCCACCTCTGCTGCCTCCTGCTCTGCTCCACCCAGCGGCTACTCTACCTCTGCTGCCTCCTGCTCTGCTCCACCCAGCGGTTACTCCACCTCCGCTGCCTCCTGCTCTGCTCCACCCAGCGGTTACTCCACCTCCGCTGCCTCCTGCTCTGCTCCACCCAGCAGCTACTCCACCTCTGCTGCCTCCTGCTCTGCTCCACCCAGCGGTTACTCCACCTCTGCTGCCTCCTGCTCTGCTCCACCCAGCAGCTACTCCACCTCCGCTGCCTCCTGCTCTGCTCCACCCAGCGGTTACTCCACCTCTGCTGCCTCCTGCTCTGCTCCACCCAGCAGCTACTCCACCTCTGCTGCCTCCTGCTCTGCTCCACCCAGCGGCTACTCCACCTCCGCTGCCTCCTGCTCTGCTCCACCCAGCGGCTACTCCACCTCTGCTGCCTCCTGCTCTGCTCCACCCAGCGGTTACTCCACCTCTGCTGCCTCCTGCTCTGCTCCACCCAGCGGCTACTCCACCTCTGCTGCCTCCTGCTCTGCTCCACCCAGCGGCTACTCCACCTCTGCTGCCTCCTGCTCTGCTCCACCCAGCGGCTACTCTACCTCTGCTGCCTCCTGCTCTGCTCCACCCAGCGGTTACTCCACCTCCGCTGCCTCCTGCTCTGCTCCACCCAGCGGCTACTCCACCTCTGCTGCCTCCTGCTCTGCTCCACCCAGCGGCTACTCCACCTCCGCTGCCTCCTGCTCTGCTCCACCCAGCGGTTACTCCACCTCTGCTGCCTCCTGCTCTGCTCCACCCAGCGGCATCGGGAAGTCTGCTGGACCTGATGGAGTAGCGCCGCGCCAGGAATCCTCTGCTTCTGAGCTGGCGGCGCGTCTACAAACCATCTTCAACCGTCTTCAGACCGGACGTGTCCCCGCCCTGTGGAAGACCTCATGCCTTGCACCAGTTCCCAAGGTAGCAAGGCCGGCAGGGATGAAGGACTACAGACCAGTGGCCCTGACGTCTGTTGTTATGAAGACTATGGAGAGGCTGCTGCTGCAAATGCTCAGACCTCAGGTGGAGCCGGCACTGGACCCTCTGCAGTTTGCTTACCAGGAGAAAATGGGGGTGGATGACGCAGTCCATGCTTCACCGGTCTCTGTCATTCCTGGGTGGGACTGGGGGCTATGTGAGGCTGATGTTTTACGGTTTTACCAGTGTTTGATACCATTCAGCCTCAGAGGTTAAAGGAAAAGCGAGAGAGGATGGGTGTGGATCCCACTTTTGTCAGGTGGATTGACAGCGATCTGACAGACAGGCTGCAGTATGTCAGGCTGGGGACCAGTGTGTCGCAACACTGGGGCGCCGCAGGGGACAGGACCGTCTCCATTCCTTTTCACACTCCACACGGCAGACATCACCTACAGCTCCACGGCATGCCACATCCAGAAATACTCTGATGATACAGCTGTCATGGCATGTGTGAAAGGAGGGGATGAACCGGAGTACAGAGGAGTCGTCTCTTCATTTACAGAGTGGAGCAGGAGCGATGGTCTCATCCTGAACACATCAAAGACCAAGGAGATGATCAGTGACTTTAGCAGGAAGCCCTCACATCAACCAATCACCACTGATGGAGAGACAATGGAGGTGGTTCAGACATACAAGTACCTTGGAGTCAACAAGCTGGACTGGTCCGTGCAGGCAAACGCTTTGTACAAGAAGGGACAGAGCAGGCTCCATTTCCTGAGAAGGCTCCGGGCTTTTGATGTGAGCAGAGACCTGCTATATATTTTCTATCAGTGTTTTTCGGGGTGATCTGTTGGGGGGGCAATATGACCCTGGGGGACAGGAACAGGCTGGACAAACTGATCAGGAGATGTGTTTCTGTGATGGGGATGAGGGTGGACACTGTGGGAGAGATCCTGGAGAGAAGGATGAGGTCTCTCATGCAGGGCATCCTGAGTAACACCAGGTACCCACTACACCAATGTCTGTCTGCTCAGAAGAGCAAGCACAGCGACAGGCTTCTCTCCCTGCGGTGTAGAACGGAACGCTTCAGGAAGTCCTTCCTTCCTGCTGCTATAAGACTGTATAACAGCTCAGTCTGATACTTTTTATTACTATTGCTAGTAACTTTGAACTTTTTAACCTGTACTGAATGTGAATTTGTGTGAATGTACCGCTGCTGGACACTTGAATTTATCTATCATCTATCTATCTAATAAACTGTTCTGTGAGCAAATATTACCTTTATTTGGATAAGTCAAGATGATGGAGGAGTTAAGCACCCTAATGGGAAAGGCTTAAATTTAAAATGTGGTATGTCTGTTTCATGTTGTCTCTTTAGTGTTTGTTTAGCTGTTTCATTACACCTGTGCCTTGTTTGGTTTCTGTGGTGGAATTATGCGTATAGAGTAGTTTTAATATGTTACTCATTTATTAAGTTATATTAAGATATATATTCTGCATAGTTAGAGTAGTTCAGTAAGCTTGCTTTAGTAGATTCATGCATAAAACTAAGTGTTCTGCTCAAGGCCTGTTTCAGCTTTGACTGTTGTTATCTCCAAGCTAGCAGTTGTTTTGACTAGTGCTGCCTGCAAGGGTTGTTTGTGTCTGCTTAAAGAACTCTGTAGCACTCTGAGCAGGGGCAGAGCTCTCGAGACCTCTCGACATCTGTACATGCCCAATAAATTGAACAGAAAACAGTTGATTTATAGATTTATTTCTCATCGAATAAATTCCACGACAATTTGGTGTCAGAAGTGGGATCCCATGTGTTTCTGCCGGGACCGGACTGAGGGGCAGGTCGCCGGAATCCAAACAGATTCATCTTCAAACCTCGAATAGGCCTTAAGAGTGACGAGGGCCACAGTCACTGGTTTCGGTCGATCACGAAGGGATCTCAACCCACGTGTGGATTTATCTGGTGAGAAGTATATTTTTCCAAATTATAATTTGATTGAAAGTGGTTTTTGATATAATATTATAGACTGAGTGATTCTTAATACTAATCGAACTGAAACAGTTTTGTTTATAAAATTGTCGACTGTTTTCATAATAATGGTGGTTGTGCTCCTTTTCCCCAGGACTGACTTTGACAATAAATAAAAATAAAGCAAAATTAAAACAAAAACAGAGAAATCTACGAGACTCTACGAGATCAGGTTCCAAAATGAAGCCCTGTGAGTACGAGATCAGGTTACTAAACGAAGCCCTGTGAGTAGAAATACGAGATCAGGTTCCAAAAAGAAGCCCTGTGAGTAGAAATATGAGATCAGGTTCCAAAACGAAGCCCTGTGAGTAGAAATACGAGATCAGGTTACTAAACGAAGCCCTGTGAGTAGAAATACGAGATCAGGTTCCAAAAAGAAGCCCTGTGAGTAGAAATACGAGATCAGGTTCCAAAACGAAGCCCTGTGAGTAGAAATACGAGATCAGGTTCCAAAACGAAGCCCTGTGAGTGCGAGACCAGGTTACTAAACGAAGCCCTGTGAGTAGAAATACGAGATCAGGTTCCAAAACGAAGCCCTGTGAGTACGAGATCAGGTTACTAAACGAAGCCCTGTGAGTAGACTTTTAGGACTGACATAACAGAAATATAAGACCAGGTGACGATGGGGACTATAGGGGGAAAGGAGGAGCAACCTAAACCAAATTTTATGAAGGTGTTTTTAAAGCAGCAATATGTAAGTAAACTATTTAACGTTCTGCTGTAAAGAATGTGGGTTTCCAGAAGGAAGCTTTATGAGCATGTATCAGATGAAAAAGTTGGAACAGAGAAAAAAAGAAAAAAGAGAAAAAGCAAAAATACATTAAAGTGTGGGCTGGTTCACTCTCCATAAGAGGAATTAAAAATAGAGGTCTGACCTGCTATTCTCTGGAGAGTTGTGTGGAAATATTGTAGGAGATTTTTGTTGTTTTTGGTGACTCTTTTCATGGGTGGATTAAAACTGTGATTGGCTGGCTTGGTTGACGTCACAGGGCCATAGCGGCCATTCACACAGAAATCAGTGTGTGTGTAAGTTTGCTCATATGGTGGCAAGTCCCGTGAAGAATCTATATATATGTATATATATATATATATATATATATATATATATATATATATATATTAAAGATTGAAAATCAGACCACGGGCATTTCTCCAAAAGATGACAGTAAAGCCTGGTTCAGGCAGACTGTTAGATGTGACAGAACGTGCCTGGATGGACCAGGAAAGAAAAGAGAGAATATTATCTTCCCTTAACAGTTAGTGATGAGGAGGTTAGAGATTAAATGAAAGACAAATATGTATTATTGCAGAGTTTAGCAAATTTTAAGAAATTTAGAAAAAACTGTTGGAAGCAGAGGACGAGTTCAGAGCACATCTAACATGTTTACTTGAAGAGTGTGTTCATTCAAGGCCTTATGCTCACAGAAGGGGATGATGTCATAGCATTTTTAGTTGTAACAACACATTGGAAGAAGTAAAGAATAAACCGAAAGATGAGGGACGTGATGTGTGGCGTTGGGAGCTGATTCTGTTGGGTTGGTGTGCATTGCGTGGACTGGATGGGCTTCTGTTTAATCCCTTTCAGACATTAAATGGTGACTTTTGTTTCTTTAAGATTACAGTTACTTTTATGTTTATTATGACTAAATAAATTGACGTTGACTGAAAATAAACGGAGAACGACTTTGGGCTGTGCTTGTTAAATACCCAGAGAGAGATCTCAAGCTTTAGAACAGGAACGACACACCAACATCATCTTCATGTGTTAAAGCTGCGTTATCTTCTTGGCGAGGTCATGTTCAGCTTTCCCAGGGAAACACTGACTTATGGATCCACTGCCACTATAGTCTCACACAGATACAGTTATAATCCAAAGTCCAGGATTTTCACAGCACAGAACATGGTCCACATGATATGTTTAACAGTATTCAACAGAAGAACATTATAATTATGAGACTATAATCACATGACTAATGATTCAGATGCAGCCTCAGAAGCTCGTCTGCTGCACGGCGTCGACCACGGCAGCTCACCGTCCCTTTAACCCTTGTCAGCATGCACCATGGTCTCCACAGGGACCCCAACATGTTAACATGCCCGAGGGGGATTAGGGGGGTGGACTGGGGAAGGGAAAGTTTTGGTCTGGACCACTGCAGAGTTCTGGGTGTCACACATGCTGTCGGTCAGGACACTGGAGCAGAAACGGTCCCTACAACATGCTGCAACACTCCACCTCCCTCCTGTGTCAGCTCTGAGTCCTGGAGCAGGACCTGATATGCAGATGTGACTGCAGGGACCCGGCCGCTGCTGATGGGGCCCGGGGATCCCAGAACCAGAGGGTCTGGCAGAGCCCTGCTGGTTGTGACTGTAGTGGATCTGATTCCTGAGCAGACCGAGTGGTCCGAGCTGAATGATTACACACACCTACATATATTCCTGGCCTTGTATCCACATGACCAGGCCACATAATTAGGCCAGAGATCAAACATTTTCATTATTTCTGCTTAGCTTCATACTACACTTATGAACATGCATACAAAGTTCTGCAGTCCTGCAGACTTTTGCAACTGAACAAGGTCCCAGTATTTTCTCTGCTCTGCTGCTGTGAAGCAAAACATCAGTTCTTACAGACAAAACAACTTCTGGCACGCTCTACGTCTCTAGCTGTGCCTTATCACAAAACATTTCTCTTCAGTGTCTCTGACAGAACATGCACCAGGCAGGCCGTTACGGTGGCAAACCTGTTTAAAGACAGCACACAGATGATCGCTGAGTATTCCCGGCTCGTGTACGTTTCTAAATTTTCAGCCCAGACAACATAAGGTTGCATTAACTGTGTGACAATAAATAAGGTGGTAATTTCCTGGCTTCGGTGTACGCCACTCAGGTGCAATATGACCAATTGAAGAAAAATATTAGGAAAGGTTGGAATCCTCCATGTTTTTATTTGCTGACAGCCCGGTGTGTTAGTCCTGATCTGACTAAGTTAGTCCTATTACTTTCACATCAAGTGCTTTTATTTGACGAGGGGAAGCAACTCTTGTGAAGGCTGCCAGTAGACAGCCCGTTCTCTGGCTCAACATGCTCAACAAACATTTGTACCCTGTAGGTCTTCAAAATACCATAAACATGTGGCCGATCATCTGGGATAATACTGATCTTTCCAAGGTTAAGCTAGTTATGTTAGACCGTTAGCCTTGGCCTTTTCTGATACACACATTTGTGTTAAGTCCAGTGGAGAAGTGTGTGTAACAGTGAAAAAACAACGTTCTCAGGAAGGAGGTGTTGCTGTGTGTGTGGGTGAGTGTGTGCACGTGCACGTGTGTGTGTGTGTGTGTGTGTGTGTGTGTGTGTGTGAGTCTTGTTGTAGTGGATGAAATCATCTTTAACATCAGTGTTGGATGTTTTATTCCCGATTTGACTGTCAATCGACACACAGTCCTACATCCAGCCTCTCTACTCCCTGCTCCTGTCGATGACACGCTCCATGACTGTGTACCTGGACTGGCCATCCTCTGCAGCCCCAGACCTGACCTCTCTGACCGACCTCGAGTTGACCCTGACTTGATGGCTCCGCTCTCAGAACCCAGACCCAGGTGTGGGTTTTGGAGCACTGTGGAAATACCATGGTTTCCTGACATCTGATGGTGACCCAGTTCGTCACCGTCGCCTTATTGACTCCCTTCTTTCTGCCATTTTGCTCCCTTGACAGGTTGCTGTATGCACATGTGCACTAACTCTTCTGACCCTGTCTCTACAGGTGACTCTCCTGCAGATGAAGGCTGCGTCTCTGACCCACCCTCCTTTTACAGCCTCTCACTTCCTCTTTTCTCTCACGGCCCACAGATGGAGAGATTTCCTCCTTGGTCTCTCTCAGGCCTTCCTTGGACCAAAGCACTTCCTCTCGTGCTGTTGTCCATGCGCATGCATAAAAGGGGAGGACCAAATTGGTCCCCCCGTAAATTCTTTTTGCAGGTCCACCCGAATGGGCATGGGCCCCTCCGAGGCTCCCCCTCCAGACACGGCCCTGTGTGATAGTAATGTTTTAACATACTGTGCTGATCTCATGTGAACCTTTTCAGGCATTTGCTCTCAGGTTGCTGCAGACCTTCCTGAACCAGCGTCTAAGTAGCTCCGTTTACTTCAGCCTGGAGACTTTGTACTGATGAGAAGCTTCAAACGTAAGTGCTGGGACCACCTATTTCACATTCTTCTGGCGACCCAGACAGATGACCGTGCTACTTGGCTACCGTAATACCATATCATTGCTGCAGGGAGGTTCCTGCACTGACCGTGGCTCCCTGGCTTGCTGCTGATTCTGACGCAGCAGTGTAACGCACCACCCGACAGAGGGCAGAATAATCCCTGTGGTAGCGTGGGTAGTGAGACAGTCTACTCTCACACCTGAAGACCAGCTGCCGTTCTCAAGCAATCTCAGAGTGGAGTGAAATTAGCGTCCACCTGCAACAGTAGCGTGCCAAGCTCCAACGCAAGCTCCGCCCACACGGCATCATAGAGAGAGATCGACCCTGGCATCCATTTAGGGTTCATGTGTGATCATTAAAGAGCTCAATGTGTTGTTTGGTTATTTTAGCTATCATCATTGTGTTTCCTATTGTCTTCTTTAATCAATCTGCTTCACCCCCTGTTAACCGCTCTGCCACTCACTACAGTTCCTTCTCTGCCCCGCGGTCGCTGAGTGCCCAGAGGGGTTCTGAGGGCAACCTCCGGCAGTTAAAAGTGAAGCCTATGCTGAAGTGCATTCAGCTGCAGTTGCCCCTTCATCCGCTAGGGGCTGGCTCCAAAACAGAGCAAATCCCCATAGACTCCTATGTCCCATGTTCCCATGCGGGTCCTTTTTATTGACAGGTACCAATCTCTGGCTTCAAGGACGAAGGACATAGAACAACCACGGTTTTTAGCCGGTGATCAATGTGACTTAGCTTTAGCCCGCTTACCTCCGTTAGCTGGGTAGCTCCCATTATCTTGGGGTTAGCTCAGTTAGCTTTTAGCTACAGAAGCCTCAGAGTTCACTCGATGTCCATCATCCGCCGTGACGCTCACAGCCCCCCTCTCAGCTCCACTTCTTTGTCCATATTTGTGTTTTCCGGGCGAGACGACGCGCATGATGCTACCAACATGGCGACGGTAGGAACCGCCCACCGAGCTTCAATTCGGCTTTTCAGGAACCTATGGGTGACGTCACGGAGACCCCGTCCATCTCTTTATACAGTCTGTGGTTCTAACAGGTAGACGCGCCGTCATGTATTTCCCTGCTAGCACTCTGAGGAGCCCCTGTGCGGTCTACTCTGTCATTATGATACATGCGCCATGTGTGTGCTCTGGTTCTTTGGATGGCATGGTGATCGGTGGACCAGTTACCAGTGGTGTTTTTCTGATTCCACTTCTGCGTCTACTTGGGGGACCATTTTTTCCTAAACTGGAACTGACTGGTCTCCTTCCTCCTACGTGGATAATAAGAATTCTCGCAGGTGGTCTTGTGTGTTGAAATTAGACCTGACTAAGGCTACTTTGGTGTTCACGTTTAACACTACCTCTGAAGCCCTTTTGTCACATCCTCCTCCTAGTCGATATCGGGGTGGTACTTTTAGTAACTCCTGTTGTCATGTGAGGTTATTTGTGTATGTTCCGGGCCCTCGCTGGGACCCGTTAGAAGATTTTCTCTTTGCAGTGATGTCGCATCGTCGCCTCGTAGCTTGGCTGAGTCCTATGCTGATTTCCTATTGTAGGTCTTTTCCCGGGTCCCACGTCTGAACTTGAGAAGTAAGTGGATGATTGCTTTGAGATGATGACTGGCATGTCTGCTCAGAGTAATAATTGGATATTGCTGGCTGAGCAGGTAGAAGTGTTTGTTGGAGTTGCCTGTGTGGTCTGCCTGGGGCCCAGACCTGTGCTGCATGTAGTTACCCCTCCACCTGAGTTTGACTCCACCTGTATGATTGTTTACTCTCTTCTGAAAACCCTATCCCTTTCAGATATGTATTTCCTTGGATGTTCCTTTCCTTGTTACCCGCACACAGTCCCCTCCTCTCTGGTTCAGGTGTGACGACGTGAGATTTTACTTGCTTCATGAGGTCCTCTCCGGGTTCTGGTTTTGTTGGGGTTTTGGTCCGTGCTTGGTGTGACAGTGTTTATGCTGTTAATTTTCTGTGGCCTGCGCCGGCCTTTGGTGGTGGTACGGTGGTCTGGTTCTTAGGGGCGTGCTGCCATCGAAGTGGGCTGGTATTTATGCCCCTGTCACCCTTCTCTTGCCTACAGTTGTCTTCCTGGGTTTCCCATCTGCCCCCTTATCCGGTCACTCGGTCCAGACACTCTGTTCATCCTGACGACTCAGCTGCTTCTGCCTACGTCAACGCTATTGGGGTTCCATTGCAGTACTTGCTGCCCTTTTTGTTCTGTGTTTGCTGTGTCGTCCCGTGTATCAGAGCCTTGTTGGTTGGGCTGATTGACTCTGCCTTAGGGTGTCGCATTCCTCGGCTTATTTATTACTCTCCCTGCTTCGGATCTCCCTCACTTTGATCCTTTTTCCTTCTTTTTTGATAGTGATGGCTTTTCTGATTCTGACTCTGACACATGAGTGTTTTTCCTTTCAGGATGATTTTCTTCAACCCTGCCAGGAGTGACCATTCTGATGTTTTAGTTTCCTGCATCTCTTTCGGCAGTTTGTGTTATTTTATGGGTTTGTTTTGTTGCTTTGTTATGTTCATGTATTGTGTTTCTTTTGTGTTGATCCTGAAAGGATCAAAAGGGGGAAATGTGGTGGAATTATGCGTATAGAGTAGTTTTAATATGTTACTCATTTATTAAGTTATATTAAGATATATATTCTGCATAGTTAGAGTAGTTCAGTAAGCTTGCTTTAGTAGATTCATGCATAAAACTAAGTGTTCTGCTCAAGGCCTGTTTCAGCTTTGACTGTTGTTATCTCCAAGCTAGCAGTTGTTTTGACTAGTGCTGCCTGCAAGGGTTGTTTGTGTATGCTTAAAGAACACTGTAGCACTCTGAGCAGGGGCAGAGCTCTCGAGACCTCTCGCCCGCAACATCTGTACATGCCCAATAAATTGAACAGAAAACAGTTGATTTATAGATTTATTTCTCATCGGATAAATTCCACGACAGTTTCCCTGCATCCATACTTGGTTTCTGTTCCCAATGCTGGTTCAATGCTTGTGTTTGCTATGGGTTAGGTTATCCATAGTTTCCTGTGTTCGTTTTTGTTTAGTTCTTGGAATTTAACACATCTTGATTCTGCATCTTGCCTCCCATCCCTGCATCTGGGTCCACACCACTTCCGCTTCGTCACACTTCGTCACAGCATTTAAGAAGGTAAGAAAATGGCTGCCATGAGAAGACAGCAACAAGGTGATCTGCTATACCTGATTAACACTTTGTACAGCCGAGGCATCCTTACCGATGGATCCTTACCGATGTAGAGGCATCCTTACCGATGGATCCTTACCGATGTAGAGGCATCCTTACTGATAGATCCTTACCGATGGATCCCTACCGATGTCAAGGCATCCTTACCGATGGATCCTTACCGATGGATCCCTACCGATGTAGAGGCATCCTTACCGATGGATCCTTACCGATGGATCCCTACCAATGTAGAGGCATCCTTACCAATGGATCCTTACCGATGTAGAGGCATCCTTACCGATGGATCCCTACCGATGTAGAGGCATCCTTACCGATGGATCCTTACCAATGGATCCCTACTGATGTAGAGGCATCCTTACCGATGGATCCTTACCGATGTAGAGGCATCCTTACCGATGGATCCTTACCGATGTAGAGGCATCCTTACCGATGGATCCTTACCGATGGATCCCTACCGATGTAAAGGCATCCCTACCGATGGATCCTTACCGATGGATCCCTACCGATGTAAAGGCATCCTTACCGATGGATCCCTACCGATGTAAAGGCATCCTTACCGATGGATCCTTACCGATGTAGAGGCATCCTTACCGATGGATCCTTACCGATGTAGAGGCATCCTTACCGATGGATCCTTACTGATGGATCCCTACCGATGTAAAGGCATCCTTACCGATGGATCCCTACCGATGTAGAAGCATCCTTACCAATGGATCCTTACCGATGGATCCCTACTGATGTAGAGGCATCCTTACCGATGTAGAGGCATCCTTACCGATGGATCCTTACCGATGTAGAGGCATCCTTACCGATGGATCCTTACCGATATAGAGGCATCCTTACCGATGGATCCTTACTGATGTAGAGGCATCCTTACCGATGGATCCTTACCGATATAGAGGCATCCTTACCGATGGATCCTTACCGATGTAGAGGCATCCTTACCGATGGATCCTTACCGATGTAGAGGCATCCTTACCGATGGATCCTTACCGATGGATCCCTACCGATGTAAAGGCATCCTTACCGATGGATCCTTACCGATGGATCCCTACCGATGTAAAGGTATCCTTACCGATGGATCCTTACCGATGGATCCCTACCGATGTAAAGGCATCCTTACCGATGGATCCTTACCGATGGATCCATACCGATGTAAAGGCATCCTTACCGATGGATCCCTACCGATGGATCCCTACCGATGTAGAGGCATCCTTACCGATGGATCCTTACCGATGTAAAGGCATCCTTACCGATGGCTCCTTACCTATGTAGAGGCATCCTTACCGATGGATCCTTACTGATGGATCCCTACCGATGTAAAGGCATCCTTACCGATGGATCCCTACCGATGTAGAGGCATCCTTACCGATGGATCCTTACCGATGTAGAGGCATCCTTACCGATGGATCCTTACCGATGGATCCCTACCGATGTAGAGGCATCCTTACCGATGGATCCTTACCGATGGATCCCTACCAATGTAGAGGCATCCTTACCAATGGATCCTTACCGATGTAGAGGCATCCTTACCGATGGATCCCTACCGATGTAGAGGCATCCTTACCGATGGATCCTTACCAATGGATCCCTACTGATGTAGAGGCATCCTTACCGATGGATCCTTACCGATGTAGAGGCATCCTTACCGATGGATCCTTACCGATGTAGAGGCATCCTTACTGATAGATCCTTACCGATGGATCCCTACCGATGTCAAGGCATCCTTACCGATGGATCCTTACCGATGGATCCCTACCGATGTAGAGGCATCCTTACCGATGGATCCTTACCGATGGATCCCTACCGATGTAAAGGCATCCTTACCGATGGATCCTTACCGATGGATCCCTACCGATGTAAAGGTATCCTTACCGATGGATCCTTACCGATGGATCCCTACCGATGTAAAGGCATCCTTACCGATGGATCCTTACCGATGGATCCATACCGATGTAAAGGCATCCTTACCGATGGATCCCTACCGATGGATCCCTACCGATGTAGAGGCATCCTTACCGATGGATCCTTACCGATGTAAAGGCATCCTTACCGATGGCTCCTTACCTATGTAGAGGCATCCTTACCGATGGATCCTTACTGATGGATCCCTACCGATGTAAAGGCATCCTTACCGATGGATCCCTACCGATGTAGAGGCATCCTTACCGATGGATCCTTACCGATGGATCCCTACCGATGTAAAGGCATCCTTACCGATGGATCCTTACCGATGGATCCCTACCGATGTAGAGGCATCCTTACCGATGGATCCTTACCGATGGATCCCTACCAATGTAGAGGCATCCTTACCAATGGATCCTTACCGATGTAGAGGCATCCTTACCGATGGATCCCTACCGATGTAGAGGCATCCTTACCGATGGATCCTTACCAATGGATCCCTACTGATGTAGAGGCATCCTTACCGATCGATCCTTACCGATGTAGAGGCATCCTTACCGATGGATCCTTACCGATGTAGAGGCATCCTTACTGATAGATCCTTACCGATGGATCCCTACCGATGTCAAGGCATCCTTACCGATGGATCCTTACCGATGGATCCCTACCGATGTAGAGGCATCCTTACCGATGGATCCTTACCGATGGATCCCTACCAATGTAGAGGCATCCTTACCAATGGATCCTTACCGATGTAGAGGCATCCTTACCGATGGATCCCTACCGATGTAGAGGCATCCTTACCGATGGATCCTTACCAATGGATCCCTACTGATGTAGAGGCATCCTTACCGATGGATCCTTACCGATGTAGAGGCATCCTTACCGATGGATCCTTACCGATGTAGAGGCATCCTTACCGATGGATCCTTACCGATGGATCCCTACCGATGTAAAGGCATCCCTACCGATGGATCCTTACCGATGGATCCCTACCGATGTAAAGGCATCCTTACCGATGGATCCCTACCGATGTAAAGGCATCCTTACCGATGGATCCTTACCGATGTAGAGGCATCCTTACCAATGGATCCTTACCGATGTAGAGGCATCCTTACCGATGGATCCCTACCGATGTAGAGGCATCCTTACCGATGGATCCTTACCAATGGATCCCTACTGATGTAGAGGCATCCTTACCGATGGATCCTTACCGATGTAGAGGCATCCTTACCGATGGATCCTTACCGATGTAGAGGCATCCTTACCGATGGATCCTTACCGATGGATCCCTACCGATGTAAAGGCATCCCTACCGATGGATCCTTACCGATGGATCCCTACCGATGTAAAGGCATCCTTACCGATGGATCCCTACCGATGTAAAGGCATCCTTACCGATGGATCCTTACCGATGTAGAGGCATCCTTACCGATGGATCCTTACCGATGTAGAGGCATCCTTACCGATGGATCCTTACTGATGGATCCCTACCAATGTAAAGGCATCCTTACCGATGGATCCCTACCAATGTAGAAGCATCCTTACCAATGGATCCTTACCGATGGATCCCTACTGATGTAGAGGCATCCTTACCGATGGATCCCTACCGATATAGAGGCATCCTTACCGATGGATCCTTACCGATGTAGAGGCATCCTTACCGATGGATCCTTACCAATATAGAGGCATCCTTACCGATGGATCCTTACCGATGTAGAGGCATCCTTACCGATGGATCCTTACCGATGTAGAGGCATCCTTACCGATGGATCCTTACCGATGGATCCCTACCGATGTAAAGGCATCCTTACCGATGGATCCTTACCGATGGATCCCTACCGATGTAAAGGTATCCTTACCGATGGATCCTTACCGATGGATCCCTACCGATGTTAAGGCATCCTTACCGATGGATCCTTACCGATGGATCCATACCGATGTAAAGGCATCCTTACCGATGGATCCCTACCGATGGATCCCTACCGATGTAGAGGCATCCTTACCGATGTAGAGGCATCCTTACCGATGGATCCTTACCGATGTAGAGGCATCCTTACCGATGGATCCTTACCGATATAGAGGCATCCTTACCGATGGATCCTTACTGATGTAGAGGCATCCTTACCGATGGATCCTTACCGATATAGAGGCATCCTTACCGATGGATCCTTACCGATGTAGAGGCATCCTTACCGATGGATCCTTACCGATGTAAAGGCATCCTTACCGATGGCTCCTTACCTATGTAGAGGCATCCTTACCGATGGATCCTTACTGATGGATCCCTACCAATGTAAAGGCATCCTTACCGATGGATCCCTACCGATGGATCCCTACCGATATAGAGGCATCCTTACCGATGGATCATTACCGATGTAGAGGCATCCTTACCGATGGATCCCTACCAATGTAGAGGCATCCTTACCGATGGATCCCTACCGATGTAGAAGCATCCTTACCGATGGATCCCTACCGATGTAGAAGCATCCTTACCGATGGATTCTTACCTTTGGATCCCTACCGATGTAAAGGCATCCTTACCGATGGATCCTTACCGATGTAGAGGCATCCTTACCGATGGATTCTTACCTTTGGATCCCTACCGATGTAAAGGCATCCTTACCGATGGATCCTTACCAATGTAGAGGCATCCTTACCGATGGATCCTTACCGATGGATCCCTACCGATGTAGAAGCATCCTTACCGATGGATCCTTACCGATGGATCCCTACTGATGTAGAGGCATCCTTACCGATGTAGAGGCATCCTTACCGATGGATCCTTACCGATGGATCCCTACCGATGTAAAGGCATCCCTACCGATGGATCCTTACCGATGGATCCCTACCGATGTAAAGGCATCCTTACCGATGGATCCCTACCGATGTAAAGGCATCCTTACCGATGGATCCTTACCGATGTAGAGGCATCCTTACCGATGGATCCTTACCGATGTAGAGGCATCCTTACCGATGGATCCTTACTGATGGATCCCTACCAATGTAAAGGCATCCTTACCGATGGATCCCTACCAATGTAGAAGCATCCTTACCAATGGATCCTTACCGATGGATCCCTACTGATGTAGAGGCATCCTTACCGATGGATCCCTACCGATATAGAGGCATCCTTACCGATGGATCCTTACCGATGTAGAGGCATCCTTACCGATGGATCCTTACCAATATAGAGGCATCCTTACCGATGGATCCTTACCGATGTAGAGGCATCCTTACCGATGGATCCTTACCGATGTAGAGGCATCCTTACCGATGGATCCTTACCGATGGATCCCTACCGATGTAAAGGCATCCTTACCGATGGATCCTTACCGATGGATCCCTACCGATGTAAAGGTATCCTTACCGATGGATCCTTACCGATGGATCCCTACCGATGTTAAGGCATCCTTACCGATGGATCCTTACCGATGGATCCATACCGATGTAAAGGCATCCTTACCGATGGATCCCTACCGATGGATCCCTACCGATGTAGAGGCATCCTTACCGATGTAGAGGCATCCTTACCGATGGATCCTTACCGATGTAGAGGCATCCTTACCGATGGATCCTTACCGATATAGAGGCATCCTTACCGATGGATCCTTACTGATGTAGAGGCATCCTTACCGATGGATCCTTACCGATATAGAGGCATCCTTACCGATGGATCCTTACCGATGTAGAGGCATCCTTACCGATGGATCCTTACCGATGTAAAGGCATCCTTACCGATGGCTCCTTACCTATGTAGAGGCATCCTTACCGATGGATCCTTACTGATGGATCCCTACCAATGTAAAGGCATCCTTACCGATGGATCCCTACCGATGGATCCCTACCGATATAGAGGCATCCTTACCGATGGATCATTACCGATGTAGAGGCATCCTTACCGATGGATCCCTACCAATGTAGAGGCATCCTTACCGATGGATCCCTACCGATGTAGAAGCATCCTTACCGATGGATCCCTACCGATGTAGAAGCATCCTTACCGATGGATTCTTACCTTTGGATCCCTACCGATGTAAAGGCATCCTTACCGATGGATCCTTACCGATGTAGAGGCATCCTTACCGATGGATTCTTACCTTTGGATCCCTACCGATGTAAAGGCATCCTTACCGATGGATCCTTACCAATGTAGAGGCATCCTTACCGATGGATCCTTACCGATGGATCCCTACCGATGTAGAAGCATCCTTACCGATGGATCCTTACCGATGGATCCCTACTGATGTAGAGGCATCCTTACCGATGTAGAGGCATCCTTACCGATGGATCCTTACCGATGTAGAGGCATCCTTACCGATGGATCCTTACCGATATAGAGGCATCCTTACCGATGGATCCTTACCGATGTACAGGCATCCTTACCGATGGATCCTTACCGATGTAGAGGCATCCTTACCGATGGATCCTTACCGATGTAGAGGCATCCTTACCGATGGATCCTTACCGATGGATCCCTACCGATGTAAAGGCATCCTTACCGATGGATCCTTACCGATGGATCCCTACCGATGTAAAGGCATCCTTACCGATGGATCCTTACCGATGGATCCTTACCGATGTAGAGGCATCCTTACTGATAGATCCTTACCGATGGATCCCTACCGATGTCAAGGCATCCTTACCGATGGATCCTTACCGATGGATCCCTACCGATGTAGAGGCATCCTTACCGATGGATCCTTATCGATGGATCCCTACCAATGTAGAGGCATCCTTACCAATGGATCCTTACCGATGTAGAGGCATCCTTACCGATGGATCCCTACCGATGTAGAGGCATCCTTACCGATGGATCCTTACCAATGGATCCCTACTGATGTAGAGGCATCCTTACCGATGGATCCTTACCGATGTAGAGGCATCCTTACCGATGGATCCTTACCGATGTAGAGGCATCCTTACCGATGGATCCTTACCGATGGATCCCTACCGATGTAAAGGCATCCTTACCGATGGATCCTTACCGATGGATCCCTACCGATGTAAAGGCATCCTTACCGATGGATCCCTACCGATATAAAAGCATCCTTACCGATGGATCCTTACCGATGTAGAGGCATCCTTACCGATGGATCCTTACCGATGTAGAGGCATCCTTACCGATGGATCCTTACTGATGGATCCCTACCGATGTAAAGGCATCCTTACCGATGGATCCCTACCGATGTAGAAGCATCCTTACCAATGGATCCTTACCGATGGATCCCTACTGATGTAGAGGCATCCTTACCGATGTAGAGGCATCCTTACCGATGGATCCTTACCGATGTAGAGGCATCCTTACCGATGGATCCTTACCGATATAGAGGCATCCTTACCGATGGATCCTTACCGATGTAGAGGCATCCTTACCGATGGATCCTTACCGATGTAGAGGCATCCTTACCGATGGATCCTTACCGATGGATCCCTACCGATGTAAAGGCATCCTTACCGATGGATCCTTAGCGATGGATCCCTACCGATGTAAAGGTATCCTTACCGATGGATCCTTACCGATGGATCCCTACCGATGTAAAGGCATCCTTACCGATGGATCCTTACCGATGGATCCATACCGATGTAAAGGCATCCTTACCGATGGATCCCTACCGATGGATCCCTACCGATGTAGAGGCATCCTTACCGATGGATCCTTACCGATGTAAAGGCATCCTCACCGATGGCTCCTTACCTATGTAGAGGCATCCTTAACGATGGATCCTTACTGATGGATCCCTACCGATGTAAAGGCATCCTTACCGATGGATCCCTACCGATGTAGAGGCATCCTTATCGATGGATCCTTACCGATGGATCCCTACCGATGTAAAGGCATCCTTACCGATGGATCCTTACCGATGGATCCCTACCGATGTAAAGGCATCCTTACCGATGGATCCTTACCGATGGATCCCTACCGATATAGAGGCATCCTTACCGATGGATCATTACCGATGTAGAGGCATCCTTACCGATGGATCCCTACCGATGTAGAGGCATCCTTACCGATGGATCCCTACCGATGTAGAAGCATCCTTACCGATGGATCCCTACCGATGTAGAAGCATCCTTACCGATGGATTCTTACCTTTGGATCCCTACCGATGTAAAGGCATCCTTACCGATGGATCCTTACCGATGGAGAGGCATCCTTACCGATGGATCCTTACCGATGGATCCCTACCGATGTAGAAGCATCCTTACCGATGGATCCTTACCGATGGATCCCTACTGATGTAGAGGCATCCTTACCGATGTAGAGGCATCCTTACCGATGGATCCTTACCGATGTAGAGGCATCCTTACCGATGGATCCTTACCGATGGATCCCTACCGATGTAAAGGCATCCTTACCGATGGATCCTTACCGATGGATCCTTACCGATGTAGAGGCATCCTTACTGATAGATCCTTACCGATGGATCCCTACCGATGTCAAGGCATCCTTACCGATGGATCCTTACCGATGGATCCCTACCGATGTAGACGCATCCTTACCGATGGATCCTTACCGATGGATCCCTACCAATGTAGAGGCATCCTTACCAATGGATCCTTACCGATGTAGAGGCATCCTTACCGATGGATCCCTACCGATGTAGAGGCATCCTTACCGATGGATCCTTACCAATGGATCCCTACTGATGTAGAGGCATCCTTACCGATGGATCCTTACCGATGTAGAGGCATCTTTACCGATGGATCCTTACCGATGTAGAGGCATCCTTACCGATGGATCCTTACCGATGGATCCCTACCGATGTAAAGGCATCCTTACCGATGGATCCTTACCGATGGATCCCTACCGATGTAAAGGCATCCTTACCGATGGATCCCTACCGATATAAAAGCATCCTTACCGATGCATCCTTACCGATGTAGAGGCATCCTTACCGATGGATCCTTACCGATGTAGAGGCATCCTTACCGATGGATCCTTACTGATGGATCCCTACCGATGTAAAGGCATCCTTACCGATGGATCCCTACCGATGTAGAAGCATCCTTACCAATGGATCCTTACCGATGGATCCCTACTGATGTAGAGGCATCCTTACCGATGTAGAGGCATCCTTACCGATGGATCCCTACCGATGTAGAGGCATCCTTACCGATGGATCCTTACCTATATAGAGGCATCCTTACCGATGGATCCTTACCGATGTAGAGGCATCCTTACCGATGGATCCTTACCGATGTAGAGGAATCCTTATCCGATGGATCCTTACCGATGGATCCCTACCGATGTAAAGGCATCCTTACCGATGGATCCTTACCTATGGATCCCTACCGATGTAAAGGTATCCTTACCGATGGATCCTTACCGATGGATCCCTACCGATGTAGAGGCATCCTTACCGATGGATCCTTACCGATGGATCCTTACCGATGTAAAAGCATCCTTACCGACGGATCCTGACCGATGGGTCCAAACCGATGTAAAGGCATCCTAACCGATAGACCCTTGCCGATGGGTCCTTACCGATGTTGAGGCATCCTTACCGATGGATCCTTACCGATGGATCCTTACCGATGTAAAAGCATCCTTACCGATGGATCCTGACCGATGGGTCCAAACCGATGTAAAGGCATCCTAACCGATAGACCCTTGCCGATGGATCCTTACCGATGTTGAGGCATCCTTACCGATGGATCCTTATCGATGGATCCTTACCGACGTAGAAGCATCCTTACCGATAGACCCTTGCCGATGGATCCTTACCGATGTTGAGGCATCCTTACCGATGGATCCTTACCGATGGATCCTTACCGATGTAGAAGCATCCTTACCGATGGATTCTTACCTATGGATCCCTACCGATGTAAAGGCATCCTTACCGATGGATCCTTACCGATGTAGAAGCATCCTTACCGAAGGATCCTTACCGATGGATCTCTACCGATGTAAAGGCATCCTTACCGATGTAAAGGTATCCTTACCGATGGATCCTTACCGATGGATCCTTACCGATGTAGAGGCATCCTTACCAATGGATCCTTACCGATGGATCTCTACCGATGTAAAGGCATCCTTACCGATGTAAAGGCATCCTTACCGATGGATCCTTACCGCTGTAGATGGATCCTTTCCGATGGATCCTTACCGATGTAGAGGCATCCTTACCGATGGATCCTTACCGATGTAGAGGCATCCTTACCGATGGATCCCTACCGATGTAAAGGCATCCTTACCTATGGATCCTCATCGATGGATCCCTACCGATGTAAAGGCATCCTTACCGATGGATCCTTACCGATGGATCCTTACCGATGTAGAGGCATCCTTACCGATGGATCCTTACCGATGTAGAGGCATCCTTACCGATGGATCCTTATCGATGGATCCCTACCGATGTCAAGGCATCCTTACCGATGGATCCTTACCGATGGATCCCTACCGATGTAGAGGCATCCTTACCGATGGATCCTTACCGATGCATCCCTACCGATGTCAAGGCATCCTTACCGATGGATCCCTACCGATGTAGAGGCATCCTTACCGATGGATCCTTACCAATGTATCGGCATCCTTACAGATGGATCCTTACCGATGGATCCCTACCGATGTGAAGGCATCCTAACCGATGGATCCCTACCGATGTAAAGGCATCCTTACTGATGGATCCTTACCGATGGATCCTTACCGATGTAAAAGCATCCTTACCGATGGATCCTTACCGATGGGTCTCTACCGATGTAAAGGCATCCTTACCGACAGACCCTTGTCGATGGATCCTTACCGATGTTAAGGCATCCTTACCGATGGATCCTTACCGATGGATCCTTACCGATGTAAAAGCATTCTTACCGATGGATCCTTACCGATGGATCCCTACCGATGTAAAAGCATCCTTACCGGTGGACCCTTGCCGATGGATCCTTACCGATGTAGAGGCATCCTTACCGATGGATCCTTACCGATGGATCCTTACCGATGTAGAGGCATCCTTACCGATGGATCCTTACCGATGGATCCCTACCGATGTAGAGGCATCCTTACCGATGGATCCTTACCGATGGATTCTTACCAATGTAAAGTCATCCTTACCGATGGACCCTTACCGATGGATCCTTACCAATGTAGAGGCATCCTTACCGATGGATACTTACCGATTTATCCCTATCGATGTAAAGGCATCCTTACCGATGGATCATTACCGATGTAGAGGCATCCTTACAGATGGATCCTTACCGATGGATCCCTACCGATGTAGAGGCATCCTTACCGATGGATCCTCACCGATGGATCCCTACCGATGTAAAGGCATCCTTACCGATGGATCCTTACCGATGGATCCTTACCGATGTAGAGGCATCCTTACCAATGGATGCTTACCGATGGATCCCTACCGATGTAAAGGCATCCTTACCGATGGATCCTTACCGATGGATCCCTACTGATGTAAAGGCATCCTTACCGATGGATCCTTACCGATGTAGATGGATCCTTACCGATGGATCCTTACCGATGTAGAGGCATCCTTACCGATGGATCCTTACCGATGTAGAGACATCCTTACCGATGGATCCTTACCGATGTAGAGGCATCCTTACCGATGGATCCTTACCGATGTAGATGGATCCTTACCGATGGATCCTTACCGATGTAGAGGCATCCTTACCGATGGATCCTTACCGATGTAGAGGCATCCTTACCGATGGATCCTAACCGATGTAGAGGCATCCTTACCGATGGATCCTTACCGATGTAGAGGCATCCTTACCGATGGATCCTTACCGATGGATCCCTACCGATGTCAAGGCATCCTTACCGATGGATCCTTACCGATGGATCCCTACCGATGTCAAGGCATCCTTACCGATGGATCCTTACTGATGTAGAGGCATCCTTACAGATGGATCCTCACCGATGGATCCCTACCGATGTAAAGGCATCCTTACCGATGGATCCTTACCGATGGATCCTTACCGATGTAGAGGCATCCTTACCGATGGATCCTTACCGATGTAGAGGCATCCTTACCGATGGATCCTTATCGATGGATCCCTACCGATGTCAAGGCATCCTTACCGATGGATCCTTACCGATGGATCCCTACCGATGTAGAGGCATCCTTACCGATGGATCCTTACCGATGCATCCCTACCGATGTCAAGGCATCCTTACCGATGGATCCCTACCGATGTAGAGGCATCCTTACCGATGGATCCTTACCAATGTATAGGCATCCTTACAGATGGATCCTTACCGATGGATCCCTACCGATGTAAAGGCATCCTAACCGATGGATCCCTACCGATGTAAAGGCATCCTTACTGATGGATCCTTACCGATGGATCCTTACCGATGTAAAAGCATCCTTACCGATGGATCCTTACCGATGGGTCCCTACCGATGTAAAGGCATCCTTACCGACAGACCCTTGTCGATGGATCCTTACCGATGTTGAGGCATCCTTACCGATGGATCCTTACCGATGGATCCTTACCGATGTAAAAGCATTCTTACCGATTGGTCCTTACCGATGGATCCCTACCGATGCAAAAGCATCCTTACCGGTGGACCCTTGCCGATGGATCCTTACCGATGTAGAGGCATCCTTACCGATGGATCCTTACCGATGGATCCTCACCGATGTAGAGGCATCCTTACCGATGGATCCTTACCGATGGATCCCTACCGATGTAGAGGCATCCTTACCGATGGATCCTTACCGATGGATTCTTACCAATGTAAAGTCATCCTTACCGATGGACCCTTACCGATGGATCCTTACCGATGTAGAGGCATCCTTACCGATGGATACTTACCGATGTATCCCTATCGATGTAAAGGCATCCTTACCGATGGATCATTACCGATGTAGAGGCATCCTTACCGATGGATCCTTACCGATGGATCCCTACCGATGTAGAGGCATCCTTACCGATGGATCCTCACCGATGGATCCCTACCGATGTAAAGGCATCCTTACCGATGGATCCTTACCGATGGATCCTTACCGATGTTGAGGCATCCTTACCAATGGATGCTTACCGATGGATCCCTACCGATGTAAAGGCATCCTTACCGATGGATCCTTACCGATGGATCCCTACTGATGTAAAGGCATCCTTACCGATGGATCCTTACCGATGTAGATGGATCCTTACCGATGGATCCTTACCGATGTAGAGGCATCCTTACCGATGGATCCTTACCGATGTAGAGACATCCTTACCGATGGATCCTTACCGATGTAGAGGCATCCTTACCGATGGATCCTTACCGATGTAGATGGATCCTTACCGATGGATCCTTACCGATGTAGAGGCATCCTTACCGATGGATCCTTACCGATGTAGAAGCATCCTTACCGATGGACCCTTACCGATGTAGAGGCATCCTTACCGATGGATCCTTACCGATGTAGAGGCATCCTTACCGATGGATCCTTACCGATGGATCCCTACCGATGTCAAGGCATCCTTACCGATGGATCCTTACCGATGGATCCCTACCGATGTCAAGGCATCCTTACCGATGGATCCTTACTGATGTAGAGGCATCCTTACAGATGGATCCTCACCGATGGATCCCTACCGATGTAAAGGCATCCTTACCGATGGATCCTTACCGATGGATCCTTACCGATGTAGAGGTATCCTTACCAATGGATGCTTACCGATGGATCCCTACCGATGTAAAGGCATCCTTACCGATGGATCCTTACCGATGGATCCCTACTGATGTAAAGGCATCCTTACCGATGGATCCTTACCGATGTAGATGGATCCTTACCGATGGATCCTTACCGATGTAGAGGCATCCTTACCGATGGATCCTTACCGATGTAGAGGCATCCTTACCGATGGATCCTTACCGATGTAGAGGCATCCTTACCGATGGATCCCTACTGATGTAAAGGCATCCATACCGATGGATCCTTACCGATGTAGATGGATCCTTACCGATGGATCCTTACCGATGTAGAGGCATCCTTACCAATGGATGCTTACCGATGGATCCCTACCGATGTAAAGGCATCCTTACCGATGGATCCTTACCGATGGATCCCTACTGATGTAAAGGCATCCTTACGGATGGATCCTTACCGATGTAGATGGATCCTTACTGATGGATCCTTACCGATGTAGAGGCATCCTTACCGAATGATCCTTACCGATGTAGAGGCATCCTTACCGATGGATCCCTATCAATGTAGAGGCATCCTTACCGATGGATCCTTACCGATGGATCCCTACCAATGTAGAGGCATCCTTACCTATGGATCCTTACCGATGTAGAGGCATCCTCACCGATGGATCCCTACCGATGTAGAGGCATCCTTACCGATGGATCCTTACCGATGTAAAAGCATCCTTACCCATGGATCCTTACCGATGGGTCCCTACCGATGTAAAGGATTCCTTACCGATGGACCCTTGCCGATGGATGCTTACCGATGTTGAGGCATCCTTACCGATGGATCCTTACCGATGGATCCTTACCGATGTAAAAGCATCCTTACCGATTGATCCTTACCGATGGATCCCTACCGATGTAAAGGCATCCTTACCGATGGACCCTTGCCGATGGATCCTTACCGATGTAGAGGCATCCTTACCGATGGATCCTTACCGATGTAGAGGCATCCTTACCGATGGATCCTTACCGATGGATCCCTACCGATGTAGAGGCATCCTTACCGATGGATCCTTACCGATGGATCCCTACCAATGTAAAGGCATCCTTACCGATGGATCCTTACCGATGGATCCTTACCGATGTAGAGGCATCCTTACCGGTGGATCCTTACCGATTGATCCCTACCGATGTAAAGGCATCCTTACCGATGGATCCTTACCGATGTATCCCTACCGATGGAAAGGCATCCTTACCGATGGATCCTTACCGATGTTGAGGCATCCTTACCGATGGATCCTTACCGATGGATCCTTACCGATGTAGAAGCATCCTTACCGATGGATTCTTACCTATGGATCCTTACTGATGTAAAGGCATCCTTACCGATGGATCTTTACCGATGTAGAAGCATCCTTACCGATGGATTCTTACCTTTGGATCCCTACCGATGTAAAGGCATCCTTACCGATGGATCCTTACCGATGTAGAGGCATCCTTAACGATGGATCCTTACCGATGGATCTCTACCGATGTAAAGGCATCCTGACCGATGTAAAGGTACCCTTACCGATGGATCCTTACCGATGGATCCTTACAGATGTAGAGGCATCCTTACCGATGGATCCTTACCGATGTAGATGGATCCTTTCCGATGGATCCTTACCGATGTAGAGGCATCCTTACCGATGGATCCTTAACGATGTAGAGGCATCCTTACCGATGTATCCCTACCGATGTAAAGGCATCCTTACCGATGGATCCTTATCGATGGATCCCTACCAATGTAAAGGCATCCTTACCGATGGATCCTTACCGATGGATCCTTACCGATGTAGAGGCATCCTTACCGATGGATCCTTACCGATGTAGAGGCATCCTTACCGATGGATCCTTACCGATGGAACCCTACCGATGTCAAGGCATCCTTACCGATGGATCTTTACCGATGGATCCCTACCGATGTAGAGGCATCCTTACCGATGGATCCTTACCGATGCATCCCTACCGATGTCAAGGCATCCTTACCGATGGATCCCTACCGATGTAGAGGCATCCTTACCGATGGATCCTTACCGATGGATCCTTACCGATGTAGAGGCAGCCTTACCGATGGATCCTTACCGATGTAGAGGCATCCTTACCGATGGATCCTTACCGATGTAGAGGCATCCTTACCGATGGATCCTTACCGATGGATCCCTACCGATGTCAAGGCATCCTGACCGATGGATCCTTACCGATGGATCCTTACCGATGGGTCCCTACCGATGTAAAGGCAGCCTTACCGATAGACCCTTGCCGATGGATCCTTACCGATGTTGAGGCATCCTTACCGATGGATCCTTACCGATGGACCCTTACCGATGTAAAAGCATCCTTACCGATGGATCCTTACCGATGGATCCTTACCGATGTAGTGGCATCCTTACCTTTGGATCCTTACCGATGGATCCCTACCGATGTAAAGGAATCCTTACCGATGGATCCTTACCGATGTATCCCTACCGATGGAAAGGCATCCTTACCAATGGATCCTTACCGATGGATCCTTACCGATGTACAGGCATCCTTACCGATGGATCCTTACTGATGGATCCCTACCGATGTAGAGGCATCCTTACCGATGGATCCTCACCTATGAATCCCTACCGATGTAAAGGCATCCTTACCGATGGATCCTTACCGATGTAGAGGCATCCTTACCAATGGATGCTTACCGATGGATCCCTACCGATGTAAAGGCATCCTTACCGATGGATCCTTACCGATGGATCCCTACTGATGTAAAGGCATCCTTACCTATGGATCCTTACCGATGTAGATGGATCCTTACCGATGGATCCTTACCGATGTAGAGGCATCCTTACCGATGGATCCTTACCGATGTAGAGGCATCCTTACCGATGGATCCTTACCGATGTAGAGGCATCCTTACCGATGGATCCTTACTGATGTAGAGGCATCCTTACCAATGGATCCCTACTGATGTAGAGGCATCCTTACCGATGGATCTTTACCGATGCATCCTTACCGATGTCAAGGCATCCTTACCGATGGATCCTTACCGATGGATCCCTACCGATGTAGAAGCATCCTTACCGATGGATCCTCACCGCTGGATCCCTTCCAATGTAGAGGCATCCTTACCTATGGATCCTTGCCGATGTAGAGGCATCCTTACCGATGGATCCCTACCGATGTAGAGGCATCCTTGCCGATGGATCCTTACCAATGGAGCCCTACTGATGTAGAGGCATCTTTACCAATGGATCCTTACCGATGTAGAGGCATCCTTACCGTTGGATCCTTACCGATGGATCCCTACCGATGTAGAGGCATCCTTACCGATGGATCCTCACCGATGGATCCCTACCGATGTAAAGGCATCCTTACCGATGGATCCTTACCGATGGATCCTTACCGATGTAGAGGCATCCTTACCAATGGATGCTTACCGATGGATCCCTACCGATGTAAAAGCATCCTTACCGATGGATCCTTACCGATGGATCCCTACTGATGTAAAGGCATCCTTACCGATGGATCCTTACCGATGAAGATGGATCCTTACCGATGGATCCTTACCGATGTAGAGGCATCCTTACCGATGGATCCTTACCGATGTAGAGGCATCCTTACCGATGGATCCTTACCGATGTAGAGGCATCCTTACCGATGGATCCTTACCGATGTAGAGGCATCCTTACCGATGGATCCTTACCGATGTAGAGGCATCCTTACCGATGGATCCTTACCGATGTAGAGGCATCCTTACCGATGGATCCTTACCGATGTAGAGGCATCCTTACCGATGGATCCTTACCGATGTAGAGGCATCCTTACCGATGGATCCTTACCGATGCATCCCTATCGATGTAGAGGCATCCTTACCGATGGACCCTTACCGATGTATCCCTACCAATGTAGAGGCTTCCTTACCTATGGATCCTTACCGATGTAGAGGCATCCTTACCGATGGATCCCTACCGATGTACAGGCATCCTTACCGATGGATCCTTACCGATGTAAAAGCATCCTTACCGATGGATTCTGACCGATGGGTCCCTACCGATGTAAAGGCATCCTTACCGATGGACCCTTGCCGATGGATCCTTACCGATGTTGAGGCATCCTCACCGATGGATTCTTACCGATGTAGAAGCATCCTTACCGATGGATCCTTACCGATGGATCCCTACCGATGTAAAGGCATCTTTACCGATGGACCCTTGCCGATGGATCCCTACCGATGTAGAGGCATCCTTACCGATGGATCCTTACCGATGGATCCTTACCGATGTAGAGGCATCCTTACCGATGGATCCTTACCGATGGATCCCTACCGATGTAGAGGCATCCTTACCGATGGATCCTTACCGATGTAGAGGCATCCTTACCGATGGATCCTAACCGATGTAGAGGCATCCTTACCGATTGATCCTTACCGATGTAGAGGCATCCTCACCGATGGATCCTTACCGATGTAGAGGAATCCTTACCGATGGATCCTTACCGATGGATCCCTACCGATGTCAAGGCATCCTTACCGATGGATCCTTACCGATGGATCCCTACCGATGTACAGGCATCCTTACCGATGGATCCTTACTGATGGATCCCTACCGATGTAGAGGCATCCTTACCGATGGATCCTCACCTATGAATCCCTACCGATGTAAAGGCATCCTTACCGATGGATCCTTACCGATGTAGAGGCATCCTTACCAATGGATGCTTACCGATGGATCCCTACCGATGTAAAGGCATCCTTACCGATGGATCCTTACCGATGGATCCCTACTGATGTAAAGGCATCCTTACCTATGGATCCTTACCGATGTAGATGGATCCTTACCGATGGATCCTTACCGATGTAGAGGCATCCTTACCGATGGATACTTACCGATGTAGAGGCATCCTTACCGATGGATCCTTACCGATGTAGAGGCATCCTTACCGATGGATCCTTACCGATGTAGAGGCATCCTTATCAATGGATCCCTACTGATGTAGAGGCATCCTTACCGATGGATCTTTACTGATGCATCCCTACCGATGTCAAGGCATCCTTACCGATGGATCCTTACCGATGGATCCCTACCGATGTAGAAGCATCCTTACCGATGGATCCTCACCGCTGGATCCCTTCCAATGTAGAGGCATCCTTACCTATGGATCCTTACCGATGTAGAGGCATCCTTACCGATGGATCCTTACCGATGTAGAGGCATCCTTACCGATGGATCCTTACCGATGTAGAGGCATCCTTACCGATGGATCCTTACCGATGTAGAGGCATCCTTACCGATGGAGCCTTACCGATGGATCCCTACCGATGTCAAGGCATCCTTACCGATGGATCCCTACCGATGTCAAGGCATCCTTACCGATGGATCCCTACCGATGTAGAGGCATCCTTACCGATGGATCCTCACCGATGGATCCCTACCGATGTAAAGGCATCCTTACCGATGGATCCTTACCGATGGATCCTTACCGATGTAGAGGCATCCTTACCAATGGATGCTTACCGATGGATCCCTACCGATGTAAAAGCATCCTTACCGATGGATCCTTACCGATGGATCCCTACTGATGTAAAGGCATCCTTACCGATGGATCCTTACCGATGTAGATGGATCCTTACCGATGGATCCTTACCGATGTAGAGGCATCCTTACCGATGGATCCTTACCGATGTAGAGGCATCCTTACCGATGGATCCTTACCGATGTAGAGGCATCCTTACCGATGGATCCTTACCGATGTAGAGGCATCCTTACCGATGGATCCTTACCGATGTAGAGGCATCCTTACCGATGGATCCTTACCGATGTAGAGGCATCCTTACCGATGGATCCTTACCGATGTAGAGGCATCCTTACCGATGGATCCTTACCGATGCATCCCTATCGATGTAGAGGCATCCTTACCGATGGACCCTTACCGATGTATCCCTACCAATGTAGAGGCTTCCTTACCTATGGATCCTTACCGATGTAGAGGCATCCTTACCGATGGATCCCTACCGATGTAGAGGCATCCTTACCGATGGATCCTTACCGATGTAAAAGCATCCTTACCGATGGATCCTGACCGATGGGTCCCTACCGATGTAAAGGCATCCTTACCGATGGACCCTTGCCGATGGATCCTTACCGATGTTGAGGCATCCTTACCGATGGATTCTTACCGATGTAAAAGCATCCTTACCGATGGATCCTTACCGATGGATCCCTACCGATGTAAAGGCATCTTTACCGATAGACCCTTGCCGATGGATGCCTACCGATGTAGAGGCATCCTTACCGATGGATCCTTACCGATGGATCCTTACCGATGTAGAGGCATCCTTACCGATGGATCCTTACCGATGGATCCCTACCGATGTAGAGGCATCCTTACCGATGGATCCTTACCGATGTAGAGGCATCCTTACCGATGGATCCTAACCGATGTAGAGGCATCCTTACCGATTGATCCTTACCGATGTAGAGGCATCCTCACCGATGGATCCTTACCGATGTAGAGGAATCCTTACCGATGGATCCTTACCGATGGATCCCTACCGATGTCAAGGCATCCTTACCGATGGATCCTTACCGATGGATCCCTACCGATGTACAGGCATCCTTACCGATGGATCCTTACTGATGGATCCCTACCGATGTAGAGGCATCCTTACCGATGGATCCTCACCTATGAATCCCTACCGATGTAAAGGCATCCTTACCGATGGATCCTTACCGATGGATCCTTACCGATGTAGAGGCATCCTTACCAATGGATGCTTACCGATGGATCCCTACCGATGTAAAGGCATCCTTACCGATGGATCCTTACCGATGGATCCCTACTGATGTAAAGGCATCCTTACCTATGGATCCTTACCGATGTAGATGGATCCTTACCGATGGATCCTTACCGATGTAGAGGCATCCTTACCGATGGATCCTTACCGATGTAGAGGCATCCTTACCGATGGATCCTTACCGATGTAGAGGCATCCTTACCGATGGATCCTTACCGATGTAGAGGCATCCTTACCAATGGATCCCTACTGATGTAGAGGCATCCTTACCGATGGATCTTTACCGATGCATCCCTACCGATGTCAAGGAATCCTTACCGATGGATCCTTACCGATGGATCCCTACCGATGTAGAAGCATCCTTACCGATGGATCCTCACCGCTGGATCCCTTCCAATGTAGAGGCATCCTTACCTATGGATCCTTACCGATGTAGAGGCATCCTTACCGATGGATCCCTACCGATGTAGAGGCATCCTTGCCGATGGATCCTTACCAATGGAGCCCTACTGATGTAGAGGCATCTTTACCGATGGATCCTTACCGATGTAGATACATCCTTACCGATGGATCCTTACCGATGGATCCCTACCGATGTAGAGGCATCCTTACCGATGTAAAGGCATCCTTACCGATGGATCCTCACCGCTGGATCCCTTCCAATGTAGAGGCATCCTTACCTATGGATCCTTACCGATGTAGAGGCATCCTTACCGATGGATCCCTACCGATGTAGAGGCATCCTTGCCGATGGATCCTTACCAATGGAGCCCTACTGATGTAGAGGCATCTTTACCGATGGATCCTTACCGATGTAGATACATCCTTACCGATGGATCCTTACCGATGGATCCCTACCGATGTAGAGGCATCCTTACCGATGGATCCTCACCGATGGATCCCTACCGATGTAAAGGCATCCTTACCGATGGATCCTTACCGATGGATCCTTACCGATGTAGAGGCATCCTTACCAATGGATGCTTACCGATGGATCCCTACCGATGTAAAAGCATCCTTACCGATGGATCCTTACCGATGGATCCCTACTGATGTAAAGGCATCCTTACCGATGGATCCTTACCGATGAAGATGGATCCTTACCGATGGATCCTTACCGATGTAGAGGCATCCTTCCGATGGATCCTTACCGATGTAGAGGCATCCTTACCGATGGATCCTTACCGATGTAGAGGCATCCTTACCGATGGATCCTTACCGATGTAGAGGCATCCTTACCGATGGATCCTTACCGATGTAGAGGCATCCTTACCGATGGATCCTTACCGATGGATCCCTACCGATGTCAAGGCATCCTTACCGATGGATCCCTACCGATGTCAAGGCATCCTTACCGATGGATCCCTACCGATGTAGAGGCATCCTTACCGATGGATCCTCACCGATGGATCCCTACCGATGTAAAGGCATCCTTACCGATGGATCCTTACCGATGGATCCTTACCGATGTAGAGGCATCCTTACCAATGGATGCTTACCGATGGATCCCTACCGATGTAAAAGCATCCTTACCGATGGATCCTTACCGATGGATCCCTACTGATGTAAAGGCATCCTTACCGATGGATCCTTACCGATGTAGATGGATCCTTACCGATGGATCCTTACCGATGTAGAGGCATCCTTACCGATGGATCCTTACCGATGTAGAGGCATCCTTACCGATGGATCCTTACCGATGTAGAGGCATCCTTACCGATGGATCCTTACCGATGTAGAGGCATCCTTACCGATGGATCCTTACCGATGTAGAGGCATCCTTACCGATGGATCCTTACCGATGTAGAGGCATCCTTACCGATGGATCCTTACCGATGTAGAGGCATCCTTACCGATGGATCCTTACCGATGTAGAGGCATCCTTACCGATGGATCCTTACCGATGCATCCCTATCGATGTAGAGGCATCCTTACCGATGGATCCTTACCGATGGATCCCTACCAATGTAGAGGCTTCCTTACCTATGGATCCTTACCGATGTAGAGGCATCCTTACCGATGGATCCCTACCGATGTAGAGGCATCCTTACCGATGGATCCTTACCGATGTAAAAGCATCCTTACCGATGGATCCTGACCGATGGGTCCCTACCGATGTAAAGGCATCCTTACCGATAGACCCTTGCCGATGGATCCTTACCGATGTTGAGGCATCCTTACCGATGGATTCTTACCGATGTAAAAGCATCCTTACCGATGGATCCTTACCGATGGATCCCTACCGATGTAAAGGCATCTTTACCGATGGACCCTTGCCGATGGATCCCTACCGATGTAGAGGCATCCTTACCGATGGATCCTTACCGATGAATCCTTACCGATGTAGAGGCATCCTTACCGATGGATCCTTACCGATGGATCCCTACCGATGTAGAGGCATCCTTACCGATGGATCCTTACCGATGTAGAGGCATCCTTACCGATGGATCCTAACCGATGTAGAGGCATCCTTACCGATGGATCCTTACCGATGTAGAGGCATCCTCACCGATGGATCCTTACCGATGTAGAGGAATCCTTACCGATGGATCCTTACCGATGGATCCCTACCGATGTCAAGGCATCCTTACCGATGGATCCTTACCGATGGATCCCTTCCGATGTCAAGGCATCCTTACCGATGGATCCTTACCGATGGATCCTTACCGATGTAAAAGCATCCTTACTGATGGATCCTTACCGATGGGTCCCTACCGATGTAAAGGCATCCTCACCTATAGACCCTTGCAGATGGATCCATACCGATGTTGAGGCATCCTTACCAATGGATCCTTACCGATGGATCCTTACCGATGTAAAAGCATCCTTACCGATGGATCCTTACCGATGGATCCCTACCGATGTAAAGGCATCCTTACCGATGGACCCTTGCCAATGGATCCTTACCGATGTAGAGGCATCCTTACCGATGGATCCTTACCAATGTAGAGGCATCCTTACCGATGGATCCTTACCGATGGATCCCTACCGATGTAGAGGCATCCTTACCGATGGATCCTTACCGATGGATCCCTACCGATGTAAAGGCATCCTTACCGGTGGATCCTTACCGATGGATCCCTACCGATGTAAAGGCATCCTTACCGATGGATCCTTCCCGATGTATCCCTACCGATGGAAAGGCATCCGTACCGATGGATCCTTACCAATGGATCCTTACCGATGTAGAGGCATCCTTACCGATGGATCCTTACTGATGGATCCCTACCGATGTAGAGGCATCCTTACCGATGGATCCTCACCTATGAATCCCTACCGATGTAAAGGCATCCTTACCGATGGATCCTTACCGATGGATCCTTACCGATGTAGAGGCATCCTTACCAATGGATGCTTACCGATGGATCCCTACCGATGTAAAGGCATCCTTACCGATGGATCCTTACCGATGGATCCCTTCTGATGTAAAGGCATCCTTACCGATGGATCCTTACCGATGTAGATGGATCCTTACCGATGGATCCTTACCGATGTCAAGGCATCCTTACCGATGGATCCCTACCGATGTAGAGGCATCCTTACCGATGGATCCTTACCGATGTAGAGGCATCCTTACCGATGGATCCTTACCGATGTAGAGGCATCCTTACCGATGGATCCTTACCGATGTAGAGGCATCCTTACCGATGGATCCCTACCGATGTAGAGGCATCCTTACCGATGGATCCTTACCAATGGATCCCTACTGATGTAGAGGCATCCTTACCGATGGATCCTTACCGATGCATCCCTACCGATGTCAAGGCATCCTTACCGATGGATCCTTACCGATGGATCCCTACCGATGTAGAAGCATCCTTACCGATGGATCCTTACCGATGGATCCCTTCCAATGTAGAGGCATCCTTACCTATGGATCCTTACCGATGTAGAGGCATCCTTACCGATGGATCCCTACCGATGTAGAGGCATCCTTACCGATGGATCCTTACCAATGGATCCCTACTGATGTAGAGGCATCTTTACCGATGGATCCTTACCGATGTAGAGGTATCCTTACCGATGGATCCTTACCGATGGATCCCTACCGATGTAGAGGCATCCTTACCAATGGATGCTCACCGATGGATCTCTACCGATGTAGAGGCATCCTTACCGATGGATCCTCACCGATGGATCCCTACCGATGTAAAGGCATCCTTACCGATGGATCCCTACCGATGTAGAGGCATCCTTACCGATGGATCCTCACCGATGGATCCCTACCGATGTAAAGGCATCCTTACCGATAGATCCTTGCCGATGGATCCTTACCGATGTTGAGGCATCCTTACCGATGGATCCTTACCGATGTAAAAGCATCCTTACCGATGGATCCTTACCGATGTAGAGGCATCCTTACCGATGGATCCCTACCGATGTAGAGGCATCCTTACCGATGGATCCTTACCAATGGATCCCTACTGATGTAGAGGCATCCTTACCGATGGATCCTTACCGATGCATCCCTACCGATGTCAAGGCATCCTTACCGATGGATCCTTACCGATGGATCCCTACCGATGTAGAAGCATCCTTACCGATGGATCCTTACCGATGGATCCCTTCCAATGTAGAGGCATCCTTACCTATGGATCCTTACCGATGTAGAGGCATCCTTACCGATGGATCCCTACCGATGTAGAGGCATCCTTACCGATGGATCCTTACCAATGGATCCCTACTGATGTAGAGGCATCTTTACCGATGGATCCTTACCGATGTAGAGGTATCCTTACCGATGGATCCTTACCGATGGATCCCTACCGATGTAGAGGCATCCTTACCAATGGATGCTCACCGATGGATCTCTACCGATGTAGAGGCATCCTTACCGATGGATCCTCACCGATGGATCCCTACCGATGTAAAGGCATCCTTACCGATGGATCCCTACCGATGTAGAGGCATCCTTACCGATGGATCCTCACCGATGGATCCCTACCGATGTAAAGGCATCCTTACCGATAGATCCTTGCCGATGGATCCTTACCGATGTTGAGGCATCCTTACCGATGGATCCTTACCGATGTAAAAGCATCCTTACCGATGGATCCTTACCGATGTAGAGGCATCCTTACCGATGGATCCTTACCGATGTAGAGGCATCCTTACCGATGGATCCCTTCCAATGTAGAGGCATCCTTACCTATGGATCCTTACCGATGTAGAGGCATCCTTACCGATGGATCCCTACCGATGTAGAGGCATCCTTACCGATGGATCCTTACCAATGGATCCCTACTGATGTAGAGGCATCTTTACCGATGGATCCTTACCGATGTAGAGGTATCCTTACCGATGGATCCTTACCGATGGATCCCTACCGATGTAGAGGCATCCTTACCAATGGATCCTCACCGATGGATCCCTACCGATGTAAAGGCATCCTTACCGATGGATCCTTACCGATGGATCCCTACTGATGTAAAGGCATCCTTACCGATGGATCCTTACCGATGTAGATGGATCCTTACCGATGGATCCTTACCGATGTCAAGGCATCCTTACCGATGGATCCCTACCGATGTAGAGGCATCCTTACCGATGGATCCTCACCGATGGATCCCTACCGATGTAAAGGCATCCTTACCGATGGATCCTTACCGATGGATCCTTACCGATGTAGAGGCATCCTTACCAATGGATGCTTACCGATGGATCCCTACCGATGTAAAGGCATCCTTACCGATGGATCCTTACCGATGGATCCTTACTGATGTAAAGGCATCCTTACCGATGGATCCTTACCGATGTCAAGGCATCCTTACCGATGGATCCTTACCGATGTAGAGGCATCCTTACCGATGGATCCTTACCGATGTAGAGGCATCCTTACCGATGGATCCTTACCGATGTAGAGGCATCCTTACCGATGGATCCTTACAGATGTAGAGGCATCCTTACCGATGGATCCCTACCGATGTAGAGGCATCCTTACCGATGGATCCTTACCAATGGATCCCTACTGATGTAGAGGCATCCTTACCGATGGATCCTTACGATGCATCCCTACCGATGTCAAGGCATCCTTACCGATGGATCCTTACCGATGGATCCCTACCGATGTAGAAGCATCCTTACCGATGGATCCTTACCGATGGATCCCTTCCAATGTAGAGGCATCCTTACCTATGGATCCTTACCGATGTAGAGGCATCCTTACCGATGGATCCCTACCGATGTAGAGGCATCCTTACCCATGGATCCTTACCAATGGATCCCTACAGATGTAGAGGCATCTTTACCGATGGATCCTTACCGATGTAGAGGCATCCTTACCGATGGATCCTTACCGATGGATCCCTACCGATGTAGAGGCATCCTTACCGATGGAACCTCACCGATGGATCCCTACCGATGTAAAGGCATCCTTACCGATGGATGCTTACCGATGGATCCTTACCGATGTAGAGGCATCCTTACCAATGGATGCTTACCGATGGATCCCTACCGATGTAAAGGCATCCTTACCGATGGATCCTTACCGATGGATCCCTACTGATGTAAAGGCATCCTTACCGATGGATCCTTACCGATGTAGATGGATCCTTACCGATGGATCCTTACCGATGTAGAGGCATCCTTACCGATGGATCCTTACCGATGTAGAGGCATCCTTACCGATGGATCCTTACCGATGTAGAGGCATCCTTACCGATGGATCCTTACCGATGTAGAGGCATCCTTACCGATGGATCCTTACCGATGCATCCCTATCGATGTAGAGGCATCCTTACCGATGGATCCCTACCGATGTAGAGGCATCCTTACCGATGGATCCTTACCGATGTAAAAGCATCCTTACCGATGGATCCTTACCGATGTAGAGGCATCCTTACCGATGGATCCTTACCGATGTAGAGGCATCCTTACCGATGGATCCCTTCCAATGTAGAGGCATCCTTACCTATGGATCCTTACCGATGTAGAGGCATCCTTACCGATGGATCCCTACCGATGTAGAGGCATCCTTACCGATGGATCCTTACCAATGGATCCCTACTGATGTAGAGGCATCTTTACCGATGGATCCTTACCGATGTAGAGGCATCCTTACCGATGGATCCTTACCGATGGATCCCTACCGATGTAGAGGCATCCTTACCAATGGATCCTCACCGATGGATCCCTACCGATGTAAAGGCATCCTTACCGATGGATCCTTACCGATGGATCCCTACTGATGTAAAGGCATCCTTACCGATGGATCCTTACCGATGTAGATGGATCCTTACCGATGGATCCTTACCGATGTCAAGGCATCCTTACCGATGGATCCCTACCGATGTAGAGGCATCCTTACCGATGGATCCTCACCGATGGATCCCTACCAATGTAAAGGCATCCTTACCGATGGATCCTTACCGATGGATCCTTACCGATGTAGAGGCATCCTTACCAATGGATGCTTACCGATGGATCCCTACCGATGTAAAGGCATCCTTACCGATGGATCCTTACCGATGGATCCTTACTGATGTAAAGGCATCCTTACCGATGGATCCTTACCGATGTAGATGGATCCTTACCGATGGATCCTTACCGATGTAGAGGCATCCTTACCGATGGATCCTTACCGATGTAGAGGCATCCTTACCGATGGATCCTTACCGATGTAGAGGCATCCTTACCGATGGATCCTTACCGATGTAGAGGCATCCTTACCGATGGATCCTTACCGATGCATCCCTATCGATGTAGAGGCATCCTTACCGATGGATCCTTACCGATGGATCCCTACCAATGTAGAGGCATCCTTACCTATGGATCCTTACCGATGTAGAGGCATCCTTACCGATGGATCCTTACCGATCTAAAAGCATCCTTACCGATGGATCCTGACCGATGGGTCCCTACCGATGTAAAGGCATCCTTACCGATAGACCCTTGCCGATGGATCCTTACCGATGTTGAGGCATCCTTACCGATGGATCCTTACCGATGTAAAAGCATCCTTACCGATGGATCCTTACCGATGGATCCCTACCGATGTCAAGGCATCCTTACCGATGGATCCTTACCGATGGATCCCTACCGATGTCAAGGCATCCTTACCGATGGATCCTTACCGATGGATCCTTACCGATGTAAAAGCATCCTTACTGATGGATCCTTACCGATGGGTCCCTACCGATGTAAAGGCATCCTCACCGATAGACCCTTGCCGATGGATCCTTACCGATGTTGAGGCATCCTTACCAATGGATCCTTACCGATGGATCCTTACCGATGTAAAAGCATCCTTTCCGATGGATCCTTACCGATGGATCTTTTCCGATGTAAAGGCATCCTTACCGATGGACCCTTGCCAATGGATCCTTACCGATGTAGAGGCATCCTTACCGATGGATCCTTACCGATGTAGAGGCATCCTTACCGATGGATCCTTACCGATGGATCCCTACTGATGTAAAGGCATCCTTACCGATGGATCCTTACCGATGTAGATGGATCCTTACCGATGGATCCTTACCGATGTAGAGGCATCCTTACCGATGGATCCTTACCGATGTAGAGGCATCCTTACCGATGGATCCTTACCGATGTAGAGGCATCTTTACCGATGGATCCTTACCGATGTAGAGGCATCCTTACCGATGGATCCCTACCGATGTAGAGGCATCCTTACCGATGGATCCTTACCAATGGATCCCTACTGATGTAGAGGCATCCTTACCGATGGATCCTTACCGATGCATCCCTACCGATGTCAAGGCATCCTTACCGATGGATCCTTACCGATGGATCCCTACCGATGTAGAAGCATCCTTACCGATGGATCCCTTCCAATGTAGAGGCATCCTTACCTATGGATCCTTACCGATGTAGAGGCATCCTTACCGATGGATCCCTACCGATGTAGAGGCATCCTTACCGATGGATCCTTACCAATGGATCCCTACTGATGTAGAGGCATCTTTACCGATGGATCCTTACCGATGTAGAGGCATCCTTACCGATGGATCCTTACCGATGGATCCCTACCGATGTAGAGGCATCCTTACCAATGGATCCTCACCGATGGATCCCTACCGATGTAATGGCATCCTTACCGATGGATCCTTACCGATTGATCCTTACCGATGTAGAGGCATCCTTACCAATGGATGCTTACCGATGGATCCCTATCGATGTAAAGGCATCCTTACCGATGGATCCTTACCGATGGATCCCTACTGATGTAAAGGCATCCTTACCGATGGATCCTTACCGATGTAGAGGCATCCTTACCGATGGATCCTTACCGATGTAGAGGCATCCTTACCGATGTAGAGGCATCCTTACCGATGGATCCCTACCGATGTCAAGGCATCCCTACCGATGGATCCTCACCGATGGATCCCTACCGATGTAAATGCATCCTTACCGATGGATCCTTACCGATAGATCCTTACCGATGTAGAGGCATCCTTACCAATGGATGCTTACCGATGGATCCCTACCGATGTAAAGGCATCCTTACCGATGGATCCTTACCGATGGATCCCTACTGCTGTAAAGGCATCCTTACCGATGGATCCTTACCGATGTAGAGGCATCCTTACCGATGGATCCTTACCGATGTAGAGGCATCCTTACCGATGGATCCTTACCGATGTACAGGCATCCTTACCGATGGATCCTTACCGATGGATCCCTACCGATGTCAAGGCATCCTTACCGATGGATCCTTACCGATGGATCCCTACCGATGTCAAGGCATCCTTACCGATGGATCCTTACCGATGGATCCCTACCGATTTAGAGGCATCCTTACCGATGGATCCTTACCGATGGATCCCTACCAATGTAGAGGCATCCTTACCTATGGATCCTTACCGATGTAGAGGCATCCTTACCGATGGATCCCTACCGATGTAAAGGCATCCTTACCGATGGATCCTTACCGATGGATCCCTACCGATGTAGAGGCATCCTTACCGATGGATCCTTACCGATGTAGAGGAATCCTTACCAATGGATCCTTACCGAAGGATCCCTACCGATGTAAAGGCATCCTTACCGATGGATCCTTACTGATGGATCCCTGCCGATGTAGAAGAATCCTTACCGAAGGATCCCTACCGAGGGATCCTTACCGATGTAGAGGCATCCTTACCGATTGATCCTTACCGATGTAGAGGCATCACTACCGATGGATCTTTACCGATGTAGAGGCATCCTTACCGATGGATCCTTACCGATGTAGAAGCATCCTTACCGATGGATCCTCACTTATTGATCCCTACCGATGTAGAGCCATCCTTACCAATGGATCCTTACGGATGGATCCTTACCGATGTAGAGGCATCCTTACCGATGGATCCCTACCGATGTAAAGGCATCCTTACCGATGGATCCTTACCGATGGATCCCTACCGATGTAAAGGCATCCTTACTGATGGATCCTTACCGATATAGAGGCATCCTTACCGATGGATCCTTACCGATGTAGAGGAATCCTTACCGATGGATCCTTTCCGAAGGATCCCTACCGATGTAAAGGCATCCTTACCGATGGATCCTTACCGATAGATCCCTGCCGATGTAGAAGCATCCTTACCGATGGATCCCTACCGATGGATCCTTACCGATGTAAAGGCATCCTTACTGATGGATCCTAACCGATGTAGAGGCATCCTTACCGATGGATCTTTACTGATGTAGAGGCATCATCACCGATGGATCTTTACCGATGTAGAGGCATCCTTACCGATGGATCCTTACCGATGTAGAGGCATCCTTACCGATGGATCCTTACCGATGGATCCCTACCGATGTAAAGGCATCCTTACCGATGGATCCTTACCGATGGATCCATACCGATGTAGAGGCATCCTTGCCGATGGATCCCTACCAATGTAGAGGCATTTTACCGATGGATCCTTACCGATGTAGAGGCATCCTTACCGATGGATTCTTACCGATGGATCCTTACCGATGTAGAGGCATCCTTGCCGATGGATCCCTACCAATGTAGAGGCATTTTACCGATGGATCCTTACCGATGTAGAGGCATCCTTACCGATGGATCCCTACCGATGTAAAGACATCCTTACCGATGGATCCCTACCGATGTAGAGGCATCCTTACCGATGGATCCTTACCGATGGATCCCTACCGATGTAGAGGCATCCTTACCGATGGATCCTTACCGATGTAGAGGCATCCTTACCAATGGATCCCTACCGATGGATCCCTACCGATGTAAAGGCATCCTTACCGATGGATCCTTACCGATGGATCCCTACCGATGCAAAGGCATCCTTACCGATGGATCCTTACCGATGTAGAGGCATCCTTACCGATGGATCCTTACCGATGTAGAGGCATCCTTACCGATGGATCCTTACCGATGGATCCCTACCGATGTAAAGGCATCCTTACCGATGGATCCTTACCGATGGATCCTTACCGATGAATATGGATACTTACCGATGGATACTTACCGATGTAGAGGCATCCTTACCGATGGATCCTTACCGATGGATCCCTACCGATGTAAAGGCATCCTTACCGATGGATCCTTACCGATGTAGAGGCATCCTTACCGATGGATCCTTACCGATGTAGAGGCATCCTTACCGATGGATCCTTACCGATGTAGAGGCATCCTTGCCAATGGATCCTTACCGATGGATCCCTTCCGATGTAAAGGCATCCTTACCGATGGATCCTTACCGATGGATCCCTACCGATGTAAAGGCATCCTTACCGATGGATCCTCACCGATGTCGAGGCATCCTTACCGATGGATCCTTACCGATGGATCCCTACCGATGTAAAGGCATCCTTACCGATGGATCCTTACCGATGGATCCCTACCGATGTAGAGGCATCCTTACCGATGGATCCTTACCGATGGATACTTACCGATGTAGAGGCATCCTTACCGATGGATCCTTACCGATGTAGAGGCATCCTTACCAATGGATCCTTACCGATGTAAAGGCATCCTTACCGATGGATCCTTACCGATGTAGAGGCATCCTTACCGATGGATCCCTACCGATGTAAAGGCATCCTTACCGATGGATCCTTACCGATGGGTCCCTACCGATGTAAAGGCATCCTTACCGATGGATCCCTACCGATGTAGAGGCATCCTTACCGATGGATCCTCACCGATGGATCCCTACCGATGTAAAGGCATCCTTACCGATGGATCCTTACCGATGGATCCTTACCGATGTAGAGGCATCCTTACCAATGGATGCTTACCGATGGATCCCTACCGATGTAAAAGCATCCTTACCGATGGATCCTTACCGATGGATCCCTACTGATGTAAAGGCATCCTTACCGATGGATCCTTACCGATGTAGATGGATCCTTACCGATGGATCCTTACCGATGTAGAGGCATCCTTACCGATGGATCCTTACCGATGTAGAGGCATCCTTACCGATGGATCCTTACCGATGTAGAGGCATCCTTACCGATGGATCCTTACCGATGTAGAGGCATCCTTACCGATGGATCCTTACCGATGTAGAGGCATCCTTACCGATGGATCCTTACCGATGTAGAGGCATCCTTACCGATGGATCCTTACCGATGTAGAGGCATCCTTACCGATGGATCCTTACCGATGCATCCCTATCGATGTAGAGGCATCCTTACCGATGGACCCTTACCGATGTATCCCTACCAATGTAGAGGCTTCCTTACCTATGGATCCTTACCGATGTAGAGGCATCCTTACCGATGGATCCCTACCGATGTAGAGGCATCCTTACCGATGGATCCTTACCGATGTAAAAGCATCCTTACCGATGGATCCTGACCGATGGGTCCCTACCGATGTAAAGGCATCCTTACCGATGGACCCTTGCCGATGGATCCTTACCGATGTTGAGGCATCCTTACCGATGGATTCTTACCGATGTAAAAGCATCCTTACCGATGGATCCTTACCGATGGATCCCTACCGATGTAAAGGCATCTTTACCGATAGACCCTTGCCGATGGATGCCTACCGATGTAGAGGCATCCTTACCGATGGATCCTTACCGATGGATCCTTACCGATGTAGAGGCATCCTTACCGATGGATCCTTACCGATGGATCCCTACCGATGTAGAGGCATCCTTACCGATGGATCCTTACCGATGTAGAGGCATCCTTACCGATGGATCCTAACCGATGTAGAGGCATCCTTACCGATTGATCCTTACCGATGTAGAGGCATCCTCACCGATGGATCCTTACCGATGTAGAGGAATCCTTACCGATGGATCCTTACCGATGGATCCCTACCGATGTCAAGGCATCCTTACCGATGGATCCTTACCGATGGATCCCTACCGATGTACAGGCATCCTTACCGATGGATCCTTACTGATGGATCCCTACCGATGTAGAGGCATCCTTACCGATGGATCCTCACCTATGAATCCCTACCGATGTAAAGGCATCCTTACCGATGGATCCTTACCGATGGATCCTTACCGATGTAGAGGCATCCTTACCAATGGATGCTTACCGATGGATCCCTACCGATGTAAAGGCATCCTTACCGATGGATCCTTACCGATGGATCCCTACTGATGTAAAGGCATCCTTACCTATGGATCCTTACCGATGTAGATGGATCCTTACCGATGGATCCTTACCGATGTAGAGGCATCCTTACCGATGGATCCTTACCGATGTAGAGGCATCCTTACCGATGGATCCTTACCGATGTAGAGGCATCCTTACCGATGGATCCTTACCGATGTAGAGGCATCCTTACCAATGGATCCCTACTGATGTAGAGGCATCCTTACCGATGGATCTTTACCGATGCATCCCTACCGATGTCAAGGAATCCTTACCGATGGATCCTTACCGATGGATCCCTACCGATGTAGAAGCATCCTTACCGATGGATCCTCACCGCTGGATCCCTTCCAATGTAGAGGCATCCTTACCTATGGATCCTTACCGATGTAGAGGCATCCTTACCGATGGATCCCTACCGATGTAGAGGCATCCTTGCCGATGGATCCTTACCAATGGAGCCCTACTGATGTAGAGGCATCTTTACCGATGGATCCTTACCGATGTAGATACATCCTTACCGATGGATCCTTACCGATGGATCCCTACCGATGTAGAGGCATCCTTACCGATGGATCCTCACCGATGGATCCCTACCGATGTAAAGGCATCCTTACCGATGGATCCTCACCGCTGGATCCCTTCCAATGTAGAGGCATCCTTACCTATGGATCCTTACCGATGTAGAGGCATCCTTACCGATGGATCCCTACCGATGTAGAGGCATCCTTGCCGATGGATCCTTACCAATGGAGCCCTACTGATGTAGAGGCATCTTTACCGATGGATCCTTACCGATGTAGATACATCCTTACCGATGGATCCTTACCGATGGATCCCTACCGATGTAGAGGCATCCTTACCGATGGATCCTCACCGATGGATCCCTACCGATGTAAAGGCATCCTTACCGATGGATCCTTACCGATGGATCCTTACCGATGTAGAGGCATCCTTACCAATGGATCCTTACCGATGAAGATGGATCCTTACCGATGGATCCTTACCGATGTAGAGGCATCCTTCCGATGGATCCTTACCGATGTAGAGGCATCCTTACCGATGGATCCTCACCGATGTAGAGGCATCCTTACCGATGGATCCTTACCGATGTAGAGGCATCCTTACCGATGGATCCTTACCGATGTAGAGGCATCCTTACCGATGGATCCTTACCGATGGATCCCTACCGATGTCAAGGCATCCTTACCGATGGATCCCTACCGATGTCAAGGCATCCTTACCGATGGATCCCTACCGATGTAGAGGCATCCTTACCGATGGATCCTCACCGATGGATCCCTACCGATGTAAAGGCATCCTTACCGATGGATCCTTACCGATGGATCCTTACCGATGTAGAGGCATCCTTACCAATGGATGCTTACCGATGGATCCCTACCGATGTAAAAGCATCCTTACCGATGGATCCTTACCGATGGATCCCTACTGATGTAAAGGCATCCTTACCGATGGATCCTTACCGATGTAGATGGATCCTTACCGATGGATCCTTACCGATGTAGAGGCATCCTTACCGATGGATCCTTACCGATGTAGAGGCATCCTTACCGATGGATCCTTACCGATGTAGAGGCATCCTTACCGATGGATCCTTACCGATGTAGAGGCATCCTTACCGATGGATCCTTACCGATGTAGAGGCATCCTTACCGATGGATCCTTACCGATGTAGAGGCATCCTTACCGATGGATCCTTACCGATGTAGAGGCATCCTTACCGATGGATCCTTACCGATGTAGAGGCATCCTTACCGATGGATCCTTACCGATGCATCCCTATCGATGTAGAGGCATCCTTACCGATGGATCCTTACCGATGGATCCCTACCAATGTAGAGGCTTCCTTACCTATGGATCCTTACCGATGTAGAGGCATCCTTACCGATGGATCCCTACCGATGTAGAGGCATCCTTACCGATGGATCCTTACCGATGTAAAAGCATCCTTACCGATGGATCCTGACCGATGGGTCCCTACCGATGTAAAGGCATCCTTACCGATAGACCCTTGCCGATGGATCCTTACCGATGTTGAGGCATCCTTACCGATGGATTCTTACCGATGTAAAAGCATCCTTACCGATGGATCCTTACCGATGGATCCCTACCGATGTAAAGGCATCTTTACCGATGGACCCTTGCCGATGGATCCCTACCGATGTAGAGGCATCCTTACCGATGGATCCTTGCCGATGAATCCTTACCGATGTAGAGGCATCCTTACCGATGGATCCTTACCGATGGATCCCTACCGATGTAGAGGCATCCTTACCGATGGATCCTTACCGATGTAGAGGCATCCTTACCGATGGATCCTAACCGATGTAGAGGCATCCTTACCGATGGATCCTTACCGATGTAGAGGCATCCTCACCGATGGATCCTTACCGATGTAGAGGAATCCTTACCGATGGATCCTTACCGATGGATCCCTACCGATGTCAAGGCATCCTTACCGATGGATCCTTACCGATGGATCCCTACCGATGTCAAGGCATCCTTACCGATGGATCCTTACCGATGGATCCTTACCGATGTAAAAGCATCCTTACTGATGGATCCTTACCGATGGGTCCCTACCGATGTAAAGGCATCCTCACCGATAGACCCTTGCAGATGGATCCATACCGATGTTGAGGCATCCTTACCAATGGATCCTTACCGATGGATCCTTACCGATGTAAAAGCATCCTTACCGATGGATCCTTACCGATGGATCCCTACCGATGTAAAGGCATCCTTACCGATGGACCCTTGCCAATGGATCCTTACCGATGTAGAGGCATCCTTACCGATGGATCCTTACCAATGTAGAGGCATCCTTACCGATGGATCCTTACCGATGGATCCCTACCGATGTAGAGGCATCCTTACCGATGGATCCTTACCGATGGATCCCTACCGATGTAAAGGCATCCTTACCGGTGGATCCTTACCGATGGATCCCTACCGATGTAAAGGCATCCTTACCGATGGATCCTTCCCGATGTATCCCTACCGATGGAAAGGCATCCGTACCGATGGATCCTTACCAATGGATCCTTACCGATGTAGAGGCATCCTTACCGATGGATCCTTACTGATGGATCCCTACCGATGTAGAGGCATCCTTACCGATGGATCCTCACCTATGAATCCCTACCGATGTAAAGGCATCCTTACCGATGGATCCTTACCGATGGATCCTTACCGATGTAGAGGCATCCTTACCAATGGATGCTTACCGATGGATCCCTACCGATGTAAAGGCATCCTTACCGATGGATCCTTACCGATGGATCCCTTCTGATGTAAAGGCATCCTTACCGATGTAGATGGATCCTTACCGATGGATCCTTACCGATGTCAAGGCATCCTTACCGATGGATCCCTACCGATGTAGAGGCATCCTTACCGATGGATCCTTACCGATGTAGAGGCATCCTTACCGATGGATCCTTACCGATGTAGAGGCATCCTTACCGATGGATCCTTACCGATGTAGAGGCATCCTTACCGATGGATCCCTACCGATGTAGAGGCATCCTTACCGATGGATCCTTACCAATGGATCCCTACTGATGTAGAGGCATCCTTACCGATGGATCCTTACCGATGCATCCCTACCGATGTCAAGGCATCCTTACCGATGGATCCTTACCGATGGATCCCTACCGATGTAGAAGCATCCTTACCGATGGATCCTTACCGATGGATCCCTTCCAATGTAGAGGCATCCTTACCTATGGATCCTTACCGATGTAGAGGCATCCTTACCGATGGATCCCTACCGATGTAGAGGCATCCTTACCGATGGATCCTTACCAATGGATCCCTACTGATGTAGAGGCATCTTTACCGATGGATCCTTACCGATGTAGAGGCATCCTTACCGATGGATCCTTACCGATGGATCCCTACCGATGTAGAGGCATCCTTACCAATGGATCCTCACCGATGGATCCCTACCGATGTAAAGGCATCCTTACCGATGGATCCTTACCGATGGATCCCTACTGATGTAAAGGCATCCTTACCGATGGATCCTTACCGATGTAGATGGATCCTTACCGATGGATCCTTACCGATGTCAAGGCATCCTTACCGATGGATCCCTACCGATGTAGAGGCATCCTTACCGATGGATCCTCACCGATGGATCCCTACCAATGTAAAGGCATCCTTACCGATGGATCCTTACCGATGGATCCTTACCGATGTAGAGGCATCCTTACCAATGGATGCTTACCGATGGATCCCTACCGATGTAAAGGCATCCTTACCGATGGATCCTTACCGATGGATCCTTACTGATGTAAAGGCATCCTTACCGATGGATCCTTACCGATGTAGATGGATCCTTACCGATGGATCCTTACCGATGTAGAGGCATCCTTACCGATGGATCCTTACCGATGTAGAGGCATCCTTACCGATGGATCCTTACCGATGTAGAGGCATCCTTACCGATGGATCCTTACCGATGTAGAGGCATCCTTACCGATGGATCCTTACCGATGCATCCCTATCGATGTAGAGGCATCCTTACCGATGGATCCTTACCGATGGATCCCTACCAATGTAGAGGCATCCTTACCTATGGATCCTTACCGATGTAGAGGCATCCTTACCGATGGATCCTTACCGATCTAAAAGCATCCTTACCGATGGATCCTGACCGATGGGTCCCTACCGATGTAAAGGCATCCTTACCGATAGACCCTTGCCGATGGATCCTTACCGATGTTGAGGCATCCTTACCGATGGATCCTTACCGATGTAAAAGCATCCTTACCGATGGATCCTTACCGATGGATCCCTACCGATGTCAAGGCATCCTTACCGATGGATCCTTACCGATGGATCCCTACCGATGTCAAGGCATCCTTACCGATGGATCCTTACCGATGGATCCTTACCGATGTAAAAGCATCCTTACTGATGGATCCTTACCGATGGGTCCCTACCGATGTAAAGGCATCCTCACCGATAGACCCTTGCCGATGGATCCTTACCGATGTTGAGGCATCCTTACCAATGGATCCTTACCGATGGATCCTTACCGATGTAAAAGCATCCTTTCCGATGGATCCTTACCGATGGATCTTATCCGATGTAAAGGCATCCTTACCGATGGACCCTTGCCAATGGATCCTTACCGATGTAGAGGCATCCTTACCGATGGATCCTTACCGATGTAGAGGCATCCTTACCGATGGATCCTTACCGATGGATCCCTACTGATGTAAAGGCATCCTTACCGATGGTTCCTTACCGATGTAGATGGATCCTTACCGATGGATCCTTACCGATGTAGAGGCATCCTTACCGATGGATCCTTACCGATGTAGAGGCATCCTTACCGATGGATCCTTACCGATGTAGAGGCATCTTTACCGATGGATCCTTACCGATGTAGAGGCATCCTTACCGATGGATCCCTACCGATGTAGAGGCATCCTTACCGATGGATCCTTACCAATGGATCCCCACTGATGTAGAGGCATCCTTACCGATGGATCCTTACCGATGCATCCCTACCGATGTCAAGGCATCCTTACCGATGGATCCTTACCGATGGATCCCTACCGATGTAGAAGCATCCTTACCGATGGATCCCTTCCAATGTAGAGGCATCCTTACCTATGGATCCTTACCGATGTAGAGGCATCCTTACCGATGGATCCCTACCGATGTAGAGGCATCCTTACCGATGGATCCTTACCAATGGATCCCTACTGATGTAGAGGCATCTTTACCGATGGATCCTTACCGATGTAGAGGCATCCTTACCGATGGATCCTTACCGATGGATCCCTACCGATGTAGAGGCATCCTTACCAATGGATCCTCACCGATGGATCCCTACCGATGTAATGGCATCCTTACCGATGGATCCTTACCGATTGATCCTTACCGATGTAGAGGCATCCTTACCAATGGATGCTTACCGATGGATCCCTATCGATGTAAAGGCATCCTTACCGATGGATCCTTACCGATGGATCCCTACTGATGTAAAGGCATCCTTACCGATGGATCCTTACCGATGTAGAGGCATCCTTACCGATGGATCCTTACCGATGTAGAGGCATCCTTACCGATGTAGAGGCATCCTTACCGATGGATCCCTACCGATGTCAAGGCATCCCTACCGATGGATCCTCACCGATGGATCCCTACCGATGTAAATGCATCCTTACCGATGGATCCTTACCGATAGATCCTTACCGATGTAGAGGCATCCTTACCAATGGATGCTTACCGATGGATCCCTACCGATGTAAAGGCATCCTTACCGATGGATCCTTACCGATGGATCCCTACTGCTGTAAAGGCATCCTTACCGATGGATCCTTACCGATGTAGAGGCATCCTTACCGATGGATCCTTACCGATGTAGAGGCATCCTTACCGATGGATCCTTACCGATGTACAGGCATCCTTACCGATGGATCCTTACCGATGGATCCCTACCGATGTCAAGGCATCCTTACCGATGGATCCTTACCGATGGATCCCTACCGATGTCAAGGCATCCTTACCGATGGATCCTTACCGATGGATCCCTACCGATTTAGAGGCATCCTTACCGATGGATCCTTACCGATGGATCCCTACCAATGTAGAGGCATCCTTACCTATGGATCCTTACCGATGTAGAGGCATCCTTACCGATGGATCCCTACCGATGTAAAGGCATCCTTACCGATGGATCCTTACCGATGGATCCCTACCGATGTAGAGGCATCCTTACCGATGGATCCTTACCGATGTAGAGGAATCCTTACCAATGGATCCTTACCGAAGGATCCCTACCGATGTAAAGGCATCCTTACCGATGGATCCTTACCGATGGATCCCTGCCGATGTAGAAGAATCCTTACCGATGGATCCCTACCGAGGGATCCTTACCGATGTAGAGGCATCCTTACCGATTGATCCTTACCGATGTAGAGGCATCACTACCGATGGATCTTTACCGATGTAGAGGCATCCTTACCGATGGATCCTTACCGATGTAGAAGCATCCTCACCGATGGATCCTCACTTATTGATCCCTACCGATGTAGAGCCATCCTTACCAATGGATCCTTACGGATGGATCCTTACCGATGTAGAGGCATCCTTACCGATGGATCCCTACCGATGTAAAGGCATCCTTACCGATGGATCCTTACCGATGGATCCCTACCGATGTAAAGGCATCCTTACTGATGGATCCTTACCGATATAGAGGCATCCTTACCGATGGATCCTTACCGATGTAGAGGAATCCTTACCGATGGATCCTTTCCGAAGGATCCCTACCGATGTAAAGGCATCCTTACCGATGGATCCTTACCGATGGATCCCTGCCGATGTAGAAGCATCCTTACCGATGGATCCCTACCGATGGATCCTTACCGATGTAAAGGCATCCTTACTGATGGATCCTAACCGATGTAGAGGCATCCTTACCGATGGATCTTTACTGATGTAGAGGCATCATCACCGATGGATCTTTACCGATGTAGAGGCATCCTTACCGATGGATCCTTACCGATGTAGAGGCATCCTTACCGATGGATCCTTACCGATGGATCCCTACCGATGTAAAGGCATCCTTACCGATGGATCCTTACCGATGGATCCATACCGATGTAGAGGCATCCTTGCCGATGGATCCCTACCAATGTAGAGGCATTTTACCGATGGATCCTTACCGATGTAGAGGCATCCTTACCGATGGATTCTTACCGATGGATCCTTACCGATGTAGAGGCATCCTTGCCGATGGATCCCTACCAATGTAGAGGCATTTTACCGATGGATCCTTACCGATGTAGAGGCATCCTTACCGATGGATCCCTACCGATGTAAAGACATCCTTACCGATGGATCCCTACCGATGTAGAGGCATCCTTACCGATGGATCCTTACCGATGGATCCCTACCGATGTAGAGGCATCCTTACCGATGGATCCTTACCGATGTAGAGGCATCCTTACCAATGGATCCCTACCGATGGATCCCTACCGATGTAAAGGCATCCTTACCGATGGATCCTTACCGATGGATCCCTACCGATGCAAAGGCATCCTTACCGATGGATCCTTACCGATGTAGAGGCATCCTTACCGATGGATCCTTACCGATGTAGAGGCATCCTTACCGATGGATCCTTACCGATGGATCCCTACCGATGTAAAGGCATCCTTACCGATGGATCCTTACCGATGGATCCTTACCGATGAAGATGGATACTTACCGATGGATACTTACCGATGTAGAGGCATCCTTACCGATGGATCCTTACCGATGGATCCCTACCGATGTAAAGGCATCCTTACCGATGGATCCTTACCGATGTAGAGGCATCCTTACCGATGGATCCTTACCGATGTAGAGGCATCCTTACCGATGGATCCTTACCGATGTAGAGGCATCCTTGCCAATGGATCCTTACCGATGGATCCCTTCCGATGTAAAGGCATCCTTACCGATGGATCCTTACCGATGGATCCCTACCGATGTAAAGGCATCCTTACCGATGGATCCTCACCGATGTCGAGGCATCCTTACCGATGGATCCTTACCGATGGATCCCTACCGATGTAAAGGCATCCTTACCGATGGATCCTTACCGATGGATCCCTACCGATGTAGAGGCATCCTTACCGATGGATCCTTACCGATGGATACTTACCGATGTAGAGGCATCCTTACCGATGGATCCTTACCGATGTAGAGGCATCCTTACCAATGGATCCTTACCGATGTAAAGGCATCCTTACCGATGGATCCTTACCGATGTAGAGGCATCCTTACCGATGGATCCCTACCGATGTAAAGGCATCCTTACCGATGGATCCTTACCGATGGGTCCCTACCGATGTAAAGGCATCCCTACCGATGGATCCTTACCGATGGATCCCTACCGATGTAAAGGAATCCTTACCGATGGATCCCTACCGATGGATCCCTACCGATGCAAAGGCATCCTTACCGATGGATCCTCACCGATGGATCCTTACCGATGGATCCCTACCGATGTAAAGGCATCCTTACCAATGGATCCTCACCGATGTAGATGGATCCTTACCGATGGATCCCTACCGATGTAAAGGCATCCTTACCGATGGATCCTTACCGATGTAGAGGCATCCTTACCGATGGATCCTTACCGATGTAGAGGCATCCTTACCGATGGATCCTTACCGATGTAGAGGCATCCTTGCCAATGGATCCTTACCGATGGATCCCTTCCGATGTAAAGGCATCCTTACCGATGGATCCTTACCGATGGATCCCTACCGATGTAAAGGCATCCTTACCGATGGATCCTCACCGATGTCGAGGCATCCTTACCGATGGATCCTTACCGATGGATCCCTACCGATGTAAAGGCATCCTTACCGATGGATCCTTACCGATGGATCCCTACCGATGTAGAGGCATCCTTACCGATGGATCCTTACCGATGGATACTTACCGATGTAGAGGCATCCTTACCGATGGATCCTTACCGATGTAGAGGCATCCTTACCAATGGATCCTTACCGATGTAAAGGCATCCTTACCGATGGATCCTTACCGATGTAGAGGCATCCTTACCGATGGATCCCTACCGATGTAAAGGCATCCTTACCGATGGATCCTTACCGATGGGTCCCTACCGATGTAAAGGCATCCCTACCGATGGATCCTTACCGATGGATCCCTACCGATGTAAAGGAATCCTTACCGATGGATCCCTACCGATGGATCCCTACCGATGCAAAGGCATCCTTACCGATGGATCCTCACCGATGGATCCTTACCGATGGATCCCTACCGATGTAAAGGCATCCTTACCAATGGATCCTCACCGATGTAGATGGATCCTTACCGATGGATCCTTACCGATGTAGAGGCATCCTTACAGATGGATCCTTACCGATGGAACCTTACCGATGTAAAGGCATCCTTACCGATGGATCCTTACCGATGTAGAGGCATCCTTACCGATGGATCCTTACCGATGTAGAGGCATCCTTACCGATGGATCCTTACCGATGTAGAGGCATCCTCACCGATGGATCCTTACCGATGGATCTTTACCGATGTAAAGGCATCCTTACCGATGGATCCTTACCGATGGATCCCTACCGATGTAAAGGCATCCTTACCGATGGATCCTTACCGATTGATCCTTACCGATGGATCCGTACCGATGTAATGGCATCCTTACCGATGGATCCTTACCGATGTAGAGGCATCCTTACCGATGGATCCTTACCGATGGATCCCTACCGATATAAAAGCATCCTTACCGATGGATCCTTACCGATGGATCCCTACCAATGTAGAGGCATCCTTACCGATGGATCCTTACCGATGGATCCCCACCAATGTAGAGGCATCCTTACAGATGGATCCTTACCGATGTAGAGGCATCCTTACCGATGGATCCCTACCGATGGATCCCTACCGATGAAGAGGCATCCTTACCGATGGATCCTTACCGATGCAGAGGCATCCTTACCGATGGATCCTTACCAATGGATCCCTACCGATGTAGAGGCATCCTTACCGATGGATCCTTACCGATGTAGAGGCATCCTTACCGATGGATCCTTACCGATGTAGAGGCATCCTTACCGATGGATCCTTACCGATGGATCCCTACCGATGTAAAGGCATCCTTACCGATGGATCCTTACGGATGGATCCCTACCGATGTAGAGGCATCCTTACCAATGGATCCTTACCGATGGATCCCTACCGATGTAAAGGCATCCTTACCGATGGCTCCTTACCGATGGATCCTTACAGATGTAAAGGCATCCTTACCGATGGATCCTTACCGATGGATCCTTACCGATGTCGAGGCATCCTTACCGATGGATCCTTACCGATGGATCCCTACCGATGTAAAGGCATCCTTACCGATGGATCCTTACCGATGTTGAGGCATCCTTACCGATGGATCCTTACCGATGTAGAGGCATCCTTACCGATGGATCCTTACCGATGTAGAGGCATCCTTACCGATGGATCCTTACCGATGTAGAGGCATCCTTATCGATGGATCCCTACCGATGTAAAGGCATCCTTACCGATGGATCCTTACCGATGGATCCTTACAAATGTAGAGGTATCCTTACCGATGGATCCTTACTGATGGATCCCTACCGATGTAAAGGCATCCTTACCGATGGATCCTTACCGATGGATCCCTACCGATGTAAAGGCATCCTTACCGATGGATCCCTACCGATGTAAAGGCATCCTTACCGATGGATCCTTACCGATGGATCCTTACCGATGTAGAAGCATCCTTACCGATGGATCCTTACCGATGTAGAGGCATCCTTACGGATGGATCCTTACCGATGTAGTGGCATCCTTACCGATTGATCCTTACCGATGGTTCCCTACCAATGTAAAGGCATCCTTACCGATGGATCCTTACCGATGGATCCCTTCCAATGTAGAGGCATCCTTACCGATGGATCCTTACCTATGGATCCCTACCAATGTAGAGGCATCCTTACCGATGGATCCTTACCGATGGATCCCTACCGATGTAAAGGCATCCTTACCGATGGATCCTTACCGATGTAGAGGCATCCTTACCAATGGATCCCTACCGATGGATCCCTACCGATGTAAAGGCATCCTTACCGATGGATCCTTACCGATGGATCCCTACCGATGCAAAGGCATCCTTACCGATGGATCCTTACCGATGTAGAGGCATCCTTACCGATGGATCCTTACCGATGTAGAGGCATCCTTACCGATGGATCCTTACCGATGGATCCCTACCGATGTAAAGGCATCCTTACCGATGGATCCTTACCGATGGATCCTTACCGATGAAGATGGATACTTACCGATGGATACTTACCGATGTAGAGGCATCCTTACCGATGGATCCTTACCGATGGATCCCTACCGATGTAAAGGCATCCTTACCAATTGATCCTTACCGATGTAGAGGCATCCTTACCGATGGATCCTTACCGATGTAGAGGCATCCTTACCGATGGATCCTTACCGATGTAGAGGCATCCTTGCCAATGGATCCTTACCGATGGATCCCTTCCGATGTAAAGGCATCCTTACCGATGGATCCTTACCGATGGATCCCTACCGATGTAAAGGCATCCTTACCGATGGATCCTCACCGATGTCGAGGCATCCTTACCGATGGATCCTTACCGATGGATCCCTACCGATGTAAAGGCATCCTTACCGATGGATCCTTACCGATGGATCCCTACCGATGTAGAGGCATCCTTACCGATGGATCCTTACCGATGGATACTTACCGATGTAGAGGCATCCTTACCGATGGATCCTTACCGATGTAGAGGCATCCTTACCAATGGATCCTTACCGATGTAAAGGCATCCTTACCGATGGATCCTTACCGATGTAGAGGCATCCTTACCGATGGATCCCTACCGATGTAAAGGCATCCTTACCGATGGATCCTTACCGATGGGTCCCTACCGATGTAAAGGCATCCCTACCGATGGATCCTTACCGATGGATCCCTACCGATGTAAAGGCATCCTTACCGATGGATCCTTACCGATTTAGAGGCATCCTTACCGATGGATCCTTACCGATGTAGAGGCATTCTCACCGATGGATCCCTACCGATGTAAAGGCATCCTTACCGATGGATCCTTACCGATGTAGAGGCATCCTTACCGATGGATCCTTACCGATGGATCCTTACCGATGTAGAGGCATCCTTACCGATGGATCCCTACCGATGTAAAGGAATCCTTACCGATGGATCCCTACCGATGGATCCCTACCGATGCAAAGGCATCCTTACCGATGGATCCTCACCGATGGATCCTTACCGATGGATCCCTACCGATGTAAAGGCATCCTTACCAATGGATCCTCACCGATGTAGATGGATCCTTACCGATGGATCCTTACCGATGTAGAGGCATCCTTACAGATGGATCCTTACCGATGGAACCTTACCGATGTAAAGGCATCCTTACCGATGGATCCTTACCGATGTAGAGGCATCCTTACCGATGGATCCTTACCGATGTAGAGGCATCCTTACCGATGGATCCTTACCGATGTAGAGGCATCCTCACCGATGGATCCTTACCGATGGATCTTTACCGATGTAAAGGCATCCTTACCGATGGATCCTTACCGATGGATCCCTACCGATGTAAAGGCATCCTTACCGATGGATCCTTACCGATTGATCCTTACCGATGGATCCGTACCGATGTAATGGCATCCTTACCGATGGATCCTTACCGATGTAGAGGCATCCTTACCGATGGATCCTTACCGATGGATCCCTACCGATATAAAAGCATCCTCACCGATGGATCCTTACCGATGGATCCCTACCAATGTAGAGGCATCCTTACCGATGGATCCTTACCGATGGATCCCCACCAATGTAGAGGCATCCTTACAGATGGATCCTTACCGATGTAGAGGCATCCTTACCGATGGATCCCTACCGATGAAGAGGCATCCTTACCGATGGATCCTTACCGATGCAGAGGCATCCTTACCGATGGATCCTTACCAATGGATCCTTACCGATGTAGAGGCATCCTTACCGATGGATCCTTACCGATGTAGAGGCATCCTTACCGATGGATCCTTACCGATGTAGAGGCATCCTTACCGATGGATCCTTACCGATGGATCCCTACCGATGTAAAGGCATCCTTACCGATGGATCCTTACGGATGGATCCCTACCGATGTAGAGGCATCCTTACCAATGGATCCTTACCGATGGATCCTTACAGATGTAAAGGCATCCTTACCGATGGATCCTTACCGATGGATCCTTACCGATGTCGAGGCATCCTTACCGATGGATCCTTACCGATGGATCCCTACCGATGTAAAGGCATCCTTACCGATGGATCCTTACCGATGTAGAGGCATCCTTACCGATGGATCCTTACCGATGTAGAGGCATCCTTACCGATGGATCCTTACCGATGTAGAGGCATCCTTACCGATGGATCCTTACCGATGTAGAGGCATCCTTATCGATGGATCCCTACCGATGTAAAGGCATCCTTACCGATGGATCCTTACCGATGGATCCTTACAAATGTAGAGGTATCCTTACCGATGGATCCTTACTGATGGATCCCTACCGATGTAAAGGCATCCTTACCGATGGATCCTTACCGATGGATCCCTACCGATGTAAAGGCATCCTTACCGATGGATCCCTACCGATGTAAAGGCATCCTTACCGATGGATCCTTACCGATGTAGAAGCATCCTTACCGATGGATCCTTACCGATGTAGAGGCATCCTTACGGATGGATCCTTACCGATGTAGAGGCATCCTTACCGATTGATCCTTACCGATGGTTCCCTACCGATGTAAAGGCATCCTTACCGATGGATCCTTACCGATGGATCCCTTCCAATGTAGAGGCATTCTTACCGATGGATCCTTACCTATGGATCCCTACCAATGTAGAGGCACCCTTACCGATGGATCCTTACCGATGTAGAGACATCCTTACCGATGGATCCCTACCGATGTAAAGGTATCCTTACCGATGGATCCTTACCGATGTAGAGGCATCCTTACCAATGGATCCTTACCGATGTAGAGGCATCCTCACCGATGGATCCTTACCGATGTAGAGGCATCCTTACGGATGGATCCTTACCGATGTAGAGGCATCCTTACCGATTGATCCTTACCGATGGTTCCCTACCGATGTAAAGGCATCCTTACCGATGTTTCCTTACCGATGGATCCCTTCCAATGTAGAGGCATCCTTACCGATGGATCCTTACCTATGGATCCCTACCAATGTAGAGGCACCCTTACCGATGGATCCTTACCGATGTAGAGACATCCTTACCGATGGATCCCTACCGATGTAAAGGTATCCTTACCGATGGATCCTTACCGATGTAGAGGCATCCTTACCAATGGATCCTTACCGATGTAGAGGCATCCTCACCGATGGATCCTTACCGATGGATCCTTACCGATGTAGAGGCATCCTTACCGATCGATCCTTACCGATGGATCCCTACCGATGTAAAGGCATCCTTACCGATGGATCCTTACCGATGGATCCCTACCGATGTAGAGGCATCCTTACCGATGGATCCTTACCGATGGATCCCTACCGATGTAGAGGCATCCTTACCGATGGATCCTTACCGATGTAGAGGCATCCTTACCGATGGATCCTTACCGATATAGAGGCATCCTTACCGATGGATCCGTACCGTTGTAGAGGCATCCTTACCGATGGATACTTACCGATGTAGAGGCATCCTTACAGATAGATCCTTACCGATGTAGAGGCATCCTTACCGATGGATCCCTACCGATGTAAAGGCATCCTTACCGATGGATCCTGACCGATGGATCCCTACCGATGTAAAGGCATCCTTACCGATGGATCCCTACCGATGTAAAGGCATCCTTACCGATGGATCCCTACCGATGTAGAGGCATCCTTACCGATGGATCCTTACCGATGTAGAGGCATCCTTTCCGATGGATCCTTACCGATGTAGAGGCATCCTTACCGATGGATCCCTACCGATGTAAAGGCATCCTTACCGATGGATCCTTACCGATGGATCCTTACCGATGTAGAGGCATCCTTACCGATGGATCCTTACCGATGGATCCCTACCGATGTAAAGGCATCCTTACCGATGGATCCTTACCGATGGATCCCTACCGATGTAAAGGCATCCTTACCGATGGATCCCTACTGATGTATAGGAATCCTTACCGATGGATACTTACCGATGGATCCTTACCAATGTAGAGGCATCCTTACCGATGGATTCTTACCGATGTAAAAGCATCCTTACCGATGGATCCTTACCGATGTAGAGGCATCCTTACGGATTGATCCTTACAGATGGATCCCTACCGATGTAAAGGCATCCTTACCGATGGATCCTTACCGATGGATCCCTACCAATGTAGAGGCATCCTTACCGATGGATCCTTACCGATGGATCCCTACCAATGTAGAGGCATCCTTACCGATGGATCCTTACCGATGTAGAGGCATCCTTACCGATGGATCCCTTCCGATGGATCCTTACCGATGCAGAGGCATCCTTACCGATGGATCCTTACCGATGCAGAGGCATCCTTACCGATGGATCCTTACCGATATAGAGGCATCCTTACCGATGGATCCCTACCGATGTAAAGGCATCCTTACCGATGGATCCTTACCGATGTAGAGGCATCCTTACCAATGGATCCTTACCAATGGATCCCTACCGATGTAAAGGCATCCTTACCGATGGATCCTTACCGATGGATCCCTACCGATGTAAAGGCATCCTTACCGATGGATCCTTACCGATGTAGAGGCATCCTTACCGATGGATCCTTACCAATGTAGAGGCATCCTTACCGATGGATCCTTACCGATGGATCCCTACCGATGTAAAGGCATTCTTACCGATGGATCCTTACCGATGGATCCTTACCGATGAAGATGGATACTTACCGATGGATACTTACCGATGTAGAGGCATCCTTACCGATGGATCCTTACCGATGTAAAGGCATCCTTACCGATGGATCCCTACCGATGTAAAGGCATCCTTACCGATGGATCCTTACCGATGGATCCCTACCGATATAAAGGCATCCTTACCGATGGATCCTTACCGATGGATCCCTACCAATGTAGAGGCATCCTTACCGATGGATCCTTACCGATGTAGAGACATCCTTACCGATGGATCCCTACCGATGTAGAGGCATCCTTACCGATGGATCCTTACCGAGGGATCCCTACCGATGTAGAGGCATCCTCACCGATGGATCCTTACCGATGTAGAGGCATCCTTACCGATGGATCCTTACCGATGGATCCTTACCGATGTAGAGGCATCCTTACCGATGGATCCCTACCGATGTAAAGGCATTCTTACCGATGGATCCTTACCGATGGATCCCTACCGATGTAGAGGCATCCTTACCGATGGATCCTTACCGATGGATCCTTACCGATGTAGAGGCATCCTTACCGATGGATCCTTACCGATATAGAGGCATCCTTACCTATGGATCCTTACCGATTCAGAGGCATCCTTACCGATGGATCCTTACCGATGTAGAGGCATCCTTACTGATGGATCCTTACCAATGTAGAGGCATTCTCACCGATGGATCCCTACCGATGTAAAGGCATCCTTACCGATGGATCCTTACCGATGTAGAGGCATCCTTACCGATGGATCCTTACCGATGGATCCGTACCGATGTAGAGGCATCCTTACCGATGGATCCCTACCAATGCAAAGGCATCCTTACCGATGAATCGATGGATCCTTACCGATGGATCCGTACCGATGTAAAGGCATCCTTACCGATGGATCCTCACCGATGTAGATGGATCCTTACCGATGGATCCTTACCGATGTAGAGGCATCCTTACCGATGGATCCTTACCGATGGAACCCTACCGATGTAAAGGCATCCTTACCGATGGATCCTTACCGATGTAGAGGCATCCTTACCGATGGATCCTCACCGATGTAGAGGCATCCTTACCGATGGATCCTTACCGATGTAGAGGCATCCTCACCGATGGATCCTTACCGATGGATCTTTACCGATGTAAAGGCATCCTTACCGATGGATCCTTACCGATGGATCCCTACGGATGTAAAGGCATCCTTACCGATGGATCCTTACCGATTGATCCTTACCGATGGATCCGTACCGATGTAGAGGCATCCTTACCGATGGATCCTTACCGATGTAGAGGCATCCTTACCGATGGATCCCTACTGATGTATAGGCATCCTTACCGATGGATCCTTACCGATGGATCCTTACCAATGTAGAGGCATCCTTACCGATGGATCCTTACCAATGTAGAGGCATCCTTACCGATGGATCCTTACCGATGTAGACGCATCCTCACCGATGGATCCTTACCGATGTAGAGGCATCCTTACCGATTGATCCTTACAGATGGATCCCTACCGATGTAAAGGCATCCTTACCGATGGATCCTTACCGATGGATCCCTACCAATGTAGAGGCATCCTTACCGATGGATCCTTACCGATGGATCCCTACCAATGTAGAGGCATCCTCACCGATAGATCCTTACCGATGTAGCGGCATCCTTACCGATGGATCCCTTCCGATGGATCCTTACCGATGCAGAGGCATCCTTACCGATGGATCCTTACCGATGCAGAGGCATCCTTACCGATGGAACCTTACCGATGCAGAGGCATCCTTACCGATGGATCCTTACCGATGGATCCTTACCGATGTAGAGGCATTCTCACCGATGGATCCCTACCGATGTAAAGGCATCCTTACCGATGGATCCTTACCGATGTAGAGGCATCCTTACCGATGGATCCTTACCGATGGATCCTTACCGATGTAGAGGCATCCTTACCGATGGATCCCTACCAATGCAAAGGCATCCTTACCGATGGATCCTCACCGATGTAGATGGATCCTTACCGATGGATCCTTACCGATGTAGAGGCATCCTTACCGATGGATCCTTACCGATGGAACCCTACCGATGTAAAGGAATCCTTACCGATGGATCCTTACCGATGTAGAGGCATCCTTACCGATGGATCCTTACCGATGTAGGGGCATCCTTACCGATGGATCCTTACCGATGTAGAGGCATCCTCACCGATGGATCCTTACCGATGGATCTTTACCGATGTAAAGGCATCCTTACCGATGGATCCTTACCGATGGATCCCTACCGATGTAAAGGCATCCTTACCGATGGATCCTTACCGATTGATCCTTACCGATGGATCCGTACCGATGTAGAGGCATCCTTACCGATGGATCCTCACCGATGTAGAGGCATCCTTACCGATGGATCCCTACTGATGTATAGGCATCCTTACCGATGGATCCTTACCGATGGATCCTTGCCAATGTAGAGGCATCCTTACCGATGGATCCTTACCAATGTAGAGGCATCCTTACCGATGGATCCTTACCGATGTAGAAGCATCCTTGCCGATGGATCCTTACCGATGTAGAGGCATCCTTACCGATTGATCCTTACAGATGGATCCCTACCGATGTAAAGGCATCCTTACCGATGGATCCTTACCGATGGATCCCTACCAATGTAGAGGCACCTTACCGATGGATCCTTACCGATGGATCCCTACCAATGTAGAGGCATCCTTACCGATAGATCCTTACCGATGCAGAGGCATCCTTACCTATGGAACCTTACCGATGCAGAGGCATCCTTACCGATGGATCCTTACCGGTGTAGAGGCATCCTTACCGATGGATCCCTACCGATGTAAAGGCATCCTTACCGATGGATCCTTACCGATGTAGAGGCATCCTTACCGATGGATCCTTACCGATGTAGGGGCATCCTTACCGATGGATCCTTACCGATGGATCCTTACCGATGGATCGTTACCGATGGATCCCTACCGATGTAGAGGCATCCTTACCGATGGATCATTACCGATGGATCCCTACCGATGTAAAGGCATCCTTACCGATGGATCCTTACCGATGTAGAGGCATCCTTACCAATGGATCCTTACCGATGGATCCCTACCGATGTAAAGGCATCCTTACCGATAGATCCTTACCGATGTAGAGGCATCCTTACCGATGGATCCTTACCGATGTAGAGGCATCCTTACCGATGGATCCTTACCGATGGATCCCTACCGATGTAAAGGCATCCTTACCGATGGATCCTTACTGATGGATCCTTACCGATGAAGATGGATACTTACCGATGTAGAGGCATCCTTACCGATGGATCCTTACCGATGGATCCCTACCGATGTAAAGGCATCCTTACCGATGGATCCTTACCGATGTAGAGGCATCCTTACCAATGGATCCTTACCGATGGATCCCTACCGATGTAAAGGCATCCTTACCGATAGATCCTTACCGATGTAGAGGCATCCTTACCGATGGATCCTTACCGATGTAGAGGCATCCTTACCGATGGATCCCTACCGATGGATCCCTACCGATGTAAAGGCATCCTTACCGATGGATCCTTACTGATGGATCCTTACCGATGAAGATGGATACTTACCGATGTAGAGGCATCCTTACCGATGGATCCTTACCGATGGATCCCTACCGATGTAAAGGCTTCCCTACCGTTGGATCCTTACCGATGTAGAGGCATCCTTACCGATGGATCCTTACCGATGTAGAGGCATCCTTACTGATGGATCCTTACCGATGGGTCCCTACCGATGTAAAGGCATCCCTACCGATGGATCCTTACCGATGGATCCCTACCGATGTAAAGGCATCCTTACCGATGGATCCTTACCGATGTAGAGGCATCCTTACCGATGGATCCTTACCGATGTAGAGGCATTCTCACCGATGGATCCCTACCGATGTAAAGGCATCCTTACCGATGGATCCTTACCGATGTAGAGGCATCCTTACCGATGGATCCTTACCGATGGATCCTTACCGATGTAGAGGCATCCTTACCGATGGATCCCTACCGATGTAAAGGAATCCTTACCGATGGATCCCTACCGATGGATCCCTACCGATGCAAAGGCATCCTTACCGATGGATCCTTACCGATGGATCCCTACCGATGTAAAGGCATCCTTACCGATGGATCCTCACCGATGTAGATGGATCCTTACCGATGGATCCTTACCGATGTAGAGGCATCCTTACAGATGGATCCTTACCGATGGAACCTTACCGATGTAAAGGCATCCTTACCGATGGATCCTTACCGATGTAGAGGCATCCTTACCGATGGATCCTTACCGATGTAGAGGCATCCTTACCGATGGATCCTTACCGATGTAGAGGCATCCTCACCGATGGATCCTTACCGATGGATCTTTACCGATGTAAAGGCATCCTTACCGATGGATCCTTTCCGATGGATCCCTACCGATGTAAAGGCATCCTTACCGATGGATCCTTACCGATTGATCCTTACCGATGGATCCGTACCGATGTAATGGCATCCTTACCGATGGATCCTTACCGATGTAGAGGCATCCTTACCGATGGATCCTTACCGATGGATCCCTACCGATATAAAAGCATCCTTACCGATGGATCCTTACCGATGGATCCCTACCAATGTAGAGGCATCCTTACCGATGGATCCTTACAGATGGATCCCCACCAATGTAGAGGCATCCTTACAGATGGATCCTTACCGATGTAGAGGCATCCTTACCGATGGATCCCTACCGATGGATCCCTACCGATGAAGAGGCATCCTTACTGATGGATCCTTACCGATGCAGAGGCATCCTTACCGATGGATCCTTACCAATGGATCCTTACCGATGTAGAGGCATCCTTACCGATGGATCCTTACCGATGTAGAGGCATCCTTACCGATGGATCCTTACCGATGTAGAGGCATCCTTACCGATGGATCCTTACCGATGGATCCCTACCGATGTAAAGGCATCCTTACCGATGGATCCTTACGGATGGATCCCTACCGATGTAGAGGCATCCTTACCAATGGATCCTTACCGATGGATCCCTACCGATGTAAAGGCATCCTTACCGATGGATCCTTACCGATGGATCCTTACAGATGTAAAGGCATCCTTACCGATGGATCCTTACCGATGGATCCTTACCGATGTCGAGGCATCCTTACCGATGGATCCTTACCGATGGATCCCTACCGATGTAAAGGCATCCTTACCGATGGATCCTTACCGATGTAGAGGCATCCTTACCGATGGATCCTTACCGATGTAGAGGCATCCTTACCGATGGATCCTTACCGATGTAGAGGCATCCTTACCGATGGATCCTTACCGATGTAGAGGCATCCTTATCGATGGATCCCTACCGATGTAAAGGCATCCTTACCGATGGATCCTTACCGATGGATCCTTACCAATGTAGAGGTATCCTTACCGATGGATCCTTACTGATGGATCCCTACCGATGTAAAGGCATCCTTACCGATGGATCCTTACCGATGGATCCCTACCGATGTAAAGGCATCCTTACCGATGGATCCCTACCGATGTAAAGGCATCCTTACCGATGGATCCTTACCGATGGATCCTTACCGATGTAGAAGCATCCTTACCGATGGATCCTTACCGATGTAGAGGCATCCTTACCGATGGATCCTTACCGATGTAGAGGCATCCTTACCGATTGATCCTTACCGATGGTTCCCTACCGATGTAAAGGCATCCTTACCGATGGATCCTTACCGATGGATCCCTTCCAATGTAGAGGCATCCTTACCGATGGATCCTTACCGATGGATCCCTACCAATGTAGAGGCATCCTTACCGATGGATCCTTACCGATGTAGAGACATCCTTACCGATGGATCCCTACCGATGTAAAGGTATCCTTACCGATGGATCCTTACCGATGTAGAGGCATCCTTACCAATGGATCCTTACCGATGTAGAGGCATCCTCACCGATGGATCCTTACCGATGGATCCTTACCGATGTAGAGGCATCCTTACCGATGGATCCTTACCGATGGATCCCTACCGATGTAAAGGCATCCTTACCGATGGATCCTTACCGATGGATCCCTACCGATGTAGAGGCATCCTTACCGATGGATCCTTACCGATGGATCCCTACCGATGTAGAGGCATCCTTACCGATGGATCCTTACCGATGTAGAGGCATCCTTACCGATGGATCCTTACCGATATAGAGGCATCCTTACCGATGGATCCGTACCGTTGTAGAGGCATCCTCACCGATGGATACTTACCGATGTAGAGGCATCCTTACAGATAGATCCTTACCGATGTAGAGGCATCCTTACCGATGGATCCCTACCGATGTAAAGGCATCCTTACCGATGGATCCTGACCGATGGATCCCTACCGATGTAAAGGCATCCTTACCGATGGATCCCTACCGATGTAAAGGCATCCTTACCGATGGATCCTTACCGATGGATCCCTACCGATGTAAAGGCATCCTTACCGATGGATCCTTACCGATGGATCCTTACCGATGTAGAGGCATCCTTACCGATGGATCCTTACCGATGGATCCCTACCGATGTAAAGGCATCCTTACCGATGGATCCTTACCGATGGATCCCTACCGATGTAAAGGCATCCTTACCGATGGATCCTTACCGATGTAGAGGCATCCTTTCCGATGGATCCTTACCGATGTAGAGGCATCCTTACCGATGGATCCCTACCGATGTAAAGGCATCCTTACCGATGGATCCTTACCGATGGATCCTTACCGATGTAGAGGCATCCTTACCGATGGATCCTTACCGATGGATCCCTACCGATGTAAAGGCATCCTTACCGATGGTTCCTTACCGATGGATCCCTACCGATGTAAAGGCATCCTTACCGATGGATCCCTACTGATGTATAGGAATCCTTACCGATGGATCCTTACCGATGGATCCTTACCAATGTAGAGGCATCCTTACCGATGGATCCTTACCGATGTAGAAGCATCCTTACCGATGGATCCTTACCGATGTAGAGGCATCCTTACGGATTGATCCTTACAGATGGATCCCTACCGATGTAAAGGCATCCTTACCGATGGATCCTTACCGATGGATCCCTACCAATGTAGGGCATCCTTACCGATGGATCCTTACCGATGGATCCCCACCAATGTAGAGGCATCCTTACAGATGGATCCTTACCGATGTAGAGGCATTCTTACCGATGGATCCCTACCGATGGATCCCTACCGATGAAGAGGCATCCTTACCGATGGATCCTTACCGATGCAGAGGCATCCTTACCGATGGATCCTTACCAATGGATCCTTACCGATGTAGAGGCATCCTTACCGATGGATCCTTACCGATGTAGAGGCATCCTTACCGATGGATCCTTACCGATGTAGAGGCATCCTTACCGATGGATCCTTACCGATGGATCCCTACCGATGTAAAGGCATCCTTACCGATGGATCCTTACGGATGGATCCCTACCGATGTAGAGGCATCCTTACCAATGGATCCTTACCGATGGATCCCTACCGATGTAAAGGCATCCTTACCGATGGATCCTTACCGATGGATCCTTACAGATGTAAAGGCATCCTTACCGATGGATCCTTACCGATGGATCCTTACCGATGTCGAGGCATCCTTACCGATGGATCCTTACCGATGGATCCCTACCGATGTAAAGGCATCCTTACCGATGGATCCTTACCGATGTAGAGGCATCCTTACCGATGGATCCTTACCGATGTAGAGGCATCCTTACCGATGGATCCTTACCGATGTAGAGGCATCCATACCGATGGATCCTTACCGATGTAGAGGCATCCTTATCGATGGATCCCTACCGATGTAAAGGCATCCTTACCGATGGATCCTTACCGATGGATCCCTACCGATGTAGAGGCATCCTTACCGATGGATCCTTACCGATGTAGAGGCATCCTTACCGATGGATCCTTACCGATATAGAGGCATCCTTACCGATGGATCCGTACCGTTGTAGAGGCATCCTTACCGATGGATACTTACCGATGTAGAGGCATCCTTACAGATAGATCCTTACCGATGTAGAGGCATCCTTACCGATGGATCCCTACCGATGTAAAGGCATCCTTACCGATGGATCCTGACCGATGGATCCCTACCGATGTAAAGGCATCCTTACCGATGGATCCCTACCGATGTAAAGGCATCCTTACCGATGGATCCTTACCGATGGATCCCTACCGATGTAGAGGCATCCTTACCGATGGATCCTTACCGATGTAGAGGCATCCTTTCCGATGGATCCTTACCGATGTAGAGGCATCCTTACCGATGGATCCCTACCGATGTAAAGGCATCCTTACCGATGGATCCTTACCGATGGATCCTTACCGATGTAGAGGCATCCTTACCGATGGATCCTTACCGATGGATCCCTACCGATGTAAAGGCATCCTTACCGATGGATCCTTACCGATGGATCCCTACCGATGTAAAGGCATCCTTACCGATGGATCCCTACTGATGTATAGGAATCCTTACCGATGGATCCTTACCGATGGATCCTTACCAATGTAGAGGCATCCTTACCGATGGATCCTTACCGATGTAGAAGCATCCTTACCGATGGATCCTTACCGATGTAGAGGCATCCTTACGGATTGATCCTTACAGATGGATCCCTACCGATGTAAAGGCATCCTTACCGATGGATCCTTACCGATGTAGAGGCATCCTTACCGATGGATCCTTACCGATGTAGAGGCATCCTTACCGATGCATCCTTACCGATGGATCCCTACCGATGTAAAGGCATCCTTACCGATAGATCCTTACCGATGTAGAGGCATCCTTACCGATGGATCCTTACCGATGTAGAGGCATCCTTACCGATGGATCCTTACCGATGTAAAGGCATCCTTACCGATGGATCCCTACCGATGTAAAGGCATCCTTACCGATGGATCCTTACCGATGGATCCCTACCGATATAAAGGCATCCTTACCGATGGATCCTTACAGATGGATCCCTACCAATGTAGAGGCATCCTTACCGATGGATCCTTACCGATGTAGAGACATCCTTACCGATGGATCCCTACCGATGTAGAGGCATCCTTACCGATGGATCCTTACCGAGGGATCCCTACCGATGTAGAGGCATCCTCACCGATGGATCCTTACCGATGTAGAGGCATCCTTACCGATGGATCCTTACCGATGGATCCTTACCGATGTAGAGGCATCCTTACCGATGGATCCTTACCGATATAGAGGCATCCTTACCTATGGATCCTTACCGATTCAGAGGCATCCTTACCGATGGTTCCTTACCGATGTAGAGGCATCCTTACCGATGGATCCTTACCGATGTAGAGGCATTCTCACCGATGGATCCCTACCGATGTAAAGGCATCCTTACCGATGGATCCTTACCGATGTAGAGGCATCCTTACCGATGGATCCTTACCGATGGATCCTTACCGATGTAGAGGCATCCTTACCGATGGATCCCTACCAATGCAAAGGCATCCTTACCGATGAATCGATGGATCCTTACCGATGGATCCCTACCGATGTAAAGGCATCCTTACCGATGGATCCTCACCGATGTAGATGGATCCTTACCGATGGATCCTTACCGATGTAGAGGCATCCTTACCGATGGATCCTTACCGATGGAACCCTACCGATGTAAAGGAATCCTTACCGATGGATCCTTACCGATGTAGAGGCATCCTCACCGATGGATCCTTACCGATGTAGAGGCATCCTTACCGATGGATCCTTATCGATGTAGAGGCATCCTCACCGATGGATCCTTACCGATGGATCTTTACCGATGTAAAGGCATCCTTACCGATGGATCCTTACCGATGTAGAGGCATCCTTACCGATGGATCCTTACCGATGGATCCTTACCGATGTAGAGGCATCCTTACCGATGGATCCCTACCAATGCAAAGGCATCCTTACCGATGAATCGATGGATCCTTACCGATGGATCCCTACCGATGTAAAGGCATCCTTACCGATGGATCCTCACCGATGTAGATGGATCCTTACCGATGGATCCTTACCGATGTAGAGGCATCCTTACCGATGGATCCTTACCGATGGAACCCTACCGATGTAAAGGAATCCTTACCGATGGATCCTTACCGATGTAGAGGCATCCTCACCGATGGATCCTTACCGATGTAGAGGCATCCTTACCGATGGATCCTTATCGATGTAGAGGCATCCTCACCGATGGATCCTTACCGATGGATCTTTACCGATGTAAAGGCATCCTTACCGATGGATCCTTACCGATGGATCCCTACCGATGTAAAGGCATCCTTACCGATGGATCCTTACCGATTGATCCTTACCGATGGATCCGTACCGATGTAGAGGCATCCTTACCGATGGATCCTTACCGATGTAGAGGCATCCTTACCGATGGATCCCTACTGATGTATAGGCATCCTTACCGATGGATCCTTACCGATGGATCCTTACCAATGTAGAGGCATCCTTACCGATGGATCCTTACCAATGTAGAGGCATCCTTACCGATGGATCCTTACCGATGTAGAAGCATCCTTGCCGATGGATCCTTACCGATGTAGAGGCATCCTTACCGATTGATCCTTACAGATGGATCCCTACCGATGTAAAGGCATCCTTACCGATGGATCCTTACCGATGGATCCCTACCAATGTAGAGGCATCCTTACCGATGGATCCTTACCGATGGATCCCTACCAATGTAGAGGCATCCTTACCGATAGATACTTACCGATGCAGAGGCATCCTTACCAATGGAACCTTACCGATGCAGAGGCATCCTTACCGATGGATCCTTACCGGTGTAGAGGCATCCTTACCGATGGATCCCTACCGATGTAAAGGCATCCTTACCGATGGATCCTTACCGATGTAGAGGCATCCTTACCGATGGATCCTTACCGATGTAGAGGCATCCTTACCGATGGATCCTTACCGATGGATCCCTACCAATGCAAAGGCATCCTTACCGATGAATCGATGGATCCTTACCGATGGATCCGTACCGATGTAAAGGCATCCTTACCGATGGATCCTCACCGATGTAGATGGATCATTACCGATGGATCCTTACCGATGTAGAGGCATCCTTACCGATGGATCCTTACCGATGGAACCCTACCGATGTAAAGGCATCCTTACCGATGGATCCTTACCGATGTAGAGGCATCCTTACCGATGGATCCTCACCGATGTAGAGGCATCCTTACCGATGGATCCTTACCGATGTAGAGGCATCCTCACCGATGGATCCTTACCGATGGATCTTTACCGATGTAAAGGCATCCTTACCGATGGATCCTTACCGATGGATCCCTACGGATGTAAAGGCATCCTTACCGATGGATCCTTACCGATTGATCCTTACCGATGGATCCGTACCGATGTAGAGGCATCCTTACCGATGGATCCTTACCGATGTAGAGGCATCCTTACCGATGGATCCCTACTGATGTATAGGCATCCTTACCGATGGATCCTTACCGATGGATCCTTTCCAATGTAGAGGCATCCTTACCGATGGATCCTTACCAATGTAGAGGCATCCTTACCGATGGATCCTTACCGATGTAGACGCATCCTCACCGATGGATCCTTACCGATGTAGAGGCATCCTTACCGATTGATCCTTACAGATGGATCCCTACCGATGTAAAGGCATTCTTACCGATGGATCCTTACCGATGGATCCCTACCAATGTAGAGGCATCCTTACCGATGGATCCTTACCGATGGATCCCTACCAATGTAGAGGCATCCTCACCGATAGATCCTTACCGATGTAGCGGCATCCTTACCGATGGATCCCTTCCGATGGATCCTTACCGATGCAGAGGCATCCTTACCGATGGATCCTTACCGATGCAGAGGCATCCTCACCGATGGAACCTTACCGATGCAGAGGCATCCTTACCGATGGATCCTTACCGATGGATCCTTACCGATGTAGAGGCATTCTCACCGATGGATCCCTACCGATGTAAAGGCATCCTTACCGATGGATCCTTACCGATGTAGAGGCATCCTTACCGATGGATCCTTACCGATGTAGAGGCATCCTTACCGATGGATCCCTACCAATGCAAAGGCATCCTTACCGATGAATCGATGGATCCTTACCGATGGATCCCTACCGATGTAAAGGCATCCTTACCGATGGATCCTCACCGATGTAGATGGATCCTTACCGATGGATCCTTACCGATGTAGAGGCATCCTTACCGATGGATCCTTACCGATGGAACCCTACCGATGTAAAGGAATCCTTACCGATGGATCCTTACCGATGTAGAGGCATCCTTACCGATGGATCCTTACCGATGTAGAGGCATCCTTACCGATGGATCCTTACCGATGTAGAGGCATCCTCACCGATGGATCCTTACCGATGGATCTTTACCGATGTAAAGGCATCCTTACCGATGGATCCTTACCGATGGATCCCTACCGATGTAAAGGCATCCTTACCGATGGATCCTTACCGATTGATCCTTACCGATGGATCCGTACCGATGTAGAGGCATCCTTACCGATGGATCCTTACCGATGTAGAGGCATCCTTACCGATGGATCCCTACTGATGTATAGGCATCCTTACCGATGGATCCTTACCGATGGATCCTTACCAATGTAGAGGCATCCTTACCGATGGATCCTTACCAATGTAGAGGCATCCTTACCGATGGATCCTTACCGATGTAGAAGCATCCTTGCCGATGGATCCTTACCGATGTAGAGGCATCATTACCGATTGATCCTTACAGATGGATCCCTACCGATGTAAAGGCATCCTTACCGATGGATCCTTACCGATGGATCCCTACCAATGTAGAGGCATCCTTACCGATGGATCCTTACCGATGGATCCCCACCAATGTAGAGGCATCCTTACCGATAGATCCTTACCGATGCAGAGGCATCCTTACCGATGGAACCTTACCGATGCAGAGGCATCCTTACCGATGGATCCTTACCGGTGTAGAGGCATCCTTACCGATGGATCCCTACCGATGTAAAGGCATCCTTACCGATGGATCCTTACCGATGTAGAGGCATCCTTACCGATGGATCCTTACCGATGTAGGGGCATCCTTACCGATGGATCCTTACCGATGGATCCTTACCGATGGATCCTTACCGATGGATCGTTACCGATGGATCCCTACCGATGTAGAGGCATCCTTACCGATGGATCGTTACCGATGGATCCCTACCGATGTAAAGGCATCCTTACCGATGGATCCTTACCGATGTAGAGGCATCCTTACCAATGGATCCTTACCGATGGATCCCTACCGATGTAAAGGCATCCTTACCGATAGATCCTTACCGATGTAGAGGCATCCTTACCGATGGATCCTTACCGATGTAGAGGCATCCTTACCGATGGATCCTTACCGATTGATCCCTACCGATGTAAAGGCATCCTTACCGATGGATCCTTACTGATGGATCCTTACCGATGAAGATGGATACTTACCGATGTAGAGGCATCCTTACCGATGGATCCTTACCGATGGATCCCTACCGATGTAAAGGCATCCCTACCGTTGGATCCTTACCGATGTAGAGGCATCCTTACCGATGGATCCTTACCGATGTAGAGGCATCCTTACCGATGGATCCTTACCGATGTAGAGGCATCCTTGCCAATGGATCCTTACCGATGGATCCCTACCGATGTAAAGGCATACTTACCGATGGATCCTTACTGATGGATCCCTACCGATGTAAAGGCATCCTTACCGATGGATACTTACCGATGTCAAGGCATCCTTACCGATGGATCCTTACCGATGGATCCCTACCGATGTAAAGGCATCCTTACCGATGGATCCTTACCGATGGATCTCTACCTATGTAGAGGCATACTTACCGATGGATCCTTACCGATGGATACTTACCGATGTAGAGGCATCCTTACCCATGGATCCTTACCGATGTAGAGGCATCCTCACCGATGGATCCTTACCGATGTAGAGGCATCCTTACCGATGGATCCTTACCGATGGATACTCACCGATTTAGAGGCATCCTTACCGATGGATCCCTACCGATGTAAAGGCATCCTTACCGATGGATCCTTACCGATGGATCCTTACCGATGTAGAGACATCCTTACCGATGGATCCTTACCGATGGATCCCTACCGATGTAAAGGCATCTTTACCGATGGATCCTTACCGATGGATCCCTACCGATATAAAGGCATCCTTACCGATGGATCCTTACCGATGGATCCTTACCGATGTAGAGGCATCCTTACCGATGGATCCTTACCGATGTAGAGGCATCCTTACCGATGGATCCTTACCGATGGATCCTTACCGATGTAGAGGCATCCTTACCGATGGAGCCCTACCGATGTAAAGGAATCCTTACCGATGGATCCTTACCGATGGATCCCTACCAATGCAAAGGCATCCTTACCGATGAATCGATGGATCCTTACCGATGGATCCCTACCGATGTAAAGGCATCCTTACCGATGGATCCTCACCGATGTAGATGGATCCTTACCGATGGATCCTTACCGATGTAGAGGCATCCTTACCGATGGATCCTTACCGATGGAACCCTACCGATGTAAAGGCATCCTTACCGATGGATCCTTACCGATGTAGAGGCATCCTTACCGATGGATCCTCACCGATGTAGAGGCATCCTTACCGATGGATCCTTACCGATGTAGAGGCACCCTCACCGATGGATCCTTACCGATGGATCTTTACCGATGTAAAGGCATCCTTACCGATGGATCCTTACCGATGGATCCCTACGGATGTAAAGGCATCCTTACCGATGGATCCTTACCGATTGATCCTTACCGATGGATCCGTACCGATGTAGAGGCATCCTTACCGATGGATCCTTACCGATGTAGAGGCATCCTTACCGATGGATCCCTACTGATGTATAGGCATCCTTACCGATGGATCCTTACCGATGGATCCTTACCAATGTAGAGGCATCCTTACCGATGGATCCTTACCAATGTAGAGGCATCCTTACCGATGGATCCTTACCGATGTAGAAGCATCCTCACCGATGGATCCTTACCGATGTAGAGGCATCCTTACCGATTGATCCTTACAGATGGATCCCTACCGATGTAAAGGCATCCTTACCGATGGATCCTTACCGATGGATCCCTACCAATGTAGAGGCATCCTTACCGATGGATCCTTACCGATGGATCCCTACCAATGTAGAGGCATCCTCACCGATAGATCCTTACCGATGTAGCGGCATCCTTACCGATGGATCCCTTCCGATGGATCCTTACCGATGCAGAGGCATCCTTACCGATGGATCCTTACCGATGCAGAGGCATCCTTACCGATGGAACCTTACCGATGCAGAGGCATCCTTACCGATGGATCCTTACCGATGGATCCTTACCGATGTAGAGGCATCCTTACCGATGGATCCCTACCGATGTAAAGGCATCCTTACCGATGGATCCTTACCGATGTAGAGGCATCCTTACCGATGGATCCTTACCGATGTAGAGGCATCCTTACCAATGGATCCTTACCGATGGATCGTTACCGATGGATCCCTACCGATGTAGAGGCATCCTTACCGATGGATCCTTACCGATGGATCCCTACCGATGTAAAGGCATCCTTACCGATGGATCCTTACCGATGTAGAGGCATCCTTACCAATGGATCCTTACCGATGGATCCCTACCGATGTAAAGGCATCCTTACCGATGGATCCTTACCGATGGATCCCTACCGATGTAAAGGCATCCTTACCGATGGATCCTTACCGATGTAGAGGCATCCTTACCGATGGATCCTTACCGATGTAGAGGCATCCTTACCGATGGATCCTTACCGATGGATCCCTACCGATGTAAAGGCATCCTTACCGATGGATCCTTACCGATGGATCCTTACCGATGAAGATGGATACTTACCGATGTAGAGGCATCCTTACCGATGGATCCTTACCGATGGATCCCTACCGATGTAAAGGCATCCCTACCGTTGGATCCTTACCGATGTAGAGGCATCCTTACCGATGGATCCTTACCGATGTAGAGGCATCCTTACCGATGGATCCTTACCGAATAGAGGCATCCTTGCCAATGGATCCTTACCGATGGATCCCTACCGATGTAAAGGCATACTTACCGATGGATCCTTACTGATGGATCCCTACCGATGTAAAGGCATCCTTACCGATGGATCCTTACCGATGTCGAGGCATCCTTACCGATGGATCCTTACCGATGGATCCCTACCGATGTAAAGGCATCCTTACCGATGGATCCTTACCGATGGATCTCTACCGATGTAGAGGCATCCTTACCGATGGATCCTTACCGATGGATACTTACCGATGTAGAGGCATCCTTACCCATGGATCCTTACCGATGTAGAGGCATCCTTACCGATGGATCCTTACCGATGTAGAGGCATCCTTACCGATGGATCCTTACCGATGGATACTTACCGATTTAGAGGCATCCTTACCGATGGATCCCTACCGATGTAAAGGCATCCTTACCGATAGATCCTTACCGATGGATCCTTACCGATGTAGAGACATCCTTACCGATGGATCCTTACCGATGGATCCCTACCGATGTAAAGGCATCCTTACCGATGGATCCTTACCGATGTAGAGGCATCCTTACCAATGGATCCTTACCGATGGATCCCTACCGATGTAAAGGCATCCTTACCGATGGATCCTCACCGATGTAGATGGATCCTTACCGATGGATCCTCACCGATGTAGAGGCATCCTTACCGATGGATCCTTACCGATGGAACCCTACCGATGTAGAGGCATCCTTACCGATGGATCCTCACCGATGTAGAGGCATCCTTACCGATGGATCCTTACCGATGTAGAGGCATCCTCACCGATGGATCCTTACCGATGGATCTTTACCGATGTAAAGGCATCCTTACCGATGGATCCTTACCGATGGATCCCTACGGATGTAAAGGCATCCTTACCGATGGATCCTTACCGATTGATCCTTACCGATGGATCCGTACCGATGTAGAGGCATCCTTACCGATGGATCCTTACCGATGTAGAGGCATCCTTACCGATGGATCCCTACTGATGTATAGGCATCCTTACCGATGGATCCTTACCGATGGATCCTTACCAATGTAGAGGCATCCTTACCGATGGATCCTTACCAATGTAGAGGCATCCTTACCGATGGATCCTTACCGATGTAGAAGCATCCTCACCGATGGATCCTTACCGATGTAGAGGCATCCTTACCGATTGATCCTTACAGATGGATCCCTACCGATGTAAAGGCATCCTTACCGATGGATCCTTACCGATGGATCCCTACCAATGTAGAGGCATCCTTACCGATGGATCCTTACCGATGGATCCCTACCAATGTAGAGGCATCCTCACCGATAGATCCTTACCGATGTAGCGGCATCCTTACTGATGGATCCCTTCCGATGGATCCTTACCGATGCAGAGGCATCCTTACCGATGGATCCTTACCGATGCAGAGGCATCCTTACCGATGGAACCTTACCGATGCAGAGGCATCCTTACCGATGGATCCTTACCGATGGATCCTTACCGATGTAGAGGCATCCTTACCGATGGATCCCTACCGATGTAAAGGCATCCTTACCGATGGATCCTTACCGATGTAGAGGCATCCTTACCGATGGATCCTTACCGATGTAGAGGCATCCTTACCAATGGATCCTTACCGATGGATCGTTACCGATGGATCCCTACCGATGTAGAGGCATCCTTACCGATGGATCCTTACCGATGGATCCCTACCGATGTAAAGGCATCCTTACCGATGGATCCTTACCGATGTAGAGGCATCCTTACCAATGGATCCTTACCGATGGATCCCTACCGATGTAAAGGCATCCTTACCGATGGATCCTTACCGATGGATCCCTACCGATGTAAAGGCATCCTTACCGATGGATCCTTACCGATGTAGAGGCATCCTTACCGATGGATCCTTACCGATGTAGAGGCATCCTTACCGATGGATCCTTACCGATGGATCCCTACCGATGTAAAGGCATCCTTACCGATGGATCCTTACCGATGGATCCTCACCGATGAAGATGGATACTTACCGATGTAGAGGCATCCTTACCGATTGATCCTTACCGATGGATCCCTACCGATGTAAAGGCATCCCTACCGTTGGATCCTTACCGATGTAGAGGCATCCTTACCGATGGATCCTTACCGATGTAGAGGCATCCTTACCGATGGATCCTTACCGATGTAGAGGCATCCTTGCCAATGGATCCTTACCGATGGATCCCTACCGATGTAAAGGCATACTTACCGATGGATCCTTACTGATGGATCCCTACCGATGTAAAGGCATCCTTACCGATGGATCCTTACCGATGTCGAGGCATCCTTACCGATGGATCCTTACCGATGGATCCCTACCGATGTAAAGGCATCCTTACCGATGGATCCTTACCGATGGATCTCTACCGATGTAGAGGCATCCTTACCGATGGATCCTTACCGATGGATACTTACCGATGTAGAGGCATCCTTACCCATGGATCCTTACCGATGTAGAGGCATCCTTACCGATGGATCCTTACCGATGTAGAGGCATCCTTACCGATGGATCCTTACCGATGGATACTTACCGATTTAGAGGCATCCTTACCGATGGATCCCTACCGATGTAAAGGCATCCTTACCGATAGATCCTTACCGATGGATCCTTACCGATGTAGAGACATCCTTACCGATGGATCCTTACCGATGGATCCCTACCGATGTAAAGGCATCCTTACCGATGGATCCTTACCGATGTAGAGGCATCCTTACCAATGGATCCTTACCGATGGATCCCTACCATGTAAAGGCATCCTTACCGATGGATCCTTACCGATGGATCCCTACCGATGTAAAGGCATCCTTACCGATGGATCCTTACCGATGTAGAGGCATCCTTACCGATGGATCCTTACCGATGTAGAGGCATCCTTACCGATGGATCCTTACCGATGGATCCCTACCGATGTAAAGGCATCCTTACCGATGGATCCTTACCGATGGATCCTTACCGATGAAGATGGATACTTACCGATGTAGAGGCATCCTTACCGATGGATCCTTACCGATGGATCCCTACCGATGTAAAGGCATCCCTACCGTTGGATCCTTACCGATGTAGAGGCATCCTTACCGATGGATCCTTACCGATGTAGAGGCATCCTTACCGATGGATCCTTACCGATGTAGAGGGATCCTTGCCAATGGATCCTTACCGATGGATCCCTACCGATGTAAAGGCATACTTACCGATGGATCCTTACTGATGGATCCCTACCGATGTAAAGGCATCCTTACCGATGGATCCTTACCGATGTCGAGGCATCCTTACCGATGGATCCTTACCGATGGATCCCTACCGATGTAAAGGCATCCTTACCGATGGATCCTTACCGATGGATCTCTACCGATGTAGAGGCATCCTTACCGATGGATCCTTACCGATGTAGAGGCATCCTTGCCAATGGATCCTTACCGATGGATCCCTACCGATGTAAAGGCATCCCTACCGTTGGATCCTTACCGATGTAGAGGCATCCTTACCGATGGATCCTTACCGATGTAGAGGCATCCTTACCGATGGATCCTTACCGATGTAGAGGCATCCTTGCCAATGGATCCTTACCGATGGATCCCTACCGATGTAAAGGCATACTTACCGATGGATCCTTACTGATGGATCCCTACCGATGTAAAGGCATCCTTACCGATGGATCCTTACCGATGTCGAGGCATCCTTACCGATGGATCCTTACCGATGGATCCCTACCGATGTAAAGGCATCCTTACCGATGGATCCTTACCGATGGATCTCTACCGATGTAGAGGCATCCTTACCGATGGATCCTTACCGATGGATACTTACCGATGTAGAGGCATCCTTACCCATGGATCCTTACCGATGTAGAGGCATCCTTACCGATGGATCCTTACCGATGTAGAGGCATCCTTACCAATGGATCCTTACCGATGGATCCCTACCGATGTAAAGGCATCCTTACCGATGGATCCTTACCGATGGATCCCTACCGATGTAAAGGCATCCTTACCGATGGATCCTTTCCGATGTAGAGGCATCCTTACCGATGGATCCTTACCGATGTAGAGGCATCCTTACCGATGGATCCTTACCGATGGATCCCTACCGATGTAAAGGCATCCTTACCGATGGATCCTTACCGATGGATCCTTACCGATGAAGATGGATACTTACCGATGTAGAGGCATCCTTACAGATGGATCCTTACCGATGGATCCCTACCGATGTAAAGGCATCCCTACCGTTGGATCCTTACCGATGTAGAGGCATCCTTACCGATGGATCCTTACCGATGTAGAGGCATCCTTACCGATGGATCCTTACCGATGTAGAGGCATCCTTGCCAATGGATCCTTACCGATGGATCCCTACCGATGTAAAGGCATACTTACCGATGGATCCTTACTGATGGATCCCTACCGATGTAAAGGCATCCTTACCGATGGATCCTTACCGATGTCGAGGCATCCTTACCGATGGATCCTTACCGATGGATCCCTACCGATGTAAAGGCATCCTTACCGATGGATCCTTACCGATGGATCTCTACCGATGTAGAGGCATCCTTACCGATGGATCCTTACCGATGGATACTTACCGATGTAGAGGCATCCTTACCCATGGATCCTTACCGATGTAGAGGCATCCTTACCGATGGATCCTTACCGATGTAGAGGCATCCTTACCGATGGATCCTTACCGATGGATCCCTACCGATGTAAAGGCATCCTTACCGATGGATCCTTACCGATGGATCTCTACCGATGTAGAGGCATCCTTACCGATGGATCCTTACCGATGGATACTTACCGATGTAGAGGCATCCTTACCCATGGATCCTTACCGATGTAGAGGCATCCTTACCGATGGATCCTTACCGATGTAGAGGCATCCTTACCGATGGATCCTTACCGATGGATACTTACCGATTTAGAGGCATCCTTACCGATGGATCCCTACCGATGTAGAGGCATCCTTACCAATGGATCCTTACCGATGGATCCCTACCGATGTAAAGGCATCCTTACCGATGGATCCTTACCGATGGATCCCTACCGATGTAAAGGCATCCTTACCGATGGATCCTTACCGATGTAGAGGCATCCTTACCGATGGATCCTTACCGATGTAGAGGCATCCTTACCGATGGATCCTTACCGATGGATCCCTACCGATGTAAAGGCATCCTTACCGATGGATCCTTACCGATGGATCCTTACCGATGAAGATGGATACTTACCGATGTAGAGGCATCCTTACCGATGGATCCTTACCGATGGATCCCTACCGATGTAAAGGCATCCCTACCGTTGGATCCTTACCGATGTAGAGGCATCCTTACCGATGGATCCTTACCGATGTAGAGGCATCCTTACCGATGGATCCTTACCGATGTAGAGGGATCCTTGCCAATGGATCCTTACCGATGGATCCCTACCGATGTAAAGGCATACTTACCGATGGATCCTTACTGATGGATCCCTACCGATGTAAAGGCATCCTTACCGATGGATCCTTACCGATGTCGAGGCATCCTTACCGATGGATCCTTACCGATGGAACCCTACCGATGTAAAGGCATCCTTACCGATGGATCCTTACCGATGGATCTCTACCGATGTAGAGGCATCCTTACCGATGGATCCTTACCGATGTAGAGGCATCCTTGCCAATGGATCCTTACCGATGGATCCCTACCGATGTAAAGGCATCCCTACCGTTGGATCCTTACCGATGTAGAGGCATCCTTACCGATGGATCCTTACCGATGTAGAGGCATCCTTACCGATGGATCCTTACCGATGTAGAGGCATCCTTGCCAATGGATCCTTACCGATGGATCCCTACCGATGTAAAGGCATACTTACCGATGGATCCTTACTGATGGATCCCTACCGATGTAAAGGCATCCTTACCGATGGATCCTTACCGATGTCGAGGCATCCTTACCGATGGATCCTTACCGATGGATCCCTACCGATGTAAAGGCATCCTTACCGATGGATCCTTACCGATGGATCTCTACCGATGTAGAGGCATCCTTACCGATGGATCCTTACCGATGGATACTTACCGATGTAGAGGCATCCTTACCCATGGATCCTTACCGATGTAGAGGCATCCTTACCGATGGATCCTTACCGATGTAGAGGCATCCTTACCGATGGATCCTTACCGATGGATACTTACCGATTTAGAGGCATCCTTACCGATGGATCCCTACCGATGTAAAGGCATCCTTACCGATAGATCCTTACCGATGGATCCTTACCGATGTAGAGACATCCTTACCGATGGATCCTTACCGATGGATCCCTACCGATGTAAAGGCATCCTTACCGATGGATCCTTACCGATGTAGAGGCATCCTTACCAATGGATCCTTACCGATGGATCCCTACCGATGTAAAGGCATCCTTACCGATGGATCCTTACCGATGGATCCCTACCGATGTAAAGGCATCCTTACCGATGGATCCTTACCGATGTAGAGGCATCCTTACCGATGGATCCTTACCGATGTAGAGGCATCCTTACCGATGGATCCTTACCGATGGATCCCTACCGATGTAAAGGCATCCTTACCGATGGATCCTTACCGATGGATCCTTACCGATGAAGATGGATACTTACCGATGTAGAGGCATCCTTACCGATGGATCCTTACCGATGGATCCCTACCGATGTAAAGGCATCCCTACCGTTGGATCCTTACCGATGTAGAGGCATCCTTACCGATGGATCCTTACCGATGTAGAGGCATCCTTACCGATGGATCCTTACCGATGTAGAGGCATCCTTGCCAATGGATCCTTACCGATGGATCCCTACCGATGTAAAGGCATACTTACCGATGGATCCTTACTGATGGATCCCTACCGATGTAAAGGCATCCTTACCGATGGATCCTTACCGATGTCGAGGCATCCTTACCGATGGATCCTTACCGATTGATCCCTACCGATGTAAAGGCATCCTTACCGATGGATCCTTACCGATGGATCTCTACCGATGTAGAGGCATCCTTACCGATGGATCCTTACCGATGGATACTTACCGATGTAGAGGCATCCTTACCCATGGATCCTTACCGATGTAGAGGCATCCTTACCGATGGATCCTTACCGATGTAGAGGCATCCTTACCGATGGATCCTTACCGATGGATACTTACCGATTTAGAGGCATCCTTACCGATGGATCCCTACCGATGTAAAGGCATCCTTACCGATAGATCCTTACCGATGGATCCTTACCGATGTAGAGACATCCTTACCGATGGATCCTTACCGATGGATCCCTACCGATGTAAAGGCATCTTTACCGATGGATCCTTACCGATGGATCCCTACCGATGTAAAGGCATCCTTACCGATGGATCCTTACCGATGGATCCTTACCGATGTAGACGCATCCTTACCGATGGATCCTTACCGATGTAGAGGCATCCTTACCGATGGATCCTTACCGATGTAGAGGCATCCTTACCGATTGATCCTTACCGATGGATCCCTACCGATGTAAAGGCATCTTTACCGATGGATCCTTACCGATGGATCCCTACCAATGTAGAGGCATCCTTACCGATGGATCCTTACCGATGGATCCCTACCAATGTAGAGGAATCCTTACCGATGGATCCTTACCGATGTAGAGGCATCCTTACCGATGGATCCCTACCGATGGATCCTTACCGATGTAGAGGCATCCTCACCGATGGATCCTTACCGATGTAGAGGCATCCTTACCGATGGATCCTTACCGATGTAGAGGCATCCTCACCGATGGATCCCTACCGATGTAAAGGCATCCTTACCGATGGATCCTTACCGATGTAGAGGCATCCTTACCGATGGATCCTTACCGATGTAGAGGCATCCTTACCGATGGATCCTTCCCGATGGATCCTTACCGATGTAGAGGCATCCTTACCGATGGATCCTTACCGATGGATCCCTACCGATGTAAAGGCATCCTTACCGATGGATCCTTACCGATGGATCCTTACCGATGTAGAGGCATCCTTACCGATGGATCCTTACCGATATAGAGGCATCCTTACCGATGGATCCTTACCGATGTAGAGGCATCCTTACCGATGGATCCTTACCGATGTAGAGGCATCCTTACCGATGGATCCTCACCGATTTAGAGGCATCCTTACCGATGGCTCCTTACCGATGGATCCGTACCGATGTAAAGGCATTCTTACCGATGGATCCCTACCGATGTAGAGGCATCCTTACCGATGGATCCTTATCGATGGATCCTTACCGATGTAGAGGCATCCTTACCGATGGATCCTTACCGATATAGAGGCATCCTTACCTATGGATCCTTACCGATTTAGAGGCATCCTTACCGATGGATCCTTACCGATGTAGAGGCATCCTTACCGATGGATCCTTACCGATGTAGAGGCATCCTTACCAATGGATCCTTACCGATGAATCCCTACCGATGTAAAGGCATCCTTACCGATGGATCCTTACCGATGGATCCCTACCGATATAAAGGCATCCTTACCGTTGGATCCCTACCGATGTAAAGGCATCCTTACCGATGGATCCTTACCGATGGATCCCTACCGATTTAGAGGCATCCTTACCGATGGATCCTTACCGATGGATCCTTACCAATGTAGAGGCATCCTTACCGATGGATCCTTACCGATGTAGAGGCATCCTTACCAATGGATCTTTACCGATGTAGAGGCATCCTTACCGATGGATCCTTACCGATGGATCCCTACTGATGCAAAGGCATCTTTACCGATGGATCCTTACCGATGGATCCCTACCGATGTAGAAGCATCCTTACCGATGGATCCTTACTGATGGATCTTTACCGATTTAAAGGCATCCTTATCGATGGATCCTTACCGATGGATCCTTACCGATGTAGAGGCATCCTTACCGATGGATCCTTACCGATCTGATGCCGACGCTCCTCCACCTTTCCGGTGGTCCGATGCCGACGCTCCTCCACCTTTGTGACGGTGTCCGGTGGTTCGGTGCCAACGCTCCTCCACCTTCCCGGTGGTTCGGTGCCGACGCTCCTCCACCTTCCCGGTGGTTCGGTGCCGACGCTCCTCCACCTTCCCGGTGGTCCGGTGCCGACGCTCCACCTTCTTGGTGGTTCGGTGCCGACGCTCTTCCACCTTCCTGGTGGTTCGGTGCCGACGCTCCTCCACCTTTCTAGAAGAGTCCGGTGGTTTGATGCCGACGCTCCTCCACCTTCCTGGTGGTGCTGATGTCTGTCCCGCCTCCACGCGATCCGGTCTACATGCTGGAATTTCTTCCTGAAATTCCAGAAAGTTCCTCTGTTTCCTGTTGAGCATCATGGGAAAGGCGCGGTTATCTGGGGTCACATGACCTTTTATCGACAATATGTGGGCGTGGCCAGACACCGCCCCCCCCCTCCAACGTCGCATCATGACAGAGATGATGACGTAGTCCCGGTGGGCGGGTTTACTTCCTGTCTCGGATGGATCAGAGGTTCGGCAGCAGGGGACTGATCTGCTCTGGGAAAATGCAGTAAGTTTTTTTTTCTCATTTTTCTCCATGTGATGACGTAATGAGTTACATGTGTTGCGTATCGTCACGGTGCGGCATCACGCCGTGACGCAGCACAACATCCGCCATGAAGCCTCTAAGAGGCGCCGCTGCGCGCATAGGACCGCCGGGTCGGTACCAGAGAGTTGGGCCGGACCGGGACCAGGTCCCTGTAGCAGGGACGCAGGCTGTTAAACTGCAACAAGGCTCTACTTTTCAGCGCGGAGGCTGCAGATCAATACGCTGCAGCAGCTGCTGATCAGGCTGCGCATGGATCAATAAGTCCAATACGTCACTTCCTGTCCGGTCCCGCAGCGAGAGCAGGACGGGTTCAGACTTGTGATTCAGGGTCATAAACCGGTTCTAAACCCATCAGAACCTGATCCAGAGAAACCAGTCAGAACCCGATTTAAACCCATCAGAACCCGATCTATACCAGTCAGAACCCGATCTAAACCCATCAGAACCCGATCTATACCAGTCAGAACCCTATCTAAACCCATCAGAACCCGATCTAAACCCAGTCAGAACCCGATCTAAACCCAGTCAGAACCCGATCTATACCAGTCAGAACCCGATCTAAACCCATCAGAACCCGATCTAAACCCAGTCAGAACCGATTCTAAACCCATCAGAACCCGATCTAAACCCATCAGAACCCGATCTAAACCCAGTCAGAACCCGATCTAAACCCATCAGAACCCGATCTATACCAGTCAGAACCCGATCTAAACCCATCAGAACCCGATCTATACCAGTCAGAACCCGATCTAAATCCACCAGAACCCGATCTAAACCCAATCAGAACCCAGTCAGGACCTGATCTAAACCCATCAGAACCCGATCTGTACCAGTCAGAACCCGATATAAACCCAGTCAGAACCTGATCTAAACCCATCAGAACCCGATCTATACCAGTCAGAACCCGATCTAAACCCAGTCAGAACCCAGTCAGAACCTGATCTAAACCCATGAGAACCCGATCTATACTAGTCAGAACCCGATCTATACCAGTCAGAACCCGATCTAAACCCTTCAGAACCCGATCTAAACCCAGTCAGAACCCGATCTATACCAGTCAGAACCCAGTCAGAACCCAATCTAAACCCACCAGAACCTGATCTAAACCCATCAGAACCTGATCTAAACCCGTCAGATCCTGATCTAAACCAATCAGAAGCCAGTCAGAACCTGATCTAAACCCATCAGAACCCGTTCCAAATCCGTCAGAACCCGATCTAAACCCATCAGAACCTGATCTAAACCCATCAGAACCTGATCTAAACCCATCAGAACCCGATCTAAACCCGTCAGATCCTGATCTAAACCAATCATAAGCCAGTCAGAACCCGATCTAAACCCATCAGAACCCGTTCCAAATCCGTCAGAACCCGATCTAAACCCATCAGAACCTGATCTAAACCCATCAGAACCTGATCTAAACCCATCAGAACACAGTCAGAACCTGATCTAAACCCATCAGAACCTGATCTAAACCCATCAGAACCTGATCTAAACCCATCAGAACCCAGTCAGAACCTGATCTAAACCCATCAGAACCCGATCTATACCAGTCAGAACCCGATCTAAACCCATCAGAACCAGTCAGAACCCGATCTAAACCCAATCAGAACCCAGTCAGAACCTGATCTAAACCCGTCAGATCCTGATCTAAACCAATCAGAAGCCAGTCAGAACCTGATCTAAACCCATCAGAACCCGATCTATACCAGTCAGAACCTGATCTAAACCCATCAGAACCACTCAGAACCCGATCTAAATCCACCAGAACCCGATCTAAACCCAATCAGAACCCAGTCAGAACCTGATCTAAACCCGTCAGATCCTGATCTAAACCAATCAGAAGCCAGTCAGAACCTGATCTAAACCCATCAGAACCCGATCTAAACCCATCAGAACCAGTCAGAACCCGTTCCAAATCCGTCAGAACCCAATCTAAACCCATCAGAACCTGATCTAAACCCATCAGAACCTGATCTAAACCCATCAGAACCCAGTCAGAACCTGATCTAAACCCATCAGAACCTGATCTAAACCCATCAGAACCCAGTCAGAACCTGATCTAAACCCATCAGAACCCGATCTATACCAGTCAGAACCCGATCTAAACCCATCAGAACCAGTCAGAACCCGATCTAAATCCACCAGAACCCGATCTAAACCCAATCAGAACCCAGTCAGAACCTGATCTAAACCCATCAGAACCCGATCTAAACCCAGTCAGAACCCAGTCAGAACCTGATCTAAACCCATCAGAACCCGATCTATACCAGTCAGAACCCGATCTAAACCCATCAGAACCATTCAGAACCTGATCTAAACCCATCAGAACCCGGTCTATACAAGTCAGAACCCGATCTAAACCCAGTCAGAACCTGATCTAAACCCATCAGAACCCAGTCAGAACCTGATCTAAACCCATAAGAACCCGATCTATACCAGTCAGAACCCGATCTAAACCCATCAGAACCAGTCAGAACCCGATCTAAATCCACCAGAACCCGATCTAAACCCAATCAGAACCCAGTCAGAACCTGATCCAAACCCGTCAGATCCTGATCTAAACCAATCAGAAGCCAGTCAGAACCCGATCTAAACCCATCAGAACCCGATCTATACCAGTCAGAACCCGATCTAAACCCATCAAAACCAGTCAGAACCCGATCTAAATCCACCAGAACCCGATCTAAACCCAATCAGAACCCAGTCATAATCTGATCTAAACCCGTCAGATCCTGATCTAAACCCATCAGAACCAGTCAGAACCCGTTCCAAATCCGTCAGAACCCGATCTAAACCCATCAGAACCTGATCTAAACCCATCAGAACCCAGTCAGAACCTGATCTAAACCCATCAGAACCCGATCTATACCAGTCAGAACCCGATCTAAACCCATCAGAACCAGTCAGAACCCGATCTAAATCCACCAGAACCCGATCTAAACCCAATCAGAACCCAGTCAGAACCTGATCCAAACCCGTCAGATCCTGATCTAAACCAATCAGAAGCCAGTCAGAACCCGATCTAAACCCATCAGAACCCGATCTATACCAGTCAGAACCCGATCTAAACCCATCAGAACCAGTCAGAACCCGATCTAAATCCACCAGAACCCGATCTAAACCCAATCAGAACCCAGTCAGAACCTGATCTAAACCCGTCAGATCCTGATCTAAACCCATCAGAACCAGTCAGAACCCGTTCCAAATCCGTCAGAACCCGATCTAAACCCATCAGAACCTGATCTAAACCCATCAGAACCTGATCTAAACCCATCAGAACCCATCAGAACCCAATCTATACCAGTCAGAACCCGATCTAAACCCATCAGAACCAGTCAGAACCCGATCTAAATCCACCAGAACCCGATCTAAACCCAATCAGAACCCAGTCAGAACCTGATCTAAACCCATCAGAACCCGATCTGTACCAGTCAGAACCCGATCTAAACCCAGTCAGAACCCAGTCAGGACCGGATCTAAACCCATCAGAACCCGATCTATACCAGTCAGAACCTGATCTAAACCCATCAGAACCAGTCAGAACCCGATCTAAATCCACCAGAACCCGATCTAAACCCAGTCAGAACCTGATCTAAACCCATCAGAACCCGATCTATACCAGTCAGAACCCGATCTAAACCCATCAGAACCAGTCAGAACCCGTTCTAAATCCACCAGAACCCAATCTAAACCCATCAGAACCAGTCAGAACCCGTTCTAAATCCACCAGAACCCGATCTAAACCCATCAGAACCAGTCAGAACCTGATCTAAACCCATCAGAACCCGATCTAAACCCAGTCAGAACCCGATCTAAACCCAGCCAGAACCCAATCTAAACCCATCAGAACCTGATCTAAATATATCAGAATCAGTCAGAACCCGATCTAAACCCAGTCAGAACCCGATCTAAACCCATCAGAACCAGTCAGAACCCGATCTAAATCCATCAGAACCCGATTTGTACCAGTCAGAACCCGATCTAAACCCAGTCAGAACCCGATCTAAACCCAGTCAGAACCCGATCTAAACCCAGCCAGAACCCAAACTAAACCCACCAGAACCCAATCTAAACCCACCAGAACCCAATGTAAACCCATCAGAACCTGATCTAAACCCATCAGAACCTGATCTAAACCCGTCAGAACCCAATCTAAACCCATCAGAACCAGTCAGAACCCGTTCTAAATCCGTCAGAACCCGATCTAAACCCATCAGAACCAGTCAGAACCCGTTTTAAATCCATCAGAACCCGATCTAAACCCATCAGAACCTGATCTAAACCCATCAGAACCTGATCTAAACCCGTCAGAACCCAATCTAAACCCATCAGAACCAGTCAGAACCCGTTCTAAATCCGTCAGAACCCGATCTAAACCCATCAGAACCTGATCTAAACCCATCAGAACCAGTCAGAACCTGATCTAAACCAATCAAAACCCAGTTAGAACCCGATCTAAACCCATCAGAACCCGATCTATACTCAGTCAAAACCTGATCTAAACCTGTCAGAACCTGATCTAAACAAATCAGAAGCCAGTCAGAACCTGATCTAAACCCGTCAGAACCCGATCTAAACCCATCAGAACCAGTCAGAACCCGTTTTAAATCCATCAGAACCCGATCTAAACCCATCAGAACCTGATCTAAACCCATCAGAACCAGTCAGAACCTGATCTAAACCCGTCAGAACCTGATCTAAACCAATCAGAACCCAGTCAGAACCTGATCTAAACCCGTCAGAACCCGATCTAAACCCAGTCAGAACTTGATCTAAACCCATCAGAACCTGATCTAAACCCATCAGAACCTGATCTATACCCATCAGAACCCGATCTAAACCCAGTCAGAACCCGATCTAAACCCATCAGAACCCGATCTAAACCCAGTCAGAACCCGATCTAAACCCATCAGAACCTGATCTAAACCCATCAGAACCCGATCTACACCAGTCAGAACCCGATCTAAACCCATCAGAACCAGTCAGAACCCGATCTAAATCCACCAGAACCCGATCTAAACCCATCAGAACCCGATCTGTACCAGTCAGAACCCGATCTAAACCCAGTCAGAACCCAGTCAGAACCTGATCTAAACCCATCAGAACCAATCAGAACCCGTACTAAATCCACCAGAACCTGATCTAAACCCATCAGAACCAGTAAGAACCCGTTCTAAATCCACCAGAACCCGATCTAAACCCATCAGAACCAGTCAGAACCTGATCTAAACCCATCAGAACCCGATCTAAACCCAGTCAGAACCCGATCTAAACCCAGCCAGAACCCAATCTAAACCCATCAGAACCTGATCTAAACCCAGTCAGAACCTGATCTAAACCCATCAGAACTCGATCTATACCAGTCAGAACCCGATCTAAACCCAGTCAGAACCAGTCAGAACCCGATCTAACCCCATCAGAACTCGATCTAAACCCACCAGAACCCGATCTAAACCCACCAGAACCCAATCTCAACCCATCAGAACCCGATCTAAACCCATCAGAACCTGATCTAAACCCGTCAGAACCCAATCTAAACCCATCAGAACCAGTCAGAACCCGTTCTAAATCCGTCAGAACCCGATCTAAACCCATCAGAACCTGATCTAAACCCATCAGAACCAGTCAGAACCTGATCTAAACCAATCAAAACCCAGTTAGATCCCGATCTAAACCCATCAGAACCCGATCTAAACCCCTCAGAACCCGATCTACACCAGTCAGAACCCGATCTAAACCTGTCAGAACCTGATCTAAACCAATCAGAAGCCAGTCAGAACCTGATCTAAACCCGTCAGAACCCGATCTAAACCCATCAGAACCAGTCAGAACCCGTTCTAAATCCATCAGAACCTGTTCTAAACCCATCAGAACCCGATCTAAACCCATCAGAACCTGATCTAAACCCATCAGAACCAGTCAGAACCTGATCTAAACCCGTCAGAACCTGATTTAAACCAATCAGAACCCAGTCAGAACCTGATCTAAACCCGTCAGAACCCGATCTAAACCCAGTCAGAACTTGATCTAAACCCATCAGAACCCGATCTAAACCCATCAGAACCTGATCTATACCCATCAGAACCCGATCTAAACCCATCAGAACCCGATCTAAACCCATCAGAACCCGATCTAAACCCATCAAACCCGATCTACACCAGTCAGAACCCGATCTAAATCCACCAGAACCCGATCTAAACCCAATCAGAACCCAGTCAGAACCTGATCTAAACCCATCAGAACCTGATCTAAACCCAGTCAGAACCCAGTCAGAACCTGATCTAAACCCATCAGAACCCGATCTATACCAGTCAGAACCTGATCTAAACACATCAGAACCAGTCAGAACCCGTTTTAAATCCATCAGAACCCGATCTAAACCCATCAGAACCTGATCTATACCAGTCAGAACCCGATCTAAACCCATCAGAACCCGATCTATACCAGTCAGAACCCGATATAAATCCACCAGAACCCGATCTAAACCCAATCAGAACCCAGTCAGGACCTGATCTAAACCCATCAGAACCCGATCTGTACCAGTCAGAACCCGATATAAACCCAGTCAGAACCTGATCTAAACCCATCAGAACCCGATCTATACCAGTCAGAACCCGATCTAAACCCAGTCAGAACCCAGTCAGAACCTGATCTAAACCCATGAGAACCCGATCTATACTAGTCAGAACCCGATCTATACCAGTCAGAACCCGATCTAAACCCTTCAGAACCCGATCTAAACCCAGTCAGAACCCGATCTATACCAGTCAGAACCCAGTCAGAACCCAATCTAAACCCACCAGAACCTGATCTAAACCCATCAGAACCTGATCTAAACCCGTCAGATCCTGATCTAAACCAATCAGAAGCCAGTCAGAACCTGATCTAAACCCATCAGAACCCGTTCCAAATCCGTCAGAACCCGATCTAAACCCATCAGAACCTGATCTAAACCCATCAGAACCTGATCTAAACCCATCAGAACCCGATCTAAACCCGTCAGATCCTGATCTAAACCAATCATAAGCCAGTCAGAACCCGATCTAAACCCATCAGAACCCGTTCCAAATCCGTCAGAACCCGATCTAAACCCATCAGAACCTGATCTAAACCCATCAGAACCTGATCTAAACCCATCAGAACACAGTCAGAACCTGATCTAAACCCATCAGAACCCGATCTAAACCCATCAAACCCGATCTACACCAGTCAGAACCCGATCTAAATCCACCAGAACCCGATCTAAACCCAATCAGAACCCAGTCAGAACCTGATCTAAACCCATCAGAACCTGATCTAAACCCAGTCAGAACCCAGTCAGAACCTGATCTAAACCCATCAGAACCCGATCTATACCAGTCAGAACCTGATCTAAACACATCAGAACCAGTCAGAACCCGTTTTAAATCCATCAGAACCCGATCTAAACCCATCAGAACCTGATCTATACCAGTCAGAACCCGATCTAAACCCATCAGAACCCGATCTATACCAGTCAGAACCCGATCTAAATCCACCAGAACCCGATCTAAACCCAATCAGAACCCAGTCAGGACCTGATCTAAACCCATCAGAACCCGATCTGTACCAGTCAGAACCCGATATAAACCCAGTCAGAACCTGATCTAAACCCATCAGAACCCGATCTATACCAGTCAGAACCCGATCTAAACCCAGTCAGAACCCAGTCAGAACCTGATCTAAACCCATGAGAACCCGATCTATACTAGTCAGAACCCGATCTATACCAGTCAGAACCCGATCTAAACCCTTCAGAACCCGATCTAAACCCAGTCAGAACCCGATCTATACCAGTCAGAACCCAGTCAGAACCCAATCTAAACCCACCAGAACCTGATCTAAACCCATCAGAACCTGATCTAAACCCGTCAGATCCTGATCTAAACCAATCAGAAGCCAGTCAGAACCTGATCTAAACCCATCAGAACCCGTTCCAAATCCGTCAGAACCCGATCTAAACCCATCAGAACCTGATCTAAACCCATCAGAACCTGATCTAAACCCATCAGAACCCGATCTAAACCCGTCAGATCCTGATCTAAACCAATCATAAGCCAGTCAGAACCCGATCTAAACCCATCAGAACCCGTTCCAAATCCGTCAGAACCCGATCTAAACCCATCAGAACCTGATCTAAACCCATCAGAACCTGATCTAAACCCATCAGAACACAGTCAGAACCTGATCTAAACCCATCAGAACCTGATCTAAACCCATCAGAACCTGATCTAAACCCATCAGAACCCAGTCAGAACCTGATCTAAACCCATCAGAACCCGATCTATACCAGTCAGAACCCGATCTAAACCCATCAGAACCAGTCAGAACCCGATCTAAATCCACCAGAACCCGATCTAAACCCAATCAGAACCCAGTCAGAACCTGATCTAAACCCGTCAGATCCTGATCTAAACCAATCAGAAGCCAGTCAGAACCTGATCTAAACCCATCAGAACCCGATCTATACCAGTCAGAACCTGATCTAAACCCATCAGAACCACTCAGAACCCGATCTAAATCCACCAGAACCCGATCTAAACCCAATCAGAACCCAGTCAGAACCTGATCTAAACCCGTCAGATCCTGATCTAAACCAATCAGAAGCCAGTCAGAACCTGATCTAAACCCATCAGAACCCGATCTAAACCCATCAGAACCAGTCAGAACCCGTTCCAAATCCGTCAGAACCCGATCTAAACCCATCAGAACCTGATCTATACCAGTCAGAACCCGATCTAAACCCATCAGAACCCGATCTATACCAGTCAGAACCCGATCTAAATCCACCAGAACCCGATCTAAACCCAATCAGAACCCAGTCAGGACCTGATCTAAACCCATCAGAACCCGATCTGTACCAGTCAGAACCCGATATAAACCCAGTCAGAACCTGATCTAAACCCATCAGAACCCGATCTATACCAGTCAGAACCCGATCTAAACCCAGTCAGAACCCAGTCAGAACCTGATCTAAACCCATGAGAACCCGATCTATACTAGTCAGAACCCGATCTATACCAGTCAGAACCCGATCTAAACCCTTCAGAACCCGATCTAAACCCAGTCAGAACCCGATCTATACCAGTCAGAACCCAGTCAGAACCCAATCTAAACCCACCAGAACCTGATCTAAACCCATCAGAACCTGATCTAAACCCGTCAGATCCTGATCTAAACCAATCAGAAGCCAGTCAGAACCTGATCTAAACCCATCAGAACCCGTTCCAAATCCGTCAGAACCCGATCTAAACCCATCAGAACCTGATCTAAACCCATCAGAACCTGATCTAAACCCATCAGAACCCGATCTAAACCCGTCAGATCCTGATCTAAACCAATCATAAGCCAGTCAGAACCCGATCTAAACCCATCAGAACCCGTTCCAAATCCGTCAGAACCCGATCTAAACCCATCAGAACCTGATCTAAACCCATCAGAACCTGATCTAAACCCATCAGAACACAGTCAGAACCTGATCTAAACCCATCAGAACCTGATCTAAACCCATCAGAACCTGATCTAAACCCATCAGAACCCAGTCAGAACCTGATCTAAACCCATCAGAACCCGATCTATACCAGTCAGAACCCGATCTAAACCCATCAGAACCAGTCAGAACCCGATCTAAATCCACCAGAACCCGATCTAAACCCAATCAGAACCCAGTCAGAACCTGATCTAAACCCGTCAGATCCTGATCTAAACCAATCAGAAGCCAGTCAGAACCTGATCTAAACCCATCAGAACCCGATCTATACCAGTCAGAACCTGATCTAAACCCATCAGAACCACTCAGAACCCGATCTAAATCCACCAGAACCCGATCTAAACCCAATCAGAACCCAGTCAGAACCTGATCTAAACCCGTCAGATCCTGATCTAAACCAATCAGAAGCCAGTCAGAACCTGATCTAAACCCATCAGAACCCGATCTAAACCCATCAGAACCAGTCAGAACCCGTTCCAAATCCGTCAGAACCCAATCTAAACCCATCAGAACCTGATCTAAACCCATCAGAACCTGATCTAAACCCATCAGAACCCAGTCAGAACCTGATCTAAACCCATCAGAACCTGATCTAAACCCATCAGAACCCAGTCAGAACCTGATCTAAACCCATCAGAACCCGATCTATACCAGTCAGAACCCGATCTAAACCCATCAGAACCAGTCAGAACCCGATCTAAATCCACCAGAACCCGATCTAAACCCAATCAGAACCCAGTCAGAACCTGATCTAAACCCATCAGAACCCGATCTAAACCCAGTCAGAACCCAGTCAGAACCTGATCTAAACCCATCAGAACCCGATCTATACCAGTCAGAACCCGATCTAAACCCATCAGAACCATTCAGAACCTGATCTAAACCCATCAGAACCCGGTCTATACAAGTCAGAACCCGATCTAAACCCAGTCAGAACCTGATCTAAACCCATCAGAACCCAGTCAGAACCTGATCTAAACCCTTAAGAACCCGATCTATACCAGTCAGAACCCGATCTAAACCCATCAGAACCAGTCAGAACCCGATCTAAATCCACCAGAACCCGATCTAAACCCAATCAGAACCCAGTCAGAACCTGATCCAAACCCGTCAGATCCTGATCTAAACCAATCAGAAGCCAGTCAGAACCCGATCTAAACCCATCAGAACCCGATCTATACCAGTCAGAACCCGATCTAAACCCATCAGAACCAGTCAGAACCCGATCTAAATCCACCAGAACCCGATCTAAACCCAATCAGAACCCAGTCAGAATCTGATCTAAACCCGTCAGATCCTGATCTAAACCCATCAGAACCAGTCAGAACCCGTTCCAAATCCGTCAGAACCCGATCTAAACCCATCAGAACCTGATCTAAACCCATCAGAACCCAGTCAGAACCTGATCTAAACCCATCAGAACCCGATCTATACCAGTCAGAACCCGATCTAAACCCATCAGAACCAGTCAGAACCCGATCTAAATCCACCAGAACCCGATCTAAACCCAATCAGAACCCAGTCAGAACCTGATCCAAACCCGTCAGATCCTGATCTAAACCAATCAGAAGCCAGTCAGAACCCGATCTAAACCCATCAGAACCCGATCTATACCAGTCAGAACCCGATCTAAACCCATCAGAACCAGTCAGAACCCGATCTAAATCCACCAGAACCCGATCTAAACCCAATCAGAACCCAGTCAGAACCTGATCTAAACCCGTCAGATCCTGATCTAAACCCATCAGAACCAGTCAGAACCCGTTCCAAATCCGTCAGAACCCGATCTAAACCCATCAGAACCTGATCTAAACCCATCAGAACCTGATCTAAACCCATCAGAACCCATCAGAACCCAATCTATACCAGTCAGAACCCGATCTAAACCCATCAGAACCAGTCAGAACCCGATCTAAATCCACCAGAACCCGATCTAAACCCAATCAGAACCCAGTCAGAACCTGATCTAAACCCATCAGAACCCGATCTGTACCAGTCAGAACCCGATCTAAACCCAGTCAGAACCCAGTCAGGACCGGATCTAAACCCATCAGAACCCGATCTATACCAGTCAGAACCTGATCTAAACCCATCAGAACCAGTCAGAACCCGATCTAAATCCACCAGAACCCGATCTAAACCCAGTCAGAACCTGATCTAAACCCATCAGAACCCGATCTATACCAGTCAGAACCCGATCTAAACCCATCAGAACCAGTCAGAACCCGTTCTAAATCCACCAGAACCCAATCTAAACCCATCAGAACCAGTCAGAACCCGTTCTAAATCCACCAGAACCCGATCTAAACCCATCAGAACCAGTCAGAACCTGATCTAAACCCATCAGAACCCGATCTAAACCCAGTCAGAACCCGATCTAAACCCAGCCAGAACCCAATCTAAACCCATCAGAACCTGATCTAAATATATCAGAATCAGTCAGAACCCGATCTAAACCCAGTCAGAACCCGATCTAAACCCATCAGAACCAGTCAGAACCCGATCTAAATCCATCAGAACCCGATTTGTACCAGTCAGAACCCGATCTAAACCCAGTCAGAACCCAGTCAGAACCCGATCTAAACCCAGTCAGAACCCGATCTAAACCCAGCCAGAACCCAAACTAAACCCACCAGAACCCAATCTAAACCCACCAGAACCCAATGTAAACCCATCTGAACCTGATCTAAACCCATCAGAACCTGATCTAAACCCGTCAGAACCCAATCTAAACCCATCAGAACCAGTCAGAACCCGTTCTAAATCCGTCAGAACCCGATCTAAACCCATCAGAACCAGTCAGAACCCGTTTTAAATCCATCAGAACCCGATCTAAACCCATCAGAACCTGATCTAAACCCATCAGAACCTGATCTAAACCCGTCAGAACCCAATCTAAACCCATCAGAACCAGTCAGAACCCGTTCTAAATCCGTCAGAACCCGATCTAAACCCATCAGAACCTGATCTAAACCCATCAGAACCAGTCAGAACCTGATCTAAACCAATCAAAACCCAGTTAGAACCCGATCTAAACCCATCAGAACCCGATCTATACTCAGTCAAAACCTGATCTAAACCTGTCAGAACCTGATCTAAACAAATCAGAAGCCAGTCAGAACCTGATCTAAACCCGTCAGAACCCGATCTAAACCCATCAGAACCAGTCAGAACCCGTTTTAAATCCATCAGAACCCGATCTAAACCCATCAGAACCTGATCTAAACCCATCAGAACCAGTCAGAACCTGATCTAAACCCGTCAGAACCTGATCTAAACCAATCAGAACCCAGTCAGAACCTGATCTAAACCCGTCAGAACCCGATCTAAACCCAGTCAGAACTTGATCTAAACCCATCAGAACCTGATCTAAACCCATCAGAACCTGATCTATACCCATCAGAACCCGATCTAAACCCAGTCAGAACCCGATCTAAACCCATCAGAACCCGATCTAAACCCAGTCAGAACCCGATCTAAACCCATCAGAACCTGATCTAAACCCATCAGAACCCGATCTACACCAGTCAGAACCCGATCTAAACCCATCAGAACCAGTCAGAACCCGATCTAAATCCACCAGAACCCGATCTAAACCCATCAGAACCCGATCTGTACCAGTCAGAACCCGATCTAAACCCAGTCAGAACCCAGTCAGAACCTGATCTAAACCCATCAGAACCAATCAGAACCCGTACTAAATCCACCAGAACCTGATCTAAACCCATCAGAACCAGTAAGAACCCGTTCTAAATCCACCAGAACCCGATCTAAACCCATCAGAACCAGTCAGAACCTGATCTAAACCCATCAGAACCCGATCTAAACCCAGTCAGAACCCGATCTAAACCCAGCCAGAACCCAATCTAAACCCATCAGAACCTGATCTAAACCCAGTCAGAACCTGATCTAAACCCATCAGAACTCGATCTATACCAGTCAGAACCCGATCTAAACCCAGTCAGAACCAGTCAGAACCCGATCTAACCCCATCAGAACTCGATCTAAACCCACCAGAACCCAATCTAAACCCACCAGAACCCAATCTCAACCCATCAGAACCCGATCTAAACCCATCAGAACCTGATCTAAACCCGTCAGAACCCAATCTAAACCCATCAGAACCAGTCAGAACCCGTTCTAAATCCGTCAGAACCCGATCTAAACCCATCAGAACCTGATCTAAACCCATCAGAACCAGTCAGAACCTGATCTAAACCAATCAAAACCCAGTTAGATCCCGATCTAAACCCATCAGAACCCGATCTAAACCCCTCAGAACCCGATCTACACCAGTCAGAACCCGATCTAAACCTGTCAGAACCTGATCTAAACCAATCAGAAGCCAGTCAGAACCTGATCTAAACCCGTCAGAACCCGATCTAAACCCATCAGAACCAGTCAGAACCCGTTCTAAATCCATCAGAACCTGTTCTAAACCCATCAGAACCCGATCTAAACCCATCAGAACCTGATCTAAACCCATCAGAACCAGTCAGAACCTGATCTAAACCCGTCAGAACCTGATTTAAACCAATCAGAACCCAGTCAGAACCTGATCTAAACCCGTCAGAACCCGATCTAAACCCAGTCAGAACTTGATCTAAACCCATCAGAACCCGATCTAAACCCATCAGAACCTGATCTATACCCATCAGAACCCGATCTAAACCCATCAGAACCCGATCTAAACCCATCAGAACCCGATCTAAACCCATCAAACCCGATCTACACCAGTCAGAACCCGATCTAAATCCACCAGAACCCGATCTAAACCCAATCAGAACCCAGTCAGAACCTGATCTAAACCCATCAGAACCTGATCTAAACCCAGTCAGAACCCAGTCAGAACCTGATCTAAACCCATCAGAACCCGATCTATACCAGTCAGAACCTGATCTAAACACATCAGAACCAGTCAGAACCCGTTTTAAATCCATCAGAACCCGATCTAAACCCATCAGAACCTGATCTATACCAGTCAGAACCCGATCTAAATCCACCAGAACCCGATCTAAACCCAATCAGAACCCAGTCAGAACCTGATCTAAACCCATCAGAACCCGATCTGTACCAGTCAGAACCCGATATAAACCCAGTCAGAACCTGATCTAAACCCATCAGAACAAGTCAGAACCTGATCTAAACCCGTCAGAACCTGATCTAAACCAATCAGAACCCAGTCAGAACCTGATCTAAACCCGTCAGAACCCGATCTAAACCCAGTCAGAACTTGATCTAAACCCATCAGAACCTGATCTAAACCCATCAGAACCTGATCTATACCCATCAGAACCCGATCTAAACCCAGTCAGAACCCGATCTAAACCCATCAGAACCCGATCTAAACCCATCAGAACCCGATCTAAACCCAGTCAGAACCCGATCCAAACCCATCAGAACCCGATCTAAACCCATCAGAACCCGATCTAAACCAGTCAGAACCCGATCTAAACCCATCAGAACCAGTCAGAACCCGATCTAAATCCACCAGAACCCGATCTAAACCCATCAGAACCCGATCTGTACCAGTCAGAACCCGATCTAAACCCAGTCAGAACCCAGTCAGAACCTGATCTAAACCCATCAGAACCAATCAGAACCCGTATTAAATCCACCAGAACCTGATCTAAACCCATCAGAACCAGTAAGAACCCGTTCTAAATCCACCATAACCCGATCTAAACCCATCAGAACCAGTCAAAACCTGATCTAAACCCATCAGAACCCGATCTAAACCCAGTCAGAACCCGATCTAAACCCAGCCAGAACCCAATCTAAACCCATCAGAACCTGATCTAAACCCAGTCAGAACCTGATCTAAACCCATCAGAACCCGATCTATACAAGTCAAAACCCGATCTAAACCCAGTCAGAACCCAGTCAGAACCTGATCTAAACCCACCAGAACCCGATCTATACCAGTCAGAACCCGATCTAAACCCAGTCAGAACCAGTCAGAACCCGATCTAACCCCATCAGAACCCGATCTAAACCCACCAGAACCCAATCTAAACCCACCAGAACCCAATCTAAACCCATCAGAACCCGATCTAAACCCATCAGAACCTGATCTAAACCCGTCAGAACCCAATCTAAACCCATCAGAACCAGTCAGAACCCGTTCTAAATCCGTCAGAACCCGATCTAAACCCATCAGAACCTGATCTAAACCCATCAGAACCAGTCAGAACCTGATCTAAACCAATCAAAACCCAGTTAGAACCCGATCTAAACCCATCAGAACCCGATCTAAACCCCTCAGAACCCGATCTACACCAGTCAGAACCCGATCTAAACCTGTCAGAACCTGATCTAAACCAATCAGAAGCCAGTCAGAACCTGATCTAAACCCGTCAGAACCCGATCTAAACCCATCAGAACCAGTCAGAACCCGTTCTAAATCCATCAGAACCTGTTCTAAACCCATCAGAACCCGATCTAAACCCATCAGAACCTGATCTAAACCCATCAGAACCAGTCAGAACCTGATCTAAACCCGTCAGAACCTGATTTAAACCAATCAGAACCCAGTCAGAACCTGATCTAAACCCGTCAGAACCCGATCTAAACCCAGTCAGAACTTGATCTAAACCCATCAGAACCCGATCTAAACCCATCAGAACCCGATCTATACCCATCAGAACCCGATCTAAACCCATCAGAACCCGATCTAAACCCATCAGAACCCGATCTAAACCCAGTCAGAACCCGATCTAAACCCATCAGAACCCGATCTAAACCCATCAAACCCGATCTACACCAGTCAGAACCCGATCTAAACCCATCAGAACCAGTCAGAACCCGATCTAAATCCACCAGAACCCGATCTAAACCCAATCAGAACCAAGGCAGAACCTGATCTAAACCCATCAGAACCTGATCTAAACCTAGTCAGAACCCAGTCAGAACCCGATCTAAACCCATCAGAACCCGATCTATACCAGTCAGAACCCGATCTAAACCCATCAGAACCAGTCAGAACCCGATCTAAATCCACCAGAACCCGATCTAAACCCAATCAGAACCCAGTCAGAACCTGATCTAAACCCATCAGAACCTGATCTAAACCCAGTCAGAACCCAGTCAGAACCTGATCTAAACCCATCAGAACCCGATCTATACCAGTCAGAACCTGATCTAAACCCATCAGAACCAGTCAGAACCCGTTTTAAATCCATCAGAACCCGATCTAAACCCATCAGAACCTGATCTAAACCCATCAGAACCAGTCAGAACCTGATCTAAACCCGTCAGAACCTGATCTAAACCAATCAGAACCCAGTCAGAACCTGATCTAAACCCGTCAGAACCCGATCTAAACCCAGTCAGAACTTGATCTAAACCCATCAGAACCTGATCTAAACCCATCAGAACCTGATCTATACCCATCAGAACCCAGTCAGAACCCGATCTAAACCCATCAGAACCCGATCTAAACCCATCAGAACCCGATCTAAACCCAGTCAGAACCCGATCTAAACCCATCAGAACCCGATCTAAACCCATCAGAACCCGATCTACACCAGTCAGAACCCGATCTAAATCCACCAGAACCCGATCTAAACCCATCAGAACCCGATCTGTACCAGTCAGAACCCGATCTAAACCCAGTCAGAACCCAGTCAGAACCTGATCTAAACCCATCAGAACCAATCAGAACCCGTACTAAATCCACCAGAACCTGATCTAAACCCATCAGAACCAGTAAGAACCCGTTCTAAATCCACCAGAACCCGATCTAAAACCATCAGAACCAGTCAGAACCTGATCTAAACCCATCAGAACCCGATCTAAACCCAGTCAGAACCTGATCTAAACCCAGTCAGAACCTGATCTAAACCCATCAGAACCCGATCTATACAAGTCAAAACCCGATCTAAACCCAGTCAGAACCCAGTCAGAACCCGATCTAAACCCAGTCAGAACCAGTCAGAACCCGATCTAACCCCATCAGAACCCGATCTAAACCCACCAGAACCCAATCTAAACCCACCAGAACCCAATCTAAACCCATCAGAACCCGATCTAAACCCATCAGAACCTGATCTAAACCCATCAGAACCCAATCTAAACCCATCAGAACCAGTCAGAACCCGTTCTAAATCCGTCAGAACCTGATCTAAACCCATCAGAACCTGATCTAAACCCATCAGAACCAGTCACAACCTGATCTAAACCAATCAAAACCCAGTTAGAACCCGATCTAAACCCATCAGAACCCGATCTAAACCCCTCAGAACCCGATCTACACCAGTCAGAACCCGATCTAAACCCATCAGAACCTATTCTAAACCAATCAGAAGCCAGTCAGAACCTGATCTAAACCCGTCAGAACCCGATCTAAACCCATCAGAACCAGTCAGAACCCGTTCTAAATCCATCAGAACCTGTTCTAAACCCATCAGAACCCGATCTAAACCCATCAGAACCTGATCTAAACCCATCAGAACCAGTCAGAACCTGATCTAAATCCACCAGAACCCGATCTAAACCCAATCAGAACCCAGTCAGAACCTGATCTAAACCCGTCAGAACCCGATCTAAACCCAGTCAGAACTTGATCTAAACCCATCAGAACCCGATCTAAACCCATCAGAACCTGATCTATACCCATCAGAACCCGATCTAAACCCATCAGAACCCGATCTAAACCCAGTCAGAACCCGATCTAAACCCATCAGAACCCGATCTATACCAGTCAGAACCCGATCTAAACCCATCAGAACCAGTCAGAACCCGATCTAAATCCACCAGAACCCGATCTAAACCCAATCAGAACCCAGTCAGAACCTGATCTAAACCCATCAGAACCTGATCTAAACCCAGTCAGAACCCAGTCAGAACCTGATCTAAACCCATCAGAACCCGATCTATACCAGTCAGAACCTGATCTAAACCCATCAGGACCAGTCAGAACCCGTTTTAAATCCATCAGAACCCGATCTAAACCCATCAGAACCTGATCTAAACCCATCAGAACCAGTCAGAACCTGATCTAAACCCGTCAGAACCTGATCTAAACCAATCAGAACCCAGTCAGAACCTGATCTAAACCCGTCAGAACCCGATCTAAACCCAGTCAGAACTTGATCTAAACCCATCAGAACCTGATCTAAACCCATCAGAACCTGATCTATACCCATCAGAACCCGATCTAAACCCAGTCAGAACCCGATCTAAACCCATCAGAACCCGATCTAAACCCAGTCAGAACCCGATCTAAACCCAGTCAGAACCCGATCTAAACCCATCAGAACCCGATCTAAACCCATCAGAACCCGATCTACACCAGTCAGAACCCGATCTAAACCCATCAGAACCAGTCAGAACCCGATCTAAATCCACCAGAACCCGATCTAAACCCATCAGAACCCGATCTGTACCAGTCAGAACCCGATCTAAACCCAGTCAGAACCTGATCTAAACCCATCAGAACCAATCAGAACCCGTACTAAATCCACCAGAACCTGATCTAAACCCATCAGAACCAGTAAGAACCCGTTCTAAATCCACCAGAACCCGATCTAAACCCATCAGAACCAGTCAGAACCTGATCTAAACCCATCAGAACCCGATCTAAACCCAGTCAGAACCCGATCTAAACCCAGCCAGAACCCAATCTAAACCCATCAGAACCTGATCTAAACCCAGTCAGAACCTGATCTAAACCCATCAGAACCCGATCTAAACCCAGTCAGAACCCAGTCAGAACCTGATCTAAACCCACCAGAACCCGATCTATACCAGTCAGAACCCGATCTAAACCCAGTCAGAACCAGTCAGAACCCGATCTAACCCCATCAGAACCCGATCTAAACCCACCAGAACCCAATCTAAACCCACCAGAACCCAATCTAAACCCATCAGAACCCGATCTAAACCCATCAGAACCTGATCTAAACCCATCAGAACCCAATCTAAACCCATCAGAACCAGTCAGAACCCGTTCTAAATCCGTCAGAACCTGATCTAAACCCATCAGAACCTGATCTAAACCCATCAGAACCAGTCACAACCTGATCTAAACCAATCAAAACCCAGTTAGAACCCGATCTAAACCCATCAGAACCCGATCTAAACCCCTCAGAACCCGATCTACACCAGTCAGAACCCGATCTAAACCCATCAGAACCTATTCTAAACCAATCAGAAGCCAGTCAGAACCTGATCTAAACCCGTCAGAACCCGATCTAAACCCATCAGAACCAGTCAGAACCCGTTCTAAATCCATCAGAACCTGTTCTAAACCCATCAGAACCCGATCTAAACCCATCAGAACCTGATCTAAACCCATCAGAACCAGTCAGAACCTGATCTAAACCCGTCAGAACCTGATTTAAACCAATCAGAACCCAGTCAGAACCTGATCTAAATCCACCAGAACCCGATCTAAACCCAATCAGAACCCAGTCAGAACCTGATCTAAACCCGTCAGAACCTGATCTAAACCCAGTCAGAACTTGATCTAAACCCATCAGAACCCGATCTAAACCCATCAGAACCTGATCTATACCCATCAGAACCCGATCTAAACCCATCAGAACCCGATCTAAACCCATCAGAACCCGATCTAAACCCAGTCAGAACCCGATCTAAACCCATCAGAACCCGATCTATACCAGTCAGAACCCGATCTAAACCCATCAGAACCAGTCAGAACCCGATCTAAATCCACCAGAACCCGATCTAAACCCAATCAGAACCCAGTCAGAACCTGATCTAAACCCATCAGAACCTGATCTAAACCCAGTCAGAACCCAGTCAGAACCTGATCTAAACCCATCAGAACCCGATCTATACCAGTCAGAACCTGATCTAAACCCATCAGGACCAGTCAGAACCCGTTTTAAATCCATCAGAACCCGATCTAAACCCATCAGAACCTGATCTAAACCCATCAGAACCAGTCAGAACCTGATCTAAACCCGTCAGAACCTGATCTAAACCAATCAGAACCCAGTCAGAACCTGATCTAAACCCGTCAGAACCCGATCTAAACCCAGTCAGAACTTGATCTAAACCCATCAGAACCTGATCTAAACCCATCAGAACCTGATCTGTACCCATCAGAACCCGATCTAAACCCAGTCAGAACCCGATCTAAACCCATCAGAACCCGATCTAAACCCAGTCAGAACCCGATCTAAACCCATCAGAACCCGATCTAAACCCATCAGAACCCGATCTACACCAGTCAGAACCCGATCTAAACCCATCAGAACCAGTCAGAACCCGATCTAAATCCACCAGAACCCGATCTAAACCCATCAGAACCCGATCTGTACCAGTCAGAACCCGATCTAAACCCAGTCAGAACCCAGTCAGAACCTGATCTAAACCCATCAGAACCAATCAGAACCCGTACTAAATCCACCAGAACCTGATCTAAACCCATCAGAACCAGTAAGAACCCGTTCTAAATCCACCAGAACCCGATCTAAACCCATCAGAACCAGTCAGAACCTGATCTAAATCCACCAGAACCCGATCTAAACCCAATCAGAACCCAGTCAGAACCTGATCTAAACCCATCAGAACCCGATCTAAACCCAGTCAGAACCCAGTCAGAACCTGATCTAAACCCATCAGAACCCGATCTATACCAGTCAGAACCCGATCTAAACCCATCAGAACCATTCAGAACCTGATCTAAACCCATCAGAACCCGGTCTATACAAGTCAGAACCCGATCTAAACCCAGTCAGAACCTGATCTAAACCCATCAGAACCCAGTCAGAACCTGATCTAAACCCATAAGAACCCGATCTATACCAGTCAGAACCCGATCTAAACCCATCAGAACCAGTCAGAACCCGATCTAAATCCACCAGAACCCGATCTAAACCCAATCAGAACCCAGTCAGAACCTGATCCAAACCCGTCAGATCCTGATCTAAACCAATCAGAAGCCAGTCAGAACCCGATCTAAACCCATCAGAACCCGATCTATACCAGTCAGAACCCGATCTAAACCCATCAGAACCAGTCAGAACCCGATCTAAATCCACCAGAACCCGATCTAAACCCAATCAGAACCCAGTCAGAATCTGATCTAAACCCGTCAGATCCTGATCTAAACCCATCAGAACCAGTCAGAACCCGTTCCAAATCCGTCAGAACCCGATCTAAACCCATCAGAACCTGATCTAAACCCATCAGAACCCAGTCAGAACCTGATCTAAACCCATCAGAACCCGATCTATACCAGTCAGAACCCGATCTAAACCCATCAGAACCAGTCAGAACCCGATCTAAATCCACCAGAACCCGATCTAAACCCAATCAGAACCCAGTCAGAACCTGATCCAAACCCGTCAGATCCTGATCTAAACCAATCAGAAGCCAGTCAGAACCCGATCTAAACCCATCAGAACCCGATCTATACCAGTCAGAACCCGATCTAAACCCATCAGAACCAGTCAGAACCCGATCTAAATCCACCAGAACCCGATCTAAACCCAATCAGAACCCAGTCAGAACCTGATCTAAACCCGTCAGATCCTGATCTAAACCCATCAGAACCAGTCAGAACCCGTTCCAAATCCGTCAGAACCCGATCTAAACCCATCAGAACCTGATCTAAACCCATCAGAACCTGATCTAAACCCATCAGAACCCATCAGAACCAAATCTATACCAGTCAGAACCCGATCTAAACCCATCAGAACCAGTCAGAACCCGATCTAAATCCACCAGAACCCGATCTAAACCAAATCAGAACCCAGTCAGAACCTGATCTAAACCCATCAGAACCCGATCTGTACCAGTCAGAACCCGATCTAAACCCAGTCAGAACCCAGTCAGGACCGGATCTAAACCCATCAGAACCCGATCTATACCAGTCAGAACCTGATCTAAACCCATCAGAACCAGTCAGAACCCGATCTAAATCCACCAGAACCCGATCTAAACCCAGTCAGAACCTGATCTAAACCCATCAGAACCCGATCTATACCAGTCAGAACCCGATCTAAACCCATCAGAACCAGTCAGAACCCGTTCTAAATCCACCAGAACCCAATCTAAACCCATCAGAACCAGTCAGAACCCGTTCTAAATCCACCAGAACCCGATCTAAACCCATCAGAACCAGTCAGAACCTGATCTAAACCCATCAGAACCCGATCTAAACCCAGTCAGAACCCGATCTAAACCCAGCCAGAACCCAATCTAAACCCATCAGAACCTGATCTAAATATATCAGAATCAGTCAGAACCCGATCTAAACCCAGTCAGAACCCGATCTAAACCCATCAGAACCAGTCAGAACCCGATCTAAATCCATCAGAACCCGATTTGTACCAGTCAGAACCCGATCTAAACCCAGTCAGAACCCAGTCAGAACCCGATCTAAACCCAGTCAGAACCCGATCTAAACCCAGCCAGAACCCAAACTAAACCCACCAGAACCCAATCTAAACCCACCAGAACCCAATGTAAACCCATCAGAACCTGATCTAAACCCATCAGAACCTGATCTAAACCCGTCAGAACCCAATCTAAACCCATCAGAACCAGTCAGAACCCGTTCTAAATCCGTCAGAACCCGATCTAAACCCATCAGAACCAGTCAGAACCCGTTTTAAATCCATCAGAACCCGATCTAAACCCATCAGAACCTGATCTAAACCCATCAGAACCTGATCTAAACCCGTCAGAACCCAATCTAAACCCATCAGAACCAGTCAGAACCCGTTCTAAATCCGTCAGAACCCGATCTAAACCCATCAGAACCTGATCTAAACCCATCAGAACCAGTCAGAACCTGATCTAAACCAATCAAAACCCAGTTAGAACCCGATCTAAACCCATCAGAACCCGATCTATACTCAGTCAAAACCTGATCTAAACCTGTCAGAACCTGATCTAAACAAATCAGAAGCCAGTCAGAACCTGATCTAAACCCGTCAGAACCCGATCTAAACCCATCAGAACCAGTCAGAACCCGTTTTAAATCCATCAGAACCCGATCTAAACCCATCAGAACCTGATCTAAACCCATCAGAACCAGTCAGAACCTGATCTAAACCCGTCAGAACCTGATCTAAACCAATCAGAACCCAGTCAGAACCTGATCTAAACCCGTCAGAACCCGATCTAAACCCAGTCAGAACTTGATCTAAACCCATCAGAACCTGATCTAAACCCATCAGAACCTGATCTATACCCATCAGAACCCGATCTAAACCCAGTCAGAACCCGATCTAAACCCATCAGAACCCGATCTAAACCCAGTCAGAACCCGATCTAAACCCATCAGAACCTGATCTAAACCCATCAGAACCCGATCTACACCAGTCAGAACCCGATCTAAACCCATCAGAACCAGTCAGAACCCGATCTAAATCCACCAGAACCCGATCTAAACCCATCAGAACCCGATCTGTACCAGTCAGAACCCGATCTAAACCCAGTCAGAACCCAGTCAGAACCTGATCTAAACCCATCAGAACCAATCAGAACCCGTACTAAATCCACCAGAACCTGATCTAAACCCATCAGAACCAGTAAGAACCCGTTCTAAATCCACCAGAACCCGATCTAAACCCATCAGAACCAGTCAGAACCTGATCTAAACCCATCAGAACCCGATCTAAACCCAGTCAGAACCCGATCTAAACCCAGCCAGAACCCAATCTAAACCCATCAGAACCTGATCTAAACCCAGTCAGAACCTGATCTAAACCCATCAGAACTCGATCTATACCAGTCAGAACCCGATCTAAACCCAGTCAGAACCAGTCAGAACCCGATCTAACCCCATCAGAACTTGATCTAAACCCACCAGAACCCAATCTAAACCCACCAGAACCCAATCTAAACCCATCAGAACCCGATCTAAACCCATCAGAACCTGATCTAAACCCGTCAGAATCCAATCTAAACCCATCAGAACCAGTCAGAACCCGTTCTAAATCCGTCAGAACCCGATCTAAACCCATCAGAACCTGATCTAAACCCATCAGAACCAGTCAGAACCTGATCTAAACCAATCAAAACCCAGTTAGATCCCCATCTAAACCCATCAGAACCCGATCTAAACCCCTCAGAACCCGATCTACACCAGTCAGAACCCGATCTAAACCTGTCAGAACCTGATCTAAACCAATCAGAAGCCAGTCAGAACCTGATCTAAACCCGTCAGAACCCGATCTAAACCCATCAGAACCAGTCAGAACCCGTTCTAAATCCATCAGAACCTGTTCTAAACCCATCAGAACCCGATCTAAACCCATCAGAACCTGATCTAAACCCATCAGAACCAGTCAGAACCTGATCTAAACCCGTCAGAACCTGATTTAAACCAATCAGAACCCAGTCAGAACCTGATCTAAACCCGTCAGAACCCGATCTAAACCCAGTCAGAACTTGATCTAAACCCATCAGAACCCGATCTAAACCCATCAGAACCTGATCTATACCCATCAGAACCCGATCTAAACCCATCAGAACCCGATCTAAACCCATCAGAACCCGATCTAAACCCATCAAACCCGATCTACACCAGTCAGAACCCGATCTAAATCCACCAGAACCCGATCTAAACCCAATCAGAACCCAGTCAGAACCTGATCTAAACCCATCAGAACCTGATCTAAACCCAGTCAGAACCCAGTCAGAACCTGATCTAAACCCATCAGAACCCGATCTATACCAGTCAGAACCTGATCTAAACACATCAGAACCAGTCAGAACCCGTTTTAAATCCATCAGAACCCGATCTAAACCCATCAGAACCTGATCTATACCAGTCAGAACCCGATCTAAATCCACCAGAACCCGATCTAAACCCAATCAGAACCCAGTCAGAACCTGATCTAAACCCATCAGAACCCGATCTGTACCAGTCAGAACCCGATATAAACCCAGTCAGAACCTGATCTAAACCCATCAGAACCTGATCTAAACCCATCAGAACCTGATCTATACCCATCAGAACCCGATCTAAACCCAGTCAGAACCCGATCTAAACCCATCAGAACCCGATCTAAACCCATCAGAACCCGATCTAAACCCAGTCAGAACCCGATCCAAACCCATCAGAACCCGATCTAAACCCATCAGAACCCGATCTAAACCAGTCAGAACCCGATCTAAACCCATCAGAACCAGTCAGAACCCGATCTAAACCCATCAGAACCAGTAAGAACCCGTTCTAAATCCACCAGAACCCGATCTAAAACCATCAGAACCAGTCAGAACCTGATCTAAACCCATCAGAACCCGATCTAAACCCAGTCAGAACCTGATCTAAACCCAGTCAGAACCTGATCTAAACCCATCAGAACCCGATCTATACAAGTCAAAACCCGATCTAAACCCAGTCAGAACCCAGTCAGAACCTGATCTAAACCCACCAGAACCCGATCTATACCAGTCAGAACCCGATCTAAACCCAGTCAGAACCAGTCAGAACCCGATCTAACCCCATCAGAACCCGATCTAAACCCACCAGAACCCAATCTAAACCCACCAGAACCCAATCTAAACCCATCAGAACCCGATCTAAACCCATCAGAACCTGATCTAAACCCATCAGAACCCAATCTAAACCCATCAGAACCAGTCAGAACCCGTTCTAAATCCGTCAGAACCTGATCTAAACCCATCAGAACCTGATCTAAACCCATCAGAACCAGTCACAACCTGATCTAAACCAATCAAAACCCAGTTAGAACCCGATCTAAACCCATCAGAACCCGATCTAAACCCCTCAGAACCCGATCTACACCAGTCAGAACCCGATCTAAACCCATCAGAACCTATTCTAAACCAATCAGAAGCCAGTCAGAACCTGATCTAAACCCGTCAGAACCCGATCTAAACCCATCAGAACCAGTCAGAACCCGTTCTAAATCCATCAGAACCTGTTCTAAACCCATCAGAACCCGATCTAAACCCATCAGAACCTGATCTAAACCCATCAGAACCAGTCAGAACCTGATCTAAACCCGTCAGAACCTGATTTAAACCAATCAGAACCCAGTCAGAACCTGATCTAAATCCACCAGAACCCGATCTAAACCCAATCAGAACCCAGTCAGAACCTGATCTAAACCCGTCAGAACCCGATCTAAACCCAGTCAGAACTTGATCTAAACCCATCAGAACCCGATCTAAACCCATCAGAACCTGATCTATACCCATCAGAACCCGATCTAAACCCATCAGAACCCGATCTAAACCCATCAGAACCCGATCTAAACCCAGTCAGAACCCGATCTAAACCCATCAGAACCCGATCTATACCAGTCAGAACCCGATCTAAACCCATCAGAACCAGTCAGAACCCGATCTAAATCCACCAGAACCCGATCTAAACCCAATCAGAACCCAGTCAGAACCTGATCTAAACCCATCAGAACCTGATCTAAACCCAGTCAGAACCCAGTCAGAACCTGATCTAAACCCATCAGAACCCGATCTATACCAGTCAGAACCTGATCTAAACCCATCAGGACCAGTCAGAACCCGTTTTAAATCCATCAGAACCCGATCTAAACCCATCAGAACCTGATCTAAACCCATCAGAACCAGTCAGAACCTGATCTAAACCCGTCAGAACCTGATCTAAACCAATCAGAACCCAGTCAGAACCTGATCTAAACCCATCAGAACCCGATCTAAACCCCTCAGAACCCGATCTACACCAGTCAGAACCCGATCTAAACCTGTCAGAACCTGATCTAAACCAATCAGAAGCCAGTCAGAACCTGATCTAAACCCGTCAGAACCCGATCTAAACCCATCAGAACCAGTCAGAACCCGTTCTAAATCCATCAGAACCTGTTCTAAACCCATCAGAACCCGATCTAAACCCATCAGAACCTGATCTAAACCCATCAGAACCAGTCAGAACCTGATCTAAACCCGTCAGAACCTGATTTAAACCAATCAGAACCCAGTCAGAACCTGATCTAAACCCGTCAGAACCCGATCTAAACCCAGTCAGAACTTGATCTAAACCCATCAGAACCCGATCTAAACCCATCAGAACCCGATCTATACCCACCAGAACCCGATCTAAACCCATCAGAACCCGATCTAAACCCATCAGAACCCGATCTAAACCCAGTCAGAACCCGATCTAAACCCATCAGAACCCGATCTAAACCCATCAAACCCGATCTACACCAGTCAGAACCCGATCTAAACCCATCAGAACCAGTCAGAACCCGATCTAAATCCACCAGAACCCGATCTAAACCCAATCAGAACCCAGTCAGAACCTGATCTAAACCCATCAGAACCTGATCTAAACCCAGTCAGAACCCAGTCAGAACCCGATCTAAACCCATCAGAACCCGATCTATACCAGTCAGAACCCGATCTAAACCCATCAGAACCAGTCAGAACCCGATCTAAATCCACCAGAACCCGATCTAAACCCAATCAGAACCCAGTCAGAACCTGATCTAAACCCATCAGAACCTGATCTAAACCCAGTCAGAACCCAGTCAGAACCTGATCTAAACCCATCAGAACCCGATCTATACCAGTCAGAACCTGATCTAAACCCATCAGAACCAGTCAGAACCCGTTTTAAATCCATCAGAACCCGATCTAAACCCATCAGAACCTGATCTAAACCCATCAGAACCAGTCAGAACCTGATCTAAACCCGTCAGAACCTGATCTAAACCAATCAGAACCCAGTCAGAACCTGATCTAAACCCGTCAGAACCCGATCTAAACCCAGTCAGAACTTGATCTAAACCCATCAGAACCTGATCTAAACCCATCAGAACCTGATCTATACCCATCAGAACCCAGTCAGAACCCGATCTAAACCCATCAGAACCCGATCTAAACCCATCAGAACCCGATCTAAACCCAGTCAGAACCCGATCTAAACCCATCAGAACCCGATCTAAACCCATCAGAACCCGATCTACACCAGTCAGAACCCGATCTAAATCCACCAGAACCCGATCTAAACCCATCAGAACCCGATCTGTACCAGTCAGAACCCGATCTAAACCCAGTCAGAACCCAGTCAGAACCTGATCTAAACCCATCAGAACCAATCAGAACCCGTACTAAATCCACCAGAACCTGATCTAAACCCATCAGAACCAGTAAGAACCCGTTCTAAATCCACCAGAACCCGATCTAAAACCATCAGAACCAGTCAGAACCTGATCTAAACCCATCAGAACCCGATCTAAACCCAGTCAGAACCTGATCTAAACCCAGTCAGAACCTGATCTAAACCCATCAGAACCCGATCTATACAAGTCAAAACCCGATCTAAACCCAGTCAGAACCCAGTCAGAACCTGATCTAAACCCACCAGAACCCGATCTATACCAGTCAGAACCCGATCTAAACCCAGTCAGAACCAGTCAGAACCCGATCTAACCCCATCAGAACCCGATCTAAACCCACCAGAACCCAATCTAAACCCACCAGAACCCAATCTAAACCCATCAGAACCCGATCTAAACCCATCAGAACCTGATCTAAACCCATCAGAACCCAATCTAAACCCATCAGAACCAGTCAGAACCCGTTCTAAATCCGTCAGAACCTGATCTAAACCCATCAGAACCTGATCTAAACCCATCAGAACCAGTCACAACCTGATCTAAACCAATCAAAACCCAGTTAGAACCCGATCTAAACCCATCAGAACCCGATCTAAACCCCTCAGAACCCGATCTACACCAGTCAGAACCCGATCTAAACCCATCAGAACCTATTCTAAACCAATCAGAAGCCAGTCAGAACCTGATCTAAACCCGTCAGAACCCGATCTAAACCCATCAGAACCAGTCAGAACCCGTTCTAAATCCATCAGAACCTGTTCTAAACCCATCAGAACCCGATCTAAACCCATCAGAACCTGATCTAAACCCATCAGAACCAGTCAGAACCTGATCTAAACCCGTCAGAACCTGATTTAAACCAATCAGAACCCAGTCAGAACCTGATCTAAATCCACCAGAACCCGATCTAAACCCAATCAGAACACAGTCAGAACCTGATCTAAACCCGTCAGAACCCGATCTAAACCCAGTCAGAACTTGATCTAAACCCATCAGAACCCGATCTAAACCCATCAGAACCTGATCTATACCCATCAGAACCCGATCTAAACCCATCAGAACCCGATCTAAACCCATCAGAACCCGATCTAAACCCAGTCAGAACCCGATCTAAACCCATCAGAACCCGATCTATACCAGTCAGAACCCGATCTAAACCCATCAGAACCAGTCAGAACCCGATCTAAATCCACCAGAACCCGATCTAAACCCAATCAGAACCCAGTCAGAACCTGATCTAAACCCATCAGAACCTGATCTAAACCCAGTCAGAACCCAGTCAGAACCTGATCTAAACCCATCAGAACCCGATCTATACCAGTCAGAACCTGATCTAAACCCATCAGGACCAGTCAGAACCCGTTTTAAATCCATCAGAACCCGATCTAAACCCATCAGAACCTGATCTAAACCCATCAGAACCAGTCAGAACCTGATCTAAACCCGTCAGAACCTGATCTAAACCAATCAGAACCCAGTCAGAACCTGATCTAAACCCGTCAGAACCCGATCTAAACCCAGTCAGAACTTGATCTAAACCCATCAGAACCTGATCTAAACCCATCAGAACCTGATCTATACCCATCAGAACCCGATCTAAACCCAGTCAGAACCCGATCTAAACCCATCAGAACCCGATCTAAACCCATCAGAACCCGATCTAAACCCAGTCAGAACCCGATCTAAACCCATCAGAACCCGATCTAAACCCATCAGAACCCGATCTACACCAGTCAGAACCCGATCTAAACCCATCAGAACCAGTCAGAACCCGATCTAAATCCACCAGAACCCGATCTAAACCCATCAGAACCCGATCTGTACCAGTCAGAACCCGATCTAAACCCAGTCAGAACCCAGTCAGAACCTGATCTAAACCCATCAGAACCAATCAGAACCCGTACTAAATCCACCAGAACCTGATCTAAACCCATCAGAACCAGTAAGAACCCGTTCTAAATCCACCAGAACCCGATCTAAACCCATCAGAACCAGTCAGAACCTGATCTAAACCCATCAGAACCCGATCTAAACCCAGTCAGAACCCGATCTAAACCCAGCCAGAACCCAATCTAAACCCATCAGAACCTGATCTAAACCCAGTCAGAACCTGATCTAAACCCATCAGAACCCGATCTAAACCCAGTCAGAACCCAGTCAGAACCTGATCTAAACCCACCAGAACCCGATCTATACCAGTCAGAACCCGATCTAAACCCAGTCAGAACCAGTCAGAACCCGATCTAACCCAATCAGAATCCGATCTAAACCCACCAGAACCCAATCTAAACCCACCAGAACCCAATCTAAACCCATCAGAACCCGATCTAAACCCATCAGAACCTGATCTAAACCCATCAGAACCCAATCTAAACCCATCAGAACCAGTCAGAACCCGTTCTAAATCCGTCAGAACCTGATCTAAACCCATCAGAACCTGATCTAAACCCATCAGAACCAGTCACAACCTGATCTAAACCAATCAAAACCCAGTTAGAACCCGATCTAAACCCATCAGAACCCGATCTAAACCCCTCAGAACCCGATCTACACCAGTCAGAACCCGATCTAAACCCATCAGAACCTATTCTAAACCAATCAGAAGCCAGTCAGAACCTGATCTAAACCCGTCAGAACCCGATCTAAACCCATCAGAACCAGTCAGAACCCGTTCTAAATCCATCAGAACCTGTTCTAAACCCATCAGAACCCGATCTAAACCCATCAGAACCTGATCTAAACCCATCAGAACCAGTCAGAACCTGATCTAAACCCGTCAGAACCTGATTTAAACCAATCAGAACCCAGTCAGAACCTGATCTAAATCCACCAGAACCCGATCTAAACCCAATCAGAACCCAGTCAGAACCTGATCTAAACCCGTCAGAACCTGATCTAAACCCAGTCAGAACTTGATCTAAACCCATCAGAACCCGATCTAAACCCATCAGAACCTGATCTATACCCATCAGAACCCGATCTAAACCCATCAGAACCCGATCTAAACCCATCAGAACCCGATCTAAACCCAGTCAGAACCCGATCTAAACCCATCAGAACCCGATCTATACCAGTCAGAACCCGATCTAAACCCATCAGAACCAGTCAGAACCCGATCTAAATCCACCAGAACCCGATCTAAACCCAATCAGAACCCAGTCAGAACCTGATCTAAACCCATCAGAACCTGATCTAAACCCAGTCAGAACCCAGTCAGAACCTGATCTAAACCCATCAGAACCCGATCTATACCAGTCAGAACCTGATCTAAACCCATCAGGACCAGTCAGAACCCGTTTTAAATCCATCAGAACCCGATCTAAACCCATCAGAACCTGATCTAAACCCATCAGAACCAGTCAGAACCTGATCTAAACCCGTCAGAACCTGATCTAAACCAATCAGAACCCAGTCAGAACCTGATCTAAACCCGTCAGAACCCGATCTAAACCCAGTCAGAACTTGATCTAAACCCATCAGAACCTGATCTAAACCCATCAGAACCTGATCTATACCCATCAGAACCCGATCTAAACCCAGTCAGAACCTGATCTAAACCCATCAGAACCCGATCTAAACCCAGTCAGAACCCGATCTAAACCCATCAGAACCCGATCTAAACCCATCAGAACCCGATCTACACCAGTCAGAACCCGATCTAAACCCATCAGAACCAGTCAGAACCCGATCTAAATCCACCAGAACCCGATCTAAACCCATCAGAACCCGATCTGTACCAGTCAGAACCCGATCTAAACCCAGTCAGAACCCAGTCAGAACCTGATCTAAACCCATCAGAACCAATCAGAACCCGTACTAAATCCACCAGAACCTGATCTAAACCCATCAGAACCAGTAAGAACCCGTTCTAAATCCACCAGAACCCGATCTAAACCCATCAGAACCAGTCAGAACCTGATCTAAACCCATCAGAACCCGATCTAAACCCAGTCAGAACCCGATCTAAACCCAGCCAGAACCCAATCTAAACCCATCAGAACCTGATCTAAACCCAGTCAGAACCTGATCTAAACCCATCAGAACCCGATCTAAACCCAGTCAGAACCCAGTCAGAACCTGATCTAAACCCACCAGAACCCGATCTATACCAGTCAGAACCCGATCTAAACCCAGTCAGAACCAGTCAGAACCCGATCTAACCCCATCAGAACCCGATCTAAACCCACCAGAACCCAATCTAAACCCACCAGAACCCAATCTAAACCCATCAGAACCCGATCTAAACCCATCAGAACCTGATCTAAACCCATCAGAACCCAATCTAAACCCATCAGAACCAGTCAGAACCCGTTCTAAATCCGTCAGAACCTGATCTAAACCCATCAGAACCTGATCTAAACCCATCAGAACCAGTCACAACCTGATCTAAACCAATCAAAACCCAGTTAGAACCCGATCTAAACCCATCAGAACCCGATCTAAACCCCTCAGAACCCGATCTACACCAGTCAGAACCCGATCTAAACCCATCAGAACCTATTCTAAACCAATCAGAAGCCAGTCAGAACCTGATCTAAACCCGTCAGAACCCGATCTAAACCCATCAGAACCAGTCAGAATCCGTTCTAAATCCATCAGAACCTGTTCTAAACCCATCAGAACCAGTCAGAACCTGATCTAAACCAATCAGAACCCAGTCAGAACCTGATCTAAACCCGTCAGAACCCGATCTAAACCCAGTCAGAACTTGATCTAAACCCATCAGAACCTGATCTAAACCCATCAGAACCTGATCTATACCCATCAGAACCCGATCTAAACCCAGTCAGAACCCGATCTAAACCCATCAGAACCCGATCTAAACCCATCAGAACCCGATCTAAACCCAGTCAGAACCCGATCTAAACCCATCAGAACCCGATCTAAACCCATCAGAACCCGATCTACACCAGTCAGAACCCGATCTAAACCCATCAGAACCAGTCAGAACCCGATCTAAATCCACCAGAACCCGATCTAAACCCATCAGAACCCGATCTGTACCAGTCAGAACCCGATCTAAACCCAGTCAGAACCCAGTCAGAACCTGATCTAAACCCATCAGAACCAATCAGAACCCGTACTAAATCCACCAGAACCTGATCTAAACCCATCAGAACCAGTAAGAACCCGTTCTAAATCCACCAGAACCCGATCTAAACCCATCAGAACCAGTCAGAACCTGATCTAAACCCATCAGAACCCGATCTAAACCCAGTCAGAACCTGATCTAAACCCAGCCAGAACCCAATCTAAACCCATCAGAACCTGATCTAAACCCAGTCAGAACCTGATCTAAACCCATCAGAACCCGATCTAAACCCAGTCAGAACCCAGTCAGAACCTGATCTAAACCCACCAGAACCCGATCTATACCAGTCAGAACCCGATCTAAACCCAGTCAGAACCAGTCAGAACCCGATCTAACCCCATCAGAACCCGATCTAAACCCACCAGAACCCAATTTAAACCCACCAGAACCCAATCTAAACCCATCAGAACCCGATCTAAACCCATCAGAACCTGATCTAAACCCGTCAGAACCCAATCTAAACCCATCAGAACCAGTCAGAACCCGTTCTAAATCCGTCAGAACCCGATCTAAACCCATCAGAACCTGATCTAAACCCATCAGAACCAGTCAGAACCTGATCTAAACCAATCAAAACCCAGTTAGAACCCGATCTAAACCCATCAGAACCCGATCTAAACCCCTCAGAACCCGATCTACACCAGTCAGAACCCGATCTAAACCTGTCAGAACCTGATCTAAACCAATCAGAAGCCAGTCAGAACCTGATCTAAACCCGTCAGAACCCGATCTAAACCCATCAGAACCAGTCAGAACCCGTTCTAAATCCATCAGAACTTGATCTAAACCCATCAGAACCTGATCTATACCCATCAGAACCCGATCTAAACCCATCAGAACCCGATCTAAACCCATCAGAACCCGATCTAAACCCAGTCAGAACCCGATCTAAACCCATCAGAACCCGATCTAAACCCATCAAACCCGATCTACACCAGTCAGAACCCGATCTAAACCCATCAGAACCAGTCAGAACCCGATCTAAATCCACCAGAACCCGATCTAAACCCAATCAGAACCCAGTTGGAACCTGATCTAAACCCATCAGAACCTGATCTAAACCCAGTCAGAACCCAGTCAGAACCTGATCTTAACCCATCAGAACCCGATCTATACCAGTCAGAACCTGATCTTAACCCATCAGAACCAGTCAGAACCCGTTTTAAATCCATCAGAACCCGATCTAAACCCATCAGAACCTGATCTAAACCCATCAGAACCAGTCAGAACCTGATCTAAACCCGTCAGAACCTGATCTAAACCAATCAGAACCCAGTCAGAACCTGATCTAAACCCGTCAGAACCCGATCTAAACCCTGTCAGAACTTGATCTAAAACCATCAGAACCTGATCTAAACCCATCAGAACCTGATCTATACCCATCAGAACCCGATCTAAACCCAGTCAGAACCCGATCTAAACCCATCAGAACCCGATCTAAACCCATCAGAACCCGATCTAAACCCATCAGAACCCGATCTACACCAGTCAGAACCCGATCTAAACCCATCAGAACCAGTCAGAACCCGATCTAAATCCACCAGAACCCGATCTAAACCCATCAGAACCCGATCTGTACCAGTCAGAACCCGATCTAAACCCAGTCAGAACCCAGTCAGAACCTGATCTAAACCCATCAGAACCAATCAGAACCCGTACTAAATCCACCAGATCCTGATCTAAACCCATCAGAACCAGTAAGAACCCGTTCTTAATCCACCAGAACCCGATCTAAACCCATCAGAACCAGTCAGAACCTGATCTAAACCCATCAGAACCCGATCTAAACCCAGTCAGAACCCGATCTAAACCCAGCCAGAACCCAATCTAAACCCATCAGAACCTGATCTAAACCCAGTCAGAACCTGATCTAAACCCATCAGAACCCGATCTATACAAGTCAAAACCCGATCTAAACCCAGTCAGAACCCAGTCAGAACCTGATCTAAACCCACCAGAACCCGATCTATACCAGTCAGAACCCGATCTAAATCCAGTCAGAACCAGTCAGAACCCGATCTAACCCCATCAGAACCCGATCTAAACCCACCAGAACCCAATCTAAACCCACCAGAACCCAATCTAAACCCATCAGAACCTGATCTAAACCCGTCAGAACCCAATCTAAACCCATCATAACCAGTCAGAACCCGTTCTAAATCCGTCAGAACCCGATCTAAACCCATCAGAACCTGATCTAAACCCATCAGAACCAGTCAGAACCTGATTTAAACCAATCAAAACCCAGTTAGAACCCGATCTAAACCCATCAGAACCCGATCTAAACCCCTCAGAACCCGATCTACACCAGTCAGAACCCGATCTAAACCTGTCAGAACCTGATCTAAACCAATCAGAAGCCAGTCAGAACCCGATCTAAACCCGTCAGAACCCGATCTAAACCCATCAGAACCCGATCTAAACCCATCAGAACCCGATCTAAACCCATCAGAACCCGATCTACACCAGTCAGAACCCGATCTAAACCCATCAGAACCAGTCAGAACCCGATCTAAATCCACCAGAACCCGATCTAAACCCATCAGAACCCGATCTGTACCAGTCAGAACCTGATCTAAACCCAGTCAGAACCCAGTCAGAACCTGATCTAAACCCATCAGAACCAATCAGAACCCGTACTAAATCCACCAGATCCTGATCTAAACCCATCAGAACCAGTAAGAACCCGTTCTAAATCCACCAGATCCTGATCTAAACCCATCAGAACCAGTAAGAACCCGTTCTAAATCCACCAGAACCCGATCTAAACCCAGTCAGAACCCGATCTAAACCCAGCCAGAACCCAATCTAAACCCATCAGAACCTGATCTAAACCCAGTCAGAACCTGATCTAAACCCATCAGAACCCGATCTATACAAGTCAAAACCCGATCTAAACCCAGTCAGAACCAGGTCAGAACCTGATCTAAACCCACCAGAACCCGATCTATACCAGTCAGAACCCGATCTAAACCCAGTCAGAACCAGTCAGAACCCGATCTAACCCCATCAGAACCCGATCTAAACCCACCAGAACCCAATCTAAACCCACCAGAACCCAATCTAAACCCATCAGAACCCGATCTAAACCCATCAGAACCTGATCTAAACCCGTCAGAACCCAATCTAAACCCATCAGAACCAGTCAGAACCCGTTCTAAATCCGTCAGAACCCGATCTAAACCCATCAGAACCTGATCTAAACCCATCAGAACCAGTCAGAACCTGATCTAAACCAATCAAAACCCAGTTAGAACCCGATCTAAACCCATCAGAACCCGATCTAAACCCCTCAGAACCCGATCTACACCAGTCAGAACCCGATCTAAACCTGTCAGAACCTGATCTAAACCAATCAGAAGCCAGTCAGAACCTGATCTAAACCCGTCAGAACCCGATCTAAACCCATCAGAACCAGTCAGAACCCGTTCTAAATCCATCAGAACCTGTTCTAAACCCATCAGAACCCGATCTAAACCCATCAGAACCTTATCTAAACCCATCAGAACCAGTCAGAACCTGATCTAAACCCGTCAGAACCTGATTTAAACCAATCAGAACCCAGTCAGAACCTGATCTAAACCCGTCAGAACCCGATCTAAACCCAGTCAGAACTTGATCTAAACCCATCAGAACCCGATCTAAACCCATCAGAACCTGATCTATACCCATCAGAACCCGATCTAAACCCATCAGAACCCGATCTAAACCCATCAGAACCCCATCTAAACCCAGTCAGAACCCGATCTAAACCCATCAGAACCCGATCTAAACCCATCAAACCCGATCTACACCAGTCAGAACCCGATCTAAACCCATCAGAACCAGTCAGAACCCGATCTAAATCCACCAGAACCCGATCTAAACCCAATCAGAACCCAGTTGGAACCTGATCTAAACCCATCAGAACCTGATCTAAACCCAGTCAGAACCCAGTCAGAACCTGATCTAAACCCATCAGAACCCGATCTATACCAGTCAGAACCTGATCTTAACCCATCAGAACCAGTCAGAACCCGTTTTAAATCCATCAGAACCCGATCTAAACCCATCAGAACCTGATCTAAACCCATCAGAACCAGTCAGAACCTGATCTAAACCCGTCAGAACCTGATCTAAACCAATCAGAACCCAGTCAGAACCTGATCTAAACCCGTCAGAACCCGATCTAAACCCAGTCAGAACTTGATCTAAAACCATCAGAACCTGATCTAAACCCATCAGAACCTGATCTATACCCATCAGAACCCGATCTAAACCCAGTCAGAACCCGATCTAAACCCATCAGAACCCGATCTAAACCCATCAGAACCCTATCTAAACCCATCAGAACCCGATCTACACCAGTCAGAACCCGATCTAAACCCATCAGAACCAGTCAGAACCCGATCTAAATCCACCAGAACCCGATCTAAACCCATCAGAACCCGATCTGTACCAGTCAGAACCCGATCTAAACCCAGTCAGAACCCAGTCAGAACCTGATCTAAACCCATCAGAACCAATCAGAACCCGTACTAAATCCACCAGATCCTGATCTAAACCCATCAGAACCAGTAAGAACCCGTTCTAACTCCACCAGAACCCGATCTAAACCCATCAGAACCAGTCAGAACCTGATCTAAACCCATCAGAACCCGATCTAAACCCAGTCAGAACCCGATCTAAACCCAGCCAGAACCCAATCTAAACCCATCAGAACCTGATCTAAACCCAGTCAGAACCTGATCTAAACCCATCAGAACCCGATCTAAACCCAGCCAGAACCCAATCTAAACCCATCAGAACCTGATCTAAACCCAGTCAGAACCTGATCTAAACCCATCAGAACCCGATCTATACAAGTCAAAACCCGATCTAAACCCAGTCAGAACCAGGTCAGAACCTGATCTAAACCCACCAGAACCCGATCTATACCAGTCAGAACCCGATCTAAACCCAGTCAGAACCAGTCAGAACCCGATCTAACCCCATCAGAACCCGATCTAAACCCACCAGAACCCAATCTAAACCCACCAGAACCCAATCTAAACCCATCAGAACCCGATCTAAACCCATCAGAACCTGATCTAAACCCGTCAGAACCCAATCTAAACCCATCAGAACCAGTCAGAACCCGTTCTAAATCCGTCAGAACCCGATCTAAACCCATCAGAACCTGATCTAAACCCATCAGAACCAGTCAGAACCTGATCTAAACCAATCAAAACCCAGTTAGAACCCGATCTAAACCCATCAGAACCCGATCTAAACCCCTCAGAACCCGATCTACACCAGTCAGAACCCGATCTAAACCTGTCAGAACCTGATCTAAACCAATCAGAAGCCAGTCAGAACCTGATCTAAACCCGTCAGAACCCGATCTAAACCCATCAGAACCAGTCAGAACCCGTTCTAAATCCATCAGAACCTGTTCTAAACCCATCAGAACCCGATCTAAACCCATCAGAACCTTATCTAAACCCATCAGAACCAGTCAGAACCTGATCTAAACCCGTCAGAACCTGATTTAAACCAATCAGAACCCAGTCAGAACCTGATCTAAACCCGTCAGAACCCGATCTAAACCCAGTCAGAACTTGATCTAAACCCATCAGAACCCGATCTAAACCCATCAGAACCTGATCTATACCCATCAGAACCCGATCTAAACCCATCAGAACCCGATCTAAACCCATCAGAACCCCATCTAAACCCAGTCAGAACCCGATCTAAACCCATCAGAACCCGATCTAAACCCATCAAACCCGATCTACACCAGTCAGAACCCGATCTAAACCCATCAGAACCAGTCAGAACCCGATCTAAATCCACCAGAACCCGATCTAAACCCAATCAGAACCCAGTTGGAACCTGATCTAAACCCATCAGAACCTGATCTAAACCCAGTCAGAACCCAGTCAGAACCTGATCTAAACCCATCAGAACCCGATCTATACCAGTCAGAACCTGATCTTAACCCATCAGAACCAGTCAGAACCCGTTTTAAATCCATCAGAACCCGATCTAAACCCATCAGAACCTGATCTAAACCCATCAGAACCAGTCAGAACCTGATCTAAACCCGTCAGAACCTGATCTAAACCAATCAGAACCCAGTCAGAACCTGATCTAAACCCGTCAGAACCCGATCTAAACCCAGTCAGAACTTGATCTAAAACCATCAGAACCTGATCTAAACCCATCAGAACCTGATCTATACCCATCAGAACCCGATCTAAACCCAGTCAGAACCCGATCTAAACCCATCAGAACCCGATCTAAACCCATCAGAACCCGATCTAAACCCATCAGAACCCGATCTACACCAGTCAGAACCCGATCTAAACCCATCAGAACCAGTCAGAACCCGATCTAAATCCACCAGAACCCGATCTAAACCCATCAGAACCCGATCTGTACCAGTCAGAACCCGATCTAAACCCAGTCAGAACCCAGTCAGAACCTGATCTAAACCCATCAGAACCAATCAGAACCCGTACTAAATCCACCAGATCCTGATCTAAACCCATCAGAACCAGTAAGAACCCGTTCTAAATCCACCAGAACCCGATCTAAACCCATCAGAACCAGTCAGAACCTGATCTAAACCCATCAGAACCCGATCTAAACCCAGTCAGAACCCGATCTAAACCCAGCCAGAACCCAATCTAAACCCATCAGAACCTGATCTAAACCCAGTCAGAACCTGATCTAAACCCATCAGAACCCGATCTATACAAGTCAAAACCCGATCTAAACCCAGTCAGAACCCAGTCAGAACCTGATCTAAACCCACCAGAACCCGATCTATACCAGTCAGAACCCGATCTAAATCCAGTCAGAACCAGTCAGAACCCGATCTAACCCCATCAGAACCCGATCTAAACCCACCAGAACCCAATCTAAACCCACCAGAACCCAATCTAAACCCATCAGAACCTGATCTAAACCCGTCAGAACCCAATCTAAACCCATCATAACCAGTCAGAACCCGTTCTAAATCCGTCAGAACCCGATCTAAACCCATCAGAACCTGATCTAAACCCATCAGAACCAGTCAGAACCTGATTTAAACCAATCAAAACCCAGTTAGAACCCGATCTAAACCCATCAGAACCCGATCTAAACCCCTCAGAACCCGATCTACACCAGTCAGAACCCGATCTAAACCTGTCAGAACCTGATCTAAACCAATCAGAAGCCAGTCAGAACCTGATCTAAACCCGTCAGAACCCGATCTAAACCCATCAGAACCCGATCTAAACCCATCAGAACCCGATCTACACCAGTCAGAACCCGATCTAAACCCATCAGAACCAGTCAGAACCCGATCTAAATCCACCAGAACCCGATCTAAACCCATCAGAACCCGATCTGTACCAGTCAGAACCTGATCTAAACCCAGTCAGAACCCAGTCAGAACCTGATCTAAACCCATCAGAACCAATCAGAACCCGTACTAAATCCACCAGATCCTGATCTAAACCCATCAGAACCAGTAAGAACCCGTTCTAAATCCACCAGAACCCGATCTAAACCCATCAGAACCAGTCAGAACCTGATCTAAACCCATCAGAACCCGATCTAAACCCAGTCAGAACCCAATCTAAACCCAGCCAGAACCCAATCTAAACCCATCAGAACCTGATCTAAACCCAGTCAGAACCTGATCTAAACCCATCAGAACCCGATCTATACAAGTCAAAACCCGATCTAAACCCAGTCAGAACCCAGTCAGAACCTGATCTAAACCCACCAGAACCCGATCTATACCAGTCAGAACCCGATCTAAATCCAGTCAGAACCAGTCAGAACCCGATCTAACCCCATCAGAACCCGATCTAAACCCAATCAGAACCCAGTTGGAACCTGATCTAAACCCATCAGAACCTGATCTAAACCCAGTCAGAACCCAGTCAGAACCTGATCTAAACCCATCAGAACCCGATCTATACCAGTCAGAACCTGATCTTAACCCATCAGAACCAGTCAGAACCCGTTTTAAATCCATCAGAACCCGATCTAAACCCATCAGAACCTGATCTAAACCCATCAGAACCAGTCAGAACCTGATCTAAACCCGTCAGAACCTGATCTAAACCAATCAGAACCCAGTCAGAACCTGATCTAAACCCGTCAGAACCCGATCTAAACCCAGTCAGAACTTGATCTAAAACCATCAGAACCTGATCTAAACCCATCAGAACCTGATCTATACCCATCAGAACCCGATCTAAACCCAGTCAGAACCCGATCTAAACCCATCAGAACCCGATCTAAACCCATCAGAACCCGATCTAAACCCATCAGAACCCAATCTACACCAGTCAGAACCCGATCTAAACCCATCAGAACCAGTCAGAACCCGATCTAAATCCACCAGAACCCGATCTAAACCCATCAGAACCCGATCTGTACCAGTCAGAACCCGATCTAAACCCAGTCAGAACCCAGTCAGAACCTGATCTAAACCCATCAGAACCAATCAGAACCCGTACTAAATCCACCAGATCCTGATCTAAACCCATCAGAACCAGTAAGAACCCGTTCTAAATCCACCAGAACCCGATCTAAACCCATCAGAACCAGTCAGAACCTGATCTAAACCCATCAGAACCCGATCTAAACCCAGTCAGAACCCAATCTAAACCCAGCCAGAACCCAATCTAAACCCATCAGAACCTGATCTAAACCCAGTCAGAACCTGATCTAAACCCATCAGAACCCGATCTATACAAGTCAAAACCCGATCTAAACCCAGTCAGAACCCAGTCAGAACCTGATCTAAACCCACCAGAACCCGATCTATACCAGTCAGAACCCGATCTAAATCCAGTCAGAACCAGTCAGAACCCGATCTAACCCCATCAGAACCCGATCTAAACCCACCAGAACCCAATCTAAACCCACCAGAACCCAATCTAAACCCATCAGAACCTGATCTAAACCCGTCAGAACCCAATCTAAACCCATCATAACCAGTCAGAACCCGTTCTAAATCCGTCAGAACCCGATCTAAACCCATCAGAACCTGATCTAAACCCATCAGAACCAGTCAGAACCTGATTTAAACCAATCAAAACCCAGTTAGAACCCGATCTAAACCCATCAGAACCCGATCTAAACCCCTCAGAACCCGATCTACACCAGTCAGAACCCGATCTAAACCTGTCAGAACCTGATCTAAACCAATCAGAAGCCAGTCAGAACCTGATCTAAACCCGTCAGAACCCGATCTAAACCCATCAGAACCCGATCTAAACCCATCAGAACCCGATCTAAACCCATCAGAACCCGATCTACACCAGTCAGAACCCGATCTAAACCCATCAGAACCAGTCAGAACCCGATCTAAATCCACCAGAACCCGATCTAAACCCATCAGAACCCGATCTGTACCAGTCAGAACCTGATCTAAACCCAGTCAGAACCCAGTCAGAACCTGATCTAAACCCATCAGAACCAATCAGAACCCGTACTAAATCCACCAGATCCTGATCTAAACCCATCAGAACCAGTAAGAACCCGTTCTAAATCCACCAGAACCCGATCTAAACCCATCAGAACCAGTCAGAACCTGATCTAAACCCATCAGAACCCGATCTAAACCCAGTCAGAACCCGATCTAAACCCAGCCAGAACCCAATCTAAACCCATCAGAACCTGATCTAAACCCAGTCAGAACCTGATCTAAACCCATCAGAACCCGATCTATACAAGTCAAAACCCGATCTAAACCCAGTCAGAACCCAGTCAGAACCCGATCTAACCCCATCAGAACCCGATCTAAACCCAATCAGAACCCAGTTGGAACCTGATCTAAACCCATCAGAACCTGATCTAAACCCAGTCAGAACCCAGTCAGAACCTGATCTAAACCCATCAGAACCCGATCTATACCAGTCAGAACCTGATCTTAACCCATCAGAACCAGTCAGAACCCGTTTTAAATCCATCAGAACCCGATCTAAACCCATCAGAACCTGATCTAAACCCATCAGAACCAGTCAGAACCTGATCTAAACCCGTCAGAACCTGATCTAAACCAATCAGAACCCAGTCAGAACCTGATCTAAACCCGTCAGAACCCGATCTAAACCCAGTCAGAACTTGATCTAAAACCATCAGAACCTGATCTAAACCCATCAGAACCTGATCTATACCCATCAGAACCCGATCTAAACCCAGTCAGAACCCGATCTAAACCCATCAGAACCCGATCTAAACCCATCAGAACCCGATCTAAACCCATCAGAACCCGATCTACACCAGTCAGAACCCGATCTAAACCCATCAGAACCAGTCAGAACCCGATCTAAATCCACCAGAACCCGATCTAAACCCATCAGAACCCGATCTGTACCAGTCAGAACCCGATCTAAACCCAGTCAGAACCCAGTCAGAACCTGATCTAAACCCATCAGAACCAATCAGAACCCGTACTAAATCCACCAGATCCTGATCTGAACCCATCAGAACCAGTAAGAACCCGTTCTAAATCCACCAGAACCCGATCTAAACCCATCAGAACCAGTCAGAACCTGATCTAAACCCATCAGAACCCGATCTAAACCCAGTCAGAACCCGATCTAAACCCAGCCAGAACCCAATCTAAACCCATCAGAACCTGATCTAAACCCAGTCAGAACCTGATCTAAACCCATCAGAACCCGATCTATACAAGTCAAAACCCGATCTAAACCCAGTCAGAACCCAGTCAGAACCTGATCTAAACCCACCAGAACCCGATCTATACCAGTCAGAACCCGATCTAAATCCAGTCAGAACCAGTCAGAACCCGATCTAACCCCATCAGAACCCGATCTAAACCCACCAGAATCCAATCTAAACCCACCAGAACCCAATCTAAACCCATCAGAACCCGATCTAAACCCGTCAGAACCCAATCTAAACCCATCAGAACCAGTCAGAACCCGTTCTAAATCCGTCAGAACCCGATCTAAACCCATCAGAACCTGATCTAAACCCATCAGAACCAGTCAGAACCTGATTTAAACCAATCAAAACCCAGTTAGAACCCGATCTAAACCCATCAGAACCCGATCTAAACCCCTCAGAACCCGATCTACACCAGTCAGAACCCGATCTAAACCTGTCAGAACCTGATCTAAACCAATCAGAAGCCAGTCAGAACCTGATCTAAACCCGTCAGAACCCGATCTAAGCCCATCAGAACCAGTCAGAACCCGTTCTAAATCCACCAGAACCTGTTCTAAACCCATCAGAACCCGATCTAAACCCATCAGAACCTGATCTAAACCCATCAGAACCAGTCAGAACCTGATCTAAACCCGTCAGAACCTGATTTAAACCAATCAGAACCCAGTCAGAACCTGATCTAAACCCGTCAGAACCCGATCTAAACCCAGTCAGAACTTGATCTAAACCCATCAGAACCCGATCTAAACCAGTCAGAACCCGATCTAAACCCATCAGAACCAGTCAGAACCCGATCTAAATCCACCAGAACCCGATCTAAACCCAATCAGAACCCAGTCAGAACCTGATCTAAACCCATCAGAACCTGATCTAAACCCAGTCAGAACCAGTCAGAACCCGTTCTAAATCCATCAGAACCTGTTCTAAACCCATCAGAACCCGATCTAAACCCATCAGAACCTGATCTAAACCCATCAGAACCAGTCAGAACCTGATCTAAACCCGTCAGAACCTGATCTAAACCCGTCAGAACCTGATTTAAACCAATCAGAACCCAGTCAGAACCTGATCTAAACCCATCAGAACCTGATCTAAACCCAGTCAGAACCCAGTCAGAACCTGATCTAAACCCATCAGAACCCGATCTATACCAGTCAGAACCTGATATAAACCCATCAGAACCAGTCAGAACCCGTTTTAAATCCATCAGAACCCGATCTAAACCCATCAGAACCTGATCTAAACCCATCAGAACCAGTCAGAACCTGATCTAAACCCGTCAGAACCTGATCTAAACCAATCAGAACCCAGTCAGAACCTGATCTAAACCCGTCAGAACCCGATCTAAACCCAGTCAGAACTTGATCTAAACCCATCAGAACCTGATCTAAACCCATCAGAACCTGATCTATACCCATCAGAACCGATCTAAACCCAGTCAGAACCCGATCTAAACCCATCAGAACCCGATCTAAACCCATCAGAACCCGATCTAAACCCAGTCAGAACCCGATCTAAACCCATCAGAACCCGATCTAAACCCATCAGAACCCGATCTACACCAGTCAGAACCCGATCTAAACCCATCAGAACCAGTCAGAACCCGATCTAAATCCACCAGAACCCGATCTAAACCCATCAGAACCCGATCTGTACCAGTCAGAACCCGATCTAAACCCAGTCAGAACCCAGTCAGAACCTGATCTAAACCCATCAGAACCAATCAGAACCCGTACTAAATCCACCAGAACCTGATCTAAACCCATCAGAACCAGTAAGAACCCGTTCTAAATCCACCAGAACCTGATCTAAACCCATCAGAACCAGTCAGAACCTGATCTAAACCCATCAGAACCTGATCTAAACCCAGTCAGAACCCAGTCAGAACCTGATCTAAACCCATCAGAACCAGTCAGAACCCGTTCTAAATCCGTCAGAACCCGATCTAAACCCATCAGAACCTGATCTAAACCCATCAGAACCAGTCAGAACCAGATCTAAACCAATCAAAACCCAGTTAGAACCCGATCTAAACCCATCAGAACCCGATCTAAACCCCTCAGAACCTGATCTACACCAGTCAGAACCCGATCTAAACCTGTCAGAACCAGTCAGAACCCGATCTAAACCCATCAGAACCAGTCAGAACCCGATCTAAATCCACCAGAACCCGATCTAAACCCATCAGAACCCGATCTGTACCAGTCAGAACCCGATCTAAACCCAGTCAGAACCCAGTCAGAACCTGATCTAAACCCATCAGAACCAATCAGAACCTGATCTAAACCCAGTCAGAACCTGATCTAAACCCATCAGAACCCGATCTATACAAGTCAAAACCCGATCTAAACCCAGTCAGAACCCAGTCAGAACCCGATCTAAACCCATCAGAACCAGTCAGAACCCGTTCTAAATCCATCAGAACCTGTTCTAAACCCATCAGAACCCGATCTAAACCCATCAGAACCTGATCTAAACCCATCAGAACCAGTCAGAACCTGATCTAAACCCGTCAGAACCTGATTTAAACCAATCAGAACCCAGTCAGAACCTGATCTAAACCCGTCAGAACCCGATCTAAACCCAGTCAGAACTTGATCTAAACCCATCAGAACCCGATCTAAACCCATCAGAACCTGATCTATACCCATCAGAACCCGATCTAAACCCATCAGAACCCGATCTAAACCCATCAAACCCGATCTACACCAGTCAGAACCCGATCTAAACCCATCAGAACCAGTCAGAACCCGATCTAAATCCACCAGAACCCGATCTAAACCCAATCAGAACCCAGTTGGAACCTGATCTAAACCCATCAGAACCTGATCTAAACCCAGTCAGAACCCAGTCAGAACCTGATCTAAACCCATCAGAACCCGATCTATACCAGTCAGAACCTGATCTAAACCCATCAGAACCAGTCAGAACCCGTTTTAAATCCATCAGAACCCGATCTAAACCCATCAGAACCTGATCTAAACCCATCAGAACCAGTCAGAACCTGATCTAAACCCGTCAGAACCTGATCTAAACCAATCAGAACCCAGTCAGAACCTGATCTAAACCCGTCAGAACCCGATCTAAACCCAGTCAGAACTTGATCTAAAACCATCAGAACCTGATCTAAACCCATCAGAACCTGATCTATACCCATCAGAACCCGATCTAAACCCAGTCAGAACCCGATCTAAACCCATCAGAACCCGATCTAAACCCATCAGAACCCGATCTACACCAGTCAGAACCCGATCTAAACCCATCAGAACCAGTCAGAACCCGATCTAAATCCACCAGAACCCGATCTAAACCCATCAGAACCCGATCTGTACCAGTCAGAACCCGATCTAAACCCAGTCAGAACCCAGTCAGAACCTGATCTAAACCCATCAGAACCAATCAGAACCCGTACTAAATCCACCAGATCCTGATCTAAACCCATCAGAACCAGTAAGAACCCGTTCTAAATCCACCAGAACCCGATCTAAACCCATCAGAACCAGTCAGAACCTGATCTAAACCCATCAGAACCCGATCTAAACCCAGTCAGAACCCGATCTAAACCCAGCCAGAACCCAATCTAAACCCATCAGAACATGATCTAAACCCAGTCAGAACCTGATCTAAACCCATCAGAACCCGATCTATACAAGTCAAAACCCGATCTAAACCCAGTCAGAACCCAGTCAGAACCTGATCTAAACCCACCGGAACCCGATCTATACCAGTCAGAACCCGATCTAAACCCAGTCAGAACCAGTCAGAACCCGATCTAACCCCATCAGAACCCGATCTAAACCCACCAGAACCCAATCTAAACCCACCAGAATCCAATCTAAACCCATCAGAACCCGATCTAAACCCATCAGAACCTGATCTAAACCCATCAGAACCCGATCTAAACCCAGTCAGAACCCGATCTAAACCCATCAGAACCAGTCAGAACCCGATCTAAATCCACCAGAACCCGATCTAAACCCAATCAGAACCTAGTTGGAACCTGATCTAAACCCATCAGAACCTGATCTAAACCCAGTCAGAACCAGTCAGAACCCGTTTTAAATCCATCAGAACCCGATCTAAACCCATCAGAACCTGATCTAAACCCAGTCAGAACCTGATCTAAACCCATCAGAACCCGATCTATACAAGTCAAAACCCGATCTAAACCCAGTCAGAACCCAGTCAGAACCTGATCTAAATCCACCAGAACCCGATCTATACCAGTCAGAACCTGATCTAAACCCATCAGAACCAGTCAGAACCCGTTTTAAATCCATCAGAACCCGATCTAAACCCATCAGAACCTGATCTAAACCCAGTCAGAACCTGATCTAAACCCATCAGAACCCGATCTATACAAGTCAAAACCCGATCTAAACCCAGTCAGAACCCAGTCAGAACCTGATCTAAACCCACCGGAACCCGATCTATACCAGTCAGAACCCGATCTAAACCCAGTCAGAACCAGTCAGAACCCGATCTAACCCCATCAGAACCCGATCTAAACCCACCAGAACCCAATCTAAACCCACCAGAATCCAATCTAAACCCATCAGAACCCGATCTAAACCCATCAGAACCTGATCTAAACCCATCAGAACCCGATCTAAACCCAGTCAGAACCCGATCTAAACCCATCAGAACCAGTCAGAACCCGATCTAAATCCACCAGAACCCGATCTAAACCCAATCAGAACCTAGTTGGAACCTGATCTAAACCCATCAGAACCTGATCTAAACCCAGTCAGAACCCAGTCAGAACCTGATCTAAACCCATCAGAACCCGATCTATACCAGTCAGAACCTGATCTAAACCCATCAGAACCAGTCAGAACCCGTTTTAAATCCATCAGAACCCGATCTAAACCCATCAGAACCTGATCTAAACCCAGTCAGAACCTGATCTAAACCCATCAGAACCCGATCTATACAAGTCAAAACCCGATCTAAACCCAGTCAGAACCCAGTCAGAACCTGATCTAAACCCACCGGAACCCGATCTATACCAGTCAGAACCCGATCTAAACCCAGTCAGAACCAGTCAGAACCCGATCTAACCCCATCAGAACCCGATCTAAACCCACCAGAACCCAATCTAAACCCACCAGAATCCAATCTAAACCCATCAGAACCCGATCTAAACCCATCAGAACCTGATCTAAACCCATCAGAACCCGATCTAAACCCAGTCAGAACCCGATCTAAACCCATCAGAACCAGTCAGAACCCGATCTAAATCCACCAGAACCCGATCTAAACCCAATCAGAACCTAGTTGGAACCTGATCTAAACCCATCAGAACCTGATCTAAACCCAGTCAGAACCCAGTCAGAACCTGATCTAAACCCATCAGAACCCGATCTATACCAGTCAGAACCTGATCTAAACCCATCAGAACCAGTCAGAACCCGTTTTAAATCCATCAGAACCCGATCTAAACCCATCAGAACCTGATCTAAACCCATCAGAACCAGTCAGAACCTGATCTAAACCCGTCAGAACCTGATCTAAACCAATCAGAACCCAGTCAGAACCTGATCTAAACCCGTCAGAACCCGATCTAAACCCAGTCAGAACTTGATCTAAAGCCATCAGAACCTGATCTAAACCCATCAGAACCTGATCTATACCCATCAGAACCCGATCTAAACCCAGTCAGAACCCGATCTAAACCCATCAGAACCCGATCTAAACCCATCAGAACCCGATCTACACCAGTCAGAACCCGATCTAAACCCATCAGAACCAGTCAGAACCCGATCTAAATCCACCAGAACCCGATCTAAACCCATCAGAACCCGATCTGTACCAGTCAGAACCCGATCTAAACCTGTCAGAACCTGATCTAAACCAATCAGAAGCCAGTCAGAACCTGATCTAAACCCGTCAGAACCCGATCTAAGCCCATCAGAACCAGTCAGAACCCGTTCTAAATCCATCAGAACCTGTTCTAAACCCATCAGAACCCGATCTAAACCCATCAGAACCTGATCTAAACCCATCAGAACCAGTCAGAACCTGATCTAAACCCGACAGAACCTGATTTAAACCAATCAGAACCCAGTCAGAACCTGATCTAAACCCGTCAGAACCCGATCTAAACCCAGTCAGAACTTGATCTAAACCCATCAGAACCCGATCTAAACCTATCAGAACCTGATCTATACCCATCAGAACCCGATCTAAACCCATCAGAACCCGATCTAAACCCAGTCAGAACCCGATCTAAACCCATCAAACCCGATCTACACCAGTCAGAACCCGATCTAAACCCATCAGAACCAGTCAGAACCCGATCTAAATCCACCAGAACCCGATCTAAACCCAATCAGAACCCAGTCAGAACCTGATCTAAACCCATCAGAACCTGATCTAAACCCAGTCAGAACCAGTCAGAACCCGTTCTAAACCCATCAGAACCCGATCTGTACCATTCAGAACCAGTCAGAACCCGATCTAAATCCACCAGAACCCGATCTAAACCCAATCAGAACCCAGTCAGAACCTGATCTAAACCCATCAGAACCTGATCTAAACCCAGTCAGAACCAGTCAGAACCCGTTCTAAATCCATCAGAACCTGTTCTAAACCCATCAGAACCCGATCTAAACCCATCAGAACCTGATCTAAACCCATCAGAACCAGTCAGAACCCGATCTAAACCCACCAGAACCCAATCTAAACCCACCAGAATCCAATCTAAACCCATCAGAACCCGATCTAAACCCATCAGAACCTGATCTAAACCCATCAGAACCCGATCTAAACCCAGTCAGAACCCGATCTAAACCCATCAGAACCAGTCAGAACCCGATCTAAATCCACCAGAACCCGATCTAAACCCAATCAGAACCTAGTTGGAACCTGATCTAAACCCATCAGAACCTGATCTAAACCCAGTCAGAACCCAGTCAGAACCTGATCTAAACCCATCAGAACCCGATCTATACCAGTCAGAACCTGATCTAAACCCATCAGAACCAGTCAGAACCCGTTTTAAATCCATCAGAACCCGATCTAAACCCATCAGAACCTGATCTAAACCCATCAGAACCAGTCAGAACCTGATCTAAACCCGTCAGAACCTGATCTAAACCAATCAGAACCCAGTCAGAACCTGATCTAAACCCGTCAGAACCCGATCTAAACCCAGTCAGAACTTGATCTAAAACCATCAGAACCTGATCTAAACCCATCAGAACCTGATCTATACCCATCAGAACCCGATCTAAACCCAGTCAGAACCCGATCTAAACCCATCAGAACCCGATCTAAACCCATCAGAACCCGATCTACACCAGTCAGAACCCGATCTAAACCCATCAGAACCAGTCAGAACCCGATCTAAATCCACCAGAACCCGATCTAAACCCATCAGAACCCGATCTGTACCAGTCAGAACCCGATCTAAACCTGTCAGAACCTGATCTAAACCAATCAGAAGCCAGTCAGAACCTGATCTAAACCCGTCAGAACCCGATCTAAGCCCATCAGAACCAGTCAGAACCCGTTCTAAATCCATCAGAACCTGTTCTAAACCCATCAGAACCCGATCTAAACCCATCAGAACCTGATCTAAACCCATCAGAACCAGTCAGAACCTGATCTAAACCCGACAGAACCTGATTTAAACCAATCAGAACCCAGTCAGAACCTGATCTAAACCCGTCAGAACCCGATCTAAACCCAGTCAGAACTTGATCTAAACCCATCAGAACCCGATCTAAACCTATCAGAACCTGATCTATACCCATCAGAACCCGATCTAAACCCATCAGAACCCGATCTAAACCCAGTCAGAACCCGATCTAAACCCATCAAACCCGATCTACACCAGTCAGAACCCGATCTAAACCCATCAGAACCAGTCAGAACCCGATCTAAATCCACCAGAACCCGATCTAAACCCAATCAGAACCCAGTCAGAACCTGATCTAAACCCATCAGAACCTGATCTAAACCCAGTCAGAACCAGTCAGAACCCGTTCTAAATCCATCAGAACCTGTTCTAAACCCATCAGAACCCGATCTAAACCCATCAGAACCTGATCTAAACCCATCAGAACCAGTCAGAACCTGATCTAAACCCGTCAGAACCTGATTTAAACCAATCAGAACCCAGTCAGAACCTGATCTAAACCCATCAGAACCTGATCTAAACCCAGTCAGAACCCAGTCAGAACCCGATCTAAACCCATCAGAACCAGTCAGAACCCGTTTTAAATCCATCAGAACCCGATCTAAACCCATCAGAACCTGATCTAAACCCATCAGAACCAGTCAGAACCTGATCTAAACCCGTCAGAACCTGATCTAAACCAATCAGAACCCAGTCAGAACCTGATCTAAACCCGTCAGAACCCGATCTAAACCCAGTCAGAACTTGATCTAAACCCATCAGAACCTGATCTAAACCCATCAGAACCTGATCTATACCCATCAGAACCCGATCTAAACCCAGTCAGAACCCGATCTAAACCCATCAGAACCCGATCTAAACCCATCAGAACCCGATCTAAACCCAGTCAGAACCCGATCTAAACCCATCAGAACCCGATCTAAACCCATCAGAACCCGATCTACACCAGTCAGAACCCGATCTAAACCCATCAGAACCAGTCAGAACCCGATCTAAATCCACCAGAACCCGATCTAAACCCATCAGAACCCGATCTGTACCAGTCAGAACCCGATCTAAACCCAGTCAGAACCCAGTCAGAACCTGATCTAAACCCATCAGAACCAATCAGAACCCGTACTAAATCCACCAGATCCTGATCTAAACCCATCAGAACCAGTAAGAACCCGTTCTAAATCCACCAGAACCCGATCTAAACCCATCAGAACCAGTCAGAACCTGATCTAAACCCATCAGAACCCGATCTAAACCCAGTCAGAACCCGATCTAAACCCAGCCAGAACCCAATCTAAACCCATCAGAACCTGATCTAAACCCAGTCAGAACCTGATCTAAACCCATCAGAACCCGATCTATACAAGTCAAAACCCGATCTAAACCCAGTCAGAACCCAGTCAGAACCTGATCTAAACCCACCAGAACCCGATCCATACCAGTCAGAGCCCGATCTAAACCCAGTCAGAACCAGTCAGAACCCGATCTAACCCCATCAGAACCCGATCTAAACCCACCAGAACCCAATCTAAACCCACCAGAACCCAATCTAAACCCATCAGAACCCGATCTAAACCCATCAGAACCTGATCTAAACCCGTCAGAACCCAATCTAAACCCATCAGAACCAGTCAGAACCCGTTCTAAATCCGTCAGAACCCGATCTAAACCCATCAGAACCTGATCTAAACCCATCAGAACCAGTCAGAACCTGATCTAAACCAATCAAAACCCAGTTAGAACCCGATCTAAACCCATCAGAACCCGATCTAAACCCCTCAGAACCCGATCTACACCAGTCAGAACCCGATCTAAACCTGTCAGAACCTGATCTAAACCCAATCAGAACCCAGTCAGAACCTGATCTAAACCCGTCAGAACCCGATCTAAACCCATCAGATCCAGTCAGAACCCGTTCTAAATCCATCAGAACCTGTTCTAAACCCATCAGAACCCGATCTAAACCCATCAGAACCTGATCTAAACCCATCAGAACCAGTCAGAACCTGATCTAAACCCGTCAGAACCTGATTTAAACCAATCAGAACCCAGTCAGAACCTGATCTAAACCCGTCAGAACCCGATCTAAACCCAGTCAGAACTTGATCTAAACCCATCAGAACCCGATCTAAACCCATCAGAACCTGATCTATACCCATCAGAACCCGATCTAAACCCATCAGAACCCGATCTAAACCCATCAGAACCCGATCTAAACCCAGTCAGAACCCGATCTAAACCCATCAGAACCCGATCTAAACCCATCAAACCCGATCTACACCAGTCAGAACCCGATCTAAACCCAGTCAGAACCAGTCAGAACCCGATCTAAATCCACCAGAACCCGATCTAAACCCAATCAGAACCCAGTTGGAACCTGATCTAAACCCATCAGAACCTGATCTAAACCCAGTCAGAACCCAGTCAGAACCTGATCTAAACCCATCAGAACCCGATCTATACCAGTCAGAACCTGATCTAAACCCATCAGAACCAGTCAGAACCCGTTTTAAATCCATCAGAACCCGATCTAAACCCATCAGAACCTGATCTAAACCCATCAGAACCAGTCAGAACCTGATCTAAACCCGTCAGAACCTGATCTAAACCAATCAGAACCCAGTCAGAACCTGATCTAAACCCGTCAGAACCCGATCTAAACCCAGTCAGAACTTGATCTAAAACCATCAGAACCTGATCTAAACCCATCAGAACCTGATCTATACCCATCAGAACCCGATCTAAACCCAGTCAGAACCCGATCTAAACCCATCAGAACCCGATCTCAACCCATCAGAACCCGATCTAAACCCATCAGAACCCGATCTACACCAGTCAGAACCCGATCTAAACCCATCAGAACCAGTCAGAACCCGATCTAAATCCACCAGAACCCGATCTAAACCCATCAGAACCCGATCTGTACCAGTCAGAACCCGATCTAAACCTGATCTAAACCCATCAGAACCAATCAGAACCCGTACTAAATCCACCAGATCCTGATCTAAACCCATCAGAACCAGTAAGAACCCGTTCTAAATCCACCAGAACCCGATCTAAACCCATCAGAACCAGTCAGAACCTGATCTAAACCCATCAGAACCCGATCTAAACCCAGTCAGAACCCGATCTAAACCCAGCTAGAACCCAATCTAAACCCATCAGAACCTGATCTAAACCCAGTCAGAACCTGATCTAAACCCATCAGAACCCGATCTATACAAGTCAAAACCCGATCTAAACCCAGTCAGAACCCAGTCAGAACCCGATCTAAACCCATCAGAACCAGTCAGAACCCGATCTAAATACACCAGAACCCGATCTAAACCCATCAGAACCCGATCTGTACCAGTCAGAACCCGATCTAAACCCAGTCAGAACCCAGTCAGAACCTGATCTAAACCCATCAGAACCAATCAGAACCCGTACTAAATCCACCAGATCCTGATCTAAACCCATCAGAACCAGTAAGAACCCGTTCTAAATCCACCAGAACCCGATCTAAACCCATCAGAACCAGTCAGAACCTGATCTAAACCCATCAGAACCCGATCTAAACCCAGTCAGAACCCGATCTAAACCCAGCCAGAACCCAATCTAAACCCATCAGAACCTGATCTAAACCCAGTCAGAACCTGATCTAAACCCATCAGAACCCGATCTATACAAGTCAAAACCCGATCTAAACCCAGTCAGAACCCAGTCAGAACCTGATCTAAACCCACCAGAACCCGATCTATACCAGTCAGAACCTGATCTAAACCCAGTCAGAACCAGTCAGAACCCGATCTAACCCCATCAGAACCCGATCTAAACCCACCAGAACCCAATCTAAACCCACCAGAACCCAATCTAAACCCATCAGAACCCGATCTAAACCCATCAGAACCTGATCTAAACCCGTCAGAACCCAATCTAAACCCATCAGAACCAGTCAGAACCCGTTCTAAATCCGTCAGAACCCGATCTAAACCCATCAGAACCTGATCTAAACCCATCAGAACCAGTCAGAACCTGATCTAAACCAATCAAAACCCAGTTAGAACCCGATCTAAACCCATCAGAACCCGATCTAAACCCCTCAGAACCCGATCTACACCAGTCAGAACCCGATCTAAACCTGTCAGAACCTGATCTAAACCAATCAGAAGCCAGTCAGAACCTGATCTAAACCCGTCAGAACCCGATCTAAACCCATCAGAACCAGTCAGAACCCGTTCTAAATCCATCAGAACCTGTTCTAAACCCATCAGAACCCGATCTAAACCCATCAGAACCTGATCTAAACCCATCAGAACCAGTCAGAACCTGATCTAAACCCGTCAGAACCTGATTTAAACCAATCAGAACCCAGTCAGAACCTGATCTAAACCCGTCAGAACCCGATCTAAACCCAGTCAGAACTTGATCTAAACCCATCAGAACCCGATCTAAACCCATCAGAACCTGATCTATACCCATCAGAACCCGATCTAAACCCATCAGAACCCGATCTAAACCCATCAGAACCCGATCTAAACCCAGTCAGAACCCGATCTAAACCCATCAGAACCCGATCTAAACCCATCAAACCCGATCTAAACCCATCAGAACCAGTCAGAACCCGATCTAAATCCACCAGAACCCGATCTAAACCCAATCAGAACCCAGTTGGAACCTGATCTAAACCCATCAGAACCTGATCTAAACCCAGTCAGAACCCAGTCAGAACCTGATCTAAACCCATCAGAACCCGATCTATACCAGTCAGAACCTGATCTAAACCCATCAGAACCAGTCAGAACCCGTTTTAAATCCATCAGAACCCGATCTAAACCCATCAGAACCTGATCTAAACCCATCAGAACCAGTCAGAACCTGATCTAAACCCGTCAGAACCTGATCTAAACCAATCAGAACCCAGTCAGAACCTGATCTAAACCCGTCAGAACCCGATCTAAACCCAGTCAGAACTTGATCTAAAACCATCAGAACCTGATCTAAACCCATCAGAACCTGATCTATACCCATCAGAACCCGATCTAAACCCAGTCAGAACCCGATCTAAACCCATCACAACCCGATCTAAACCCATCAGAACCCGATTTAAACCCATCAGAACCCGATCTACACCAGTCAGAACCCGATCTAAACCCATCAGAACCAGTCAGAACCCGATCTAAATCCACCAGAACCCGATCTAAACCCATCAGAACCCGATCTGTACCAGTCAGAACCCGATCTAAACCTGATCTAAACCCATCAGAACCAATCAGAACCCGTACTAAATCCACCAGATCCTGATCTAAACCCATCAGAACCAGTAAGAACCCGTTCTAAATCCACCAGAACCCGATCTAAACCCATCAGAACCAGTCAGAACCTGATCTAAACCCATCAGAACCCGATCTAAACCCAGTCAGAACCCGATCTAAACCCAGCCAGAACCCAATCTAAACCCATCAGAACCTGATCTAAACCCAGTCAGAACCTGATCTAAACCCATCAGAACCCGATCTATACAAGTCAAAACCCGATCTAAACCCAGTCAGAACCCAGTCAGAACCCGATCTAAACCCATCAGAACCAGTCAGAACCCGATCTAAATACACCAGAACCCGATCTAAACCCATCAGAACCCGATCTGTACCAGTCAGAACCCGATCTAAACCCAGTCAGAACCCAGTCAGAACCTGATCTAAACCCATCAGAACCAATCAGAACCCGTACTAAATCCACCAGATCCTGATCTAAACCCATCAGAACCAGTAAGAACCCGTTCTAAATCCACCAGAACCCGATCTAAACCCATCAGAACCAGTCAGAACCTGATCTAAACCCATCAGAACCCGATCTAAACCCAGTCAGAACCCGATCTAAACCCAGCCAGAACCCAATCTAAACCCATCAGAACCTGATCTAAACCCAGTCAGAACCTGATCTAAACCCATCAGAACCCGATCTATACAAGTCAAAACCCGATCTAAACCCAGTCAGAACCCAGTCAGAACCTGATCTAAACCCACCAGAACCCGATCTATACCAGTCACAACCCGATCTAAACCCAGTCAGAACCAGTCAGAACCCGATCTAACCCCATCAGAACCCGATCTAAACCCACCAGAACCCAATCTAAACCCACCAGAACCCAATCTAAACCCATCAGAACCCGATCTAAACCCATCAGAACCTGATCTAAACCCGTCAGAACCCAATCTAAACCCATCAGAACCAGTCAGAACCCGTTCTAAATCCGTCAGAACCCGATCTAAACCCATCAGAACCTGATCTAAACCCATCAGAACCAGTCAGAACCTGATCTAAACCAATCAAAACCCAGTTAGAACCCGATCTAAACCCATCAGAACCCGATCTAAACCCCTCAGAACCCGATCTACACCAGTCAGAACCCGATCTAAACCTGTCAGAACCTGATCTAAACCAATCAGAAGCCAGTCAGAACCTGATCTAAACCCGTCAGAACCCGATCTAAGCCCATCAGAACCAGTCAGAACCCGTTCTAAATCCATCAGAACCTGTTCTAAACCCATCAGAACCCGATCTAAACCCATCAGAACCTGATCTAAACCCATCAGAACCAGTCAGAACCTGATCTAAACCCGTCAGAACCTGATTTAAACCAATCAGAACCCAGTCAGAACCTGATCTAAACCCGTCAGAACCCGATCTAAACCCAGTCAGAACTTGATCTAAACCCATCAGAACCCGATCTAAACCTATCAGAAACTGATCTATACCCATCAGAACCCGATCTAAACCCATCAGAACCCGATCTAAACCCAGTCAGAACCCGATCTAAACCCATCAAACCCGATCTACACCAGTCAGAACCCGATCTAAACCCATCAGAACCAGTCAGAACCCGATCTAAATCCACCAGAACCCGATCTAAACCCAATCAGAACCCAGTCAGAACCTGATCTAAACCCATCAGAACCTGATCTAAACCCAGTCAGAACCAGTCAGAACCCGTTCTAAATCCATCAGAACCTGTTCTAAACCCATCAGAACCCGATCTAAACCCATCAGAACCTGATCTAAACCCATCAGAACCAGTCAGAACCTGATCTAAACCCGTCAGAACCTGATTTAAACCAATCAGAACCCAGTCAGAACCTGATCTAAACCCATCAGAACCTGATCTAAACCCAGTCAGAACCCAGTCAGAACCTGATCTTAACCCATCAGAACCCGATCTATACCAGTCAGAACCTGATCTAAACCCATCAGAACCAGTCAGAACCCGTTTTAAATCCATCAGAACCCGATCTAAACCCATCAAACCTGATCTAAACCCATCAGAACCAGTCAGAACCTGATCTAAACCCGTCAGAACCTGATCTAAACCAATCAGAACCCAGTCAGAACCTGATCTAAACCCGTCAGAACCCGATCTTAACCCAGTCAGAACTTGATCTAAACCCATCAGAACCTGATCTAAACCCATCAGAACCTGATCTATACCCATCAGAACCCGATCTAAACCCAGTCAGAACCCGATCTAAACCCATCAGAACCCGATCTAAACCCTTCAGAACCCGATCTAAACCCATCAGAACCCGATCTAAACCCAGTCAGAACCCGATCTAAACCCATCAGAACCCGATCTAAACCCATCAGAACCCGATCTACACCAGTCAGAACCCGATCTAAACCCATCAGAACCAGTCAGAACCCGATCTAAATCCACCAGAACCCGATCTAAACCCATCAGAACCCGATCTGTACCAGTCAGAACCCGATCTAAACCCAGTCAGAACCCAGTCAGAACCTGATCTAAACCCATCAGAACCAATCAGAACCCGTACTAAATCCACCAGATCCTGATCTAAACCCATCAGAACCAGTAAGAACCCGTTCTAAATCCACCAGAACCCGATCTAAACCCATCAGAACCAGTCAGAACCTGATCTAAACCCATCAGAACCCGATCTAAACCCAGTCAGAACCCGATCTAAACCCAGCCAGAACCCAATCTAAACCCATCAGAACCTGATCTAAACCCAGTCAGAACTTGATCTAAACCCATCAGAACCCGATCTATACAAGTCAAAACCCGATCTAAACCCAGTCAGAACCTGATCTAAACCCACCAGAACCCGATCTATACCAGTCAGAACCCGATCTAAACCCAGTCAGAACCAGTCAGAACCCGATCTAACCCCATCAGAACCCGATCTAAACCCACCAGAACCCAATCTAAACCCACCAGAACCCAATCTAAACCCACCAGAACCCAATCTAAACCCATCAGAACCCAATCTAAACCCATCAGAACCTGATCTAAACCCGTCAGAACCCAATCTAAACCCATCAGAACCAGTCAGAACCCGTTCTAAATCCGTCAGAACCCGATCTAAACCCATCAGAACCTGATCTAAACCCATCAGAACCAGTCAGAACCTGATCTAAACCAATCAGAACCCAGTTAGATCCCGATCTAAACCCATCAGAACCCGATCTAAACCCCTCAGAACCCGATCTACACCAGTCAGAACCCGATCTAAACCTGTCAGAACCTGATCTAAACCAATCAGAAGCCAGTCAGAACCTGATCTAAACCCGTCAGAACCCGATCTAAGCCCATCAGAACCAGTCAGAACCCGTTCTAAATCCATCAGAACCTGATCTAAACCCATCAGAACCCGATCTAAACCCATCAGAACCTGATCTAAACCCATCAGAACCAGTCAGAACCTGATCTAAACCCGTCAGAACCTGATTTAAACCAATCAGAAGCCAGTCAGAACCTGATCTAAACCCGTCAGAACCCGATCTAAACCCAGTCAGAACTTGATCTAAACCCATCAGAACCCGATCTAAACCTATCAGAACCTGATCTATACCCATCAGAACCCGATCTAAACCCATCAGAACCCGATCTAAACCCAGTCAGAACCCGATCTAAACCCATCAGAACCCGATCTAAACCCATCAAACCCGATCTACACCAGTCAGAACCCGATCTAAACCCATCAGAACCAGTCAGAACCCGATCTAAATCCACCAGAACCCGATCTAAACCCAATCAGAACCCAGTCAGAATCTGATCTAAACCCATCAGAACCTGATCTAAACCCAGTCAGAACCCAGTCAGAACCTGATCTAAACCCATCAGAACCCGATCTATACCAGTCAGAACCTGATCTAAACCCAGTCAGAACCCAGTCAGAACCTGATCTAAACCCATCACAACCCGATCTATACTAGTCAGAACCCGATCTATACCAGTCAGAACCCGTTCTAAACCCATCAGAACCCAATCTATACCAGTCAGAACCCGTTTAAACCCATCAGAACCCGATCTAAACCCAGTCAGAACCCGATCTAAACCCATCAGAACCCGATCTATAACAGTCAGAACCCAGTCAGAACCCAATCTAAACCCACCAGAACCTGATCTAAACCCACCAGAACCTGATCTAAACCCGTCAGAACCTGATCTAAACCAATCAGAAGCCAGTCAGAACCTGATCTAAACCCATCAGAACCCGTCAGAACCTGATCTAAACCAATCAGAACCCAGTCAGAACCCGATCCAAACCCATCAGAACCTGATCTAAACCCATCAGAACCTGATCTAAACCCATCAGAACCCAGTCAGAACCCGATCTATACCAGTCAGAACCCGATCTAAACCCATCAGAACCAGTCAGAACCCGATCTAAATCCACCAGAACCCGATCTAAACCCATCAGAACCCGATCTGTACCAGTCAGAACCCGATCTAAACCCAGTCAGAACCCAGTCAGAACCTGATCTAAACCCATCAGAACCAATCAGAACCCGTACTAAATCCACCAGATCCTGATCTAAACCCATCAGAACCAGTAAGAACCCGTTCTAAATCCACCAGAACCCGATCTAAACCCATCAGAACCAGTCAGAACCTGATCTAAACCCATCAGAACCCGATCTAAACCCAGTCAGAACCCGATCTAAACCCAGCCAGAACCCAATCTAAACCCATCAGAACCTGATCTAAACCCAGTCAGAACCTGATCTAAACCCATCAGAACCCGATCTATACAAGTCAAAACCCGATCTAAACCCAGTCAGAACCCAGTCAGAACCTGATCTAAACCCACCAGAACCCGATCCATACCAGTCAGAACCCGATCTAAACCCAGTCAGAACCAGTCAGAACCCGATCTAACCCCATCAGAACCCGATCTAAACCCACCAGAACCCAATCTAAACCCACCAGAACCCAATCTAAACCCATCAGAACCCGATCTAAACCCATCAGAACCTGATCTAAACCCGTCAGAACCCAATCTAAACCCATCAGAACCAGTCAGAACCCGTTCTAAATCCGTCAGAACCCGATCTAAACCCATCAGAACCTGATCTAAACCCATCAGAACCAGTCAGAACCAGATCTAAACCAATCAAAACCCAGTTAGAACCCGATCTAAACCCATCAGAACCCGATCTAAACCCCTCAGAACCCGATCTACACCAGTCAGAACCCGATCTAAACCTGTCAGAACCTGATCTAAACCCAATCAGAACCCAGTCAGAACCTGATCTAAACCCGTCAGAACCCGATCTAAACCCATCAGATCCAGTCAGAACCCGTTCTAAATCCATCAGAACCTGTTCTAAACCCATCAGAACCCGATCTAAACCCATCAGAACCTGATCTAAACCCATCAGAACCAGTCAGAACCTGATCTAAACCCGTCAGAACCTGATTTAAACCAATCAGAACCCAGTCAGAACCTGATCTAAACCCGTCAGAACCCGATCTAAACCCAGTCAGAACTTGATCTAAACCCATCAGAACCCGATCTAAACCCATCAGAACCCGATCTCAACCCAGTCAGAACCCGATCTAAACCCATCAGAACCCGATCTAAACCCATCAAACCCGATCTACACCAGTCAGAACCCGATCTAAACCCATCAGAACCAGTCAGAACCCGATCTAAATCCACCAGAACCCGATCTAAACCCAATCAGAACCCAGTTGGAACCTGATCTAAACCCATCAGAACCTGATCTAAACCCAGTCAGAACCCAGTCAGAACCTGATCTAAACCCATCAGAACCCGATCTATACCAGTCAGAACCTGATCTAAACCCATCAGAACCAGTCAGAACCCGTTTTAAATCCATCAGAACCCGATCTAAACCCATCAGAACCTGATCTAAACCCATCAGAACCAGTCAGAACCTGATCTAAACCCGTCAGAACCTGATCTAAACCAATCAGAACCCAGTCAGAACCTGATCTAAACCCGTCAGAACCCGATCTAAACCCAGTCAGAACTTGATCTAAAACCATCAGAACCTGATCTAAACCCATCAGAACCTGATCTATACCCATCAGAACCCGATCTAAACCCAGTCAGAACCCGATCTAAACCCATCACAACCCGATCTAAACCCATCAGAACCCGATCTAAACCCATCAGAACCCGATCTACACCAGTCAGAACCCGATCTAAACCCATCAGAACCAGTCAGAACCCGATCTAAATCCACCAGAACCCGATCTAAACCCATCAGAACCCGATCTGTACCAGTCAGAACCCGATCTAAACCTGATCTAAACCCATCAGAACCAGTAAGAACCCGTTCTAAATCCACCAGAACCCGATCTAAACCCATCAGAACCAGTCAGAACCTGATCTAAACCCATCAGAACCCGATCTAAACCCAGTCAGAACCCGATCTAAACCCAGCCAGAACCCAATCTAAACCCATCAGAACCTGATCTAAACCCAGTCAGAACCTGATCTAAACCCATCAGAACCCGATCTATACAAGTCAAAACCCGATCTAAACCCAGTCAGAACCCAGTCAGAACCCGATCTAAACCCATCAGAACCAGTCAGAACCCGATCTAAATACACCAGAACCCGATCTAAACCCATCAGAACCCGATCTGTACCAGTCAGAACCCGATCTAAACCCAGTCAGAACCCAGTCAGAACCTGATCTAAACCCATCAGAACCAATCAGAACCCGTACTAAATCCACCAGATCCTGATCTAAACCCATCAGAACCAGTAAGAACCCGTTCTAAATCCACCAGAACCCGATCTAAACCCATCAGAACCAGTCAGAACCTGATCTAAACCCATCAGAACCCGATCTAAACCCAGTCAGAACCCGATCTAAACCCAGCCAGAACCCAATCTAAACCCATCAGAACCTGATCTAAACCCAGTCAGAACCTGATCTAAACCCATCAGAACCCGATCTATACAAGTCAAAACCCGATCTAAACCCAGTCAGAACCCAGTCAGAACCTGATCTAAACCCACCAGAACCCGATCTATACCAGTCAGAACCCGATCTATACCAGTCAGAACCCGATCTAAACCCAGTCAGAACCAGTCAGAACCCGATCTAACCCCATCAGAACCCGATCTAAACCCACCAGAACCCAATCTAAACCCACCAGAACCCAATCTAAACCCATCAGAACCCGATCTAAACCCATCAGAACCTGATCTAAACCCGTCAGAACCCAATCTAAACCCATCAGAACCAGTCAGAACCCGTTCTAAATCCGTCAGAACCCGATCTAAACCGATCAGAACCTGATCTAAACCCATCAGAACCAGTCAGAACCTGATCTAAACCAATCAAAACCCAGTTAGAACCCGATCTAAACCCATCAGAACCCGATCTAAACCCCTCAGAACCCGATCTACACCAGTCAGAACCCGATCTAAACCTGTCAGAACCTGATCTAAACCAATCAGAAGCCAGTCAGAACCTGATCTAAACCCGTCAGAACCCGATCTAAACCCATCAGAACCAGTCAGAACCCGTTCTAAATCCATCAGAACCTGTTCTAAACCCATCAGAACCCGATCTAAACCCATCAGAACCTGATCTAAACCCATCAGAACCAGTCAGAACCTGATCTAAACCCGTCAGAACCTGATTTAAACCAATCAGAACCCAGTCAGAACCTGATCTAAACCCGTCAGAACCCGATCTAAACCCAGTCAGAACTTGATCTAAACCCATCAGAACCCGATCTAAACCCATCAGAACCTGATCTATACCCATCAGAACCCGATCTAAACCCATCAGAACCCGATCTAAACCCATCAGAACCCGATCTAAACCCAGTCAGAACCCGATCTAAACCCATCAGAACCCGATCTAAACCCATCAAACCCGATCTACACCAGTCAGAACCCGATCTAAACCCATCAGAACCAGTCAGAACCCGATCTAAATCCACCAGAACCCGATCTAAACCCAATCAGAACCCAGTTGGAACCTGATCTAAACCCATCAGAACCTGATCTAAACCCAGTCAGAACCCAGTCAGAACCTGATCTAAACCCATCAGAACCCGATGTATACCAGTCAGAACCTGATCTAAACCCATCAGAACCAGTCAGAACCCGTTTTAAATCCATCAGAACCCGATCTAAACCCATCAGAACCTGATCTAAACCCATCAGAACCAGTCAGAACCTGATCTAAACCCGTCAGAACCTGATCTAAACCAATCAGAACCCAGTCAGAACCTGATCTAAACCCGTCAGAACCCGATCTAAACCCAGTCAGAACTTGATCTAAAACCATCAGAACCTGATCTAAACCCATCAGAACCTGATCTATACCCATCAGAACCCGATCTAAACCCAGTCAGAACCCGATCTAAACCCATCAGAACCCGATCTAAACCCATCAAAACCCGATCTAAACCCATCAGAACCCGATCTACACCAGTCAGAACCCGATCTAAACCCATCAGAACCAGTCAGAACCCGATCTAAATCCACCAGAACCCGATCTAAACCCATTAGAACCCGATCTGTACCAGTCAGAACCCGATCTAAACCTGATCTAAACCCATCAGAACCAATCAGAACCCGTACTAAATCCACCAGATCCTGATCTAAACCCATCAGAACCAGTAAGAACCCGTTCTAAATCCACCAGAACCCGATCTAAACCCATCAGAACCAGTCAGAACCTGATCTAAACCCATCAGAACCCGATCTAAACCCAGTCAGAACCCGATCTAAACCCAGCCAGAACCCAATCTAAACCCATCAGAACCTGATCTAAACCCATCAGAACCTGATCTAAACCCATCAGAACCCGATCTATACAAGTCAAAACCCGATCTAAACCCAGTCAGAACCCAGTCAGAACCTGATCTAAACCCACCAGAACCCGATCTATACCAGTCAGAACCCGATCTAAACCCAGTCAGAACCAGTCAGAACCCGATCTAACCCCATCAGAACCCGATCTAAACCCACCAGAACCCAATCTAAACCCACCAGAACCCAATCTAAACCCATCAGAACCTGATCTAAACCCGTCAGAACCCAATCTAAACCCATCAGAACCAGTCAGAACCCGTTCTAAATCCGTCAGAACCCGATCTAAACCCATCAGAACCTGATCTAAACCCATCAGAACCAGTCAGAACCTGATTTAAACCAATCAAAACCCAGTTAGAACCCGATCTAAACCCATCAGAACCCGATCTAAACCCCTCAGAACCCGATCTACACCAGTCAGAACCCGATCTAAACCTGTCAGAACCTGATCTAAACCAATCAGAAGCCAGTCAGAACCTGATCTAAACCCGTCAGAACCCGATCTAAGCCCATCAGAACCAGTCAGAACCCGTTCTAAATCCATCAGAACCTGTTCTAAACCCATCAGAACCCGATCTAAACCCATCAGAACCTGATCTAAACCCATCAGAACCAGTCAGAACCTGATCTAAACCCGTCAGAACCTGATTTAAACCAATCAGAACCCAGTCAGAACCTGATCTAAACCCGTCAGAACCCGATCTAAACCCAGTCAGAACTTGATCTAAACCCATCAGAACCCGATCTAAACCTATCAGAACCTGATCTATACCCATCAGAACCCGATCTAAACCCATCAGAACCCGATCTAAACCCAGTCAGAACCCGATCTAAACCCATCAAACCCGATCTACACCAGTCAGAACCCGATCTAAACCCATCAGAACCAGTCAGAACCCGATCTAAATCCACCAGAACCCGATCTAAACCCAATCAGAACCCAGTCAGAACCTGATCTAAACCCATCAGAACCTGATCTAAACCCAGTCAGAACCAGTCAGAACCCGTTCTAAATCCATCAGAACCTGTTCTAAACCCATCAGAACCCGATCTAAACCCATCAGAACCTGATCTAAACCCATCAGAACCAGTCAGAACCTGATCTAAACCCGTCAGAACCTGATTTAAACCAATCAGAACCCAGTCAGAACCTGATCTAAACCCATCAGAACCTGATCTAAACCCAGTCAGAACCCAGTCAGAACCTGATCTAAACCCATCAGAACCCGATCTATACCAGTCAGAACCTGATCTAAACCCATCAGAACCAGTCAGAACCCGTTTTAAATCCATCAGAACCCGATCTAAACCCATCAAACCTGATCTAAACCCATCAGAACCAGTCAGAACCTGATCTAAACCCGTCAGAACCTGATCTAAACCAATCAGAACCCAGTCAGAACCTGATCTAAACCCGTCAGAACCCGATCTAAACCCAGTCAGAACTTGATCTAAACCCATCAGAACCTGATCTAAACCCATCAGAACCTGATCTATACCCATCAGAACCCGATCTAAACCCAGTCAGAACCCGATCTAAACCCATCAGAACCCGATCTAAACCCTTCAGAACCCGATCTAAACCCATCAGAACCCGATCTAAACCCAGTCAGAACCCGATCTAAACCCATCAGAACCCGATCTAAACCCATCAGAACCCGATCTACACCAGTCAGAACCCGATCTAAACCCATCAGAACCAGTCAGAACCCGATCTAAATCCACCAGAACCCGATCTAAACCCATCAGAACCCGATCTGTACCAGTCAGAACCCGATCTAAACCCAGTCAGAACCCAGTCAGAACCTGATCTAAACCCATCAGAACCAATCAGAACCCGTACTAAATCCACCAGATCCTGATCTAAACCCATCAGAACCAGTAAGAACCCGTTCTAAATCCACCAGAACCCGATCTAAACCCATCAGAACCAGTCAGAACCTGATCTAAACCCATCAGAACCCGATCTAAACCCAGTCAGAACCCGATCTAAACCCAGCCAGAACCCAATCTAAACCCATCAGAACCTGATCTAAACCCAGTCAGAACTTGATCTAAACCCATCAGAACCCGATCTATACAAGTCAAAACCCGATCTAAACCCAGTCAGAACCTGATCTAAACCCACCAGAACCCGATCTATACCAGTCAGAACCCGATCTAAACCCAGTCAGAACCAGTCAGAACCCGATCTAACCCCATCAGAACCCGATCTAAACCCACCAGAACCCAATCTAAACCCACCAGAACCCAATCTAAACCCATCAGAACCCGATCTAAACCCATCAGAACCTGATCTAAACCCGTCAGAACCCAATCTAAACCCATCAGAACCAGTCAGAACCCGTTCTAAATCCGTCAGAACCCGATCTAAACCCATCAGAACCTGATCTAAACCCATCAGAACCAGTCAGAACCTGATCTAAACCAATCAGAACCCAGTTAGAACCCGATCTAAACCCATCAGAACCCGATCTAAACCCCTCAGAACCCGATCTACACCAGTCAGAACCCGATCTAAACCTGTCAGAACCTGATCTAAACCAATCAGAAGCCAGTCAGAACCTGATCTAAACCCGTCAGAACCCGATCTAAGCCCATCAGAACCAGTCAGAACCCGTTCTAAATCCATCAGAACCTGATCTAAACCCATCAGAACCCGATCTAAACCCATCAGAACCTGATCTAAACCCATCAGAACCAGTCAGAACCTGATCTAAACCCGTCAGAACCTGATTTAAACCAATCAGAAGCCAGTCAGAACCTGATCTAAACCCGTCAGAACCCGATCTAAACCCAGTCAGAACTTGATCTAAACCCATCAGAACCCGATCTAAACCTATCAGAACCTGATCTATACCCATCAGAACCCGATCTAAACCCATCAGAACCCGATCTAAACCCAGTCAGAACCCGATCTAAACCCATCAGAACCTGATCTAAACCCATCAAACCCGATCTACACCAGTCAGAACCCGATCTAAACCCATCAGAACCAGTCAGAACCCGATCTAAATCCACCAGAACCCGATCTAAACCCAATCAGAACCCAGTCAGAATCTGATCTAAACCCATCAGAACCTGATCTAAACCCAGTCAGAACCCAGTCAGAACCTGATCTAAACCCATCAGAACCCGATCTATACCAGTCAGAACCTGATCTAAACCCAGTCAGAACCCAGTCAGAACCTGATCTAAACCCATCACAACCCGATCTATACTAGTCAGAACCCGATCTATACCAGTCAGAACCCGTTCTAAACCCATCAGAACCCAATCTATACCAGTCAGAACCCGTTTAAACCCATCAGAACCCGATCTAAACCCAGTCAGAACCCGATCTATAACAGTCAGAACCCAGTCAGAACCCAATCTAAACCCACCAGAACCTGATCTAAACCCACCAGAACCTGATCTAAACCCGTCAGAACCTGATCTAAACCAATCAGAACCCAGTCAGAACCTGATCTAAACCCATCACAACCCGATCTATACTAGTCAGAACCCGATCTATACCAGTCAGAACCCGTTCTAAACCCATCAGAACCCAATCTATACCAGTCAGAACCCGTTTAAACCCATCAGAACCCGATCTAAACCCAGTCAGAACCCGATCTAAACCCATCAGAACCCGATCTATAACAGTCAGAACCCAGTCAGAACCCAATCTAAACCCACCAGAACCTGATCTAAACCCACCAGAACCTGATCTAAACCCGTCAGAACCTGATCTAAACCAATCAGAAGCCAGTCAGAACCTGATCTAAACCCATCAGAACCCGTCAGAACCTGATCTAAACCAATCAGAACCCAGTCAGAACCCGATCCAAACCCATCAGAACCTGATCTAAACCCATCAGAACCTGATCTAAACCCATCAGAACCCAGTCAGAACCCGATCTATACCAGTCAGAACCCGATCTAAACCCATCAGAACCAGTCAGAACCCGATCTAAATCCACCAGAACCCGATCTAAACCCATCAGAACCCGATCTATACCAGTCAGAACCTGATCTAAACCCATCAGAACCAATCAGAACCCGTACTAAATCCACCAGATCCTGATCTAAACCCATCAGAACCAGTAAGAACCCGTTCTAAATCCACCAGAACCCGATCTAAACCCATCAGAACCAGTCAGAACCTGATCTAAACCCATCAGAACCCGATCTAAACCCAGTCAGAACCCGATCTAAACCCAGCCAGAACCCAATCTAAACCCATCAGAACCTGATCTAAACCCAGTCAGAACCTGATCTAAACCCATCAGAACCCGATCTATACAAGTCAAAACCCGATCTAAACCCAGTCAGAACCCAGTCAGAACCTGATCTAAACCCACCAGAACCCGATCCATACCAGTCAGAACCCGATCTAAACCCAGTCAGAACCAGTCAGAACCCGATCTAACCCCATCAGAACCCGATCTAAACCCACCAGAACCCAATCTAAACCCACCAGAACCCAATCTAAACCCATCAGAACCCGATCTAAACCCATCAGAACCTGATCTAAACCCGTCAGAACCCAATCTAAACCCATCAGAACCAGTCAGAACCCGTTCTAAATCCGTCAGAACCCGATCTAAACCCATCAGAACCTGATCTAAACCCATCAGAACCAGTCAGAACCTGATCTAAACCAATCAAAACCCAGTTAGAACCCGATCTAAACCCATCAGAACCCGATCTAAACCCCTCAGAACCCGATCTACACCAGTCAGAACCCGATCTAAACCTGTCAGAACCTGATCTAAACCCAATCAGAACCCAGTCAGAACCTGATCTAAACCCGTCAGAACCCGATCTAAACCCATCAGATCCAGTCAGAACCCGTTCTAAATCCATCAGAACCTGTTCTAAACCCATCAGAACCCGATCTAAACCCATCAGAACCTGATCTAAACCCATCAGAACCAGTCAGAACCTGATCTAAACCCGTCAGAACCTGATTTAAACCAATCAGAACCCAGTCAGAACCTGATCTAAACCCGTCAGAACCCGATCTAAACCCAGTCAGAACTTGATCTAAACCCATCAGAACCCGATCTAAACCCATCAGAACCTGATCTATACCCATCAGAACCCGATCTAAACCCATCAGAACCCGATCTAAACCCATCAGAACCCGATCTCAACCCAGTCAGAACCCGATCTAAACCCATCAGAACCCGATCTAAACCCATCAAACCCGATCTACACCAGTCAGAACCCGATCTAAACCCATCAGAACCAGTCAGAACCCGATCTAAATCCACCAGAACCTGATCTAAACCCAATCAGAACCCAGTTGGAACCTGATCTAAACCCATCAGAACCTGATCTAAACCCAGTCAGAACCCAGTCAGAACCTGATCTAAACCCATCAGAACCCGATCTATACCAGTCAGAACCTGATCTAAACCCATCAGAACCAGTCAGAACCCGTTTTAAATCCATCAGAACCCGATCTAAACCCATCAGAACCTGATCTAAACCCATCAGAACCAGTCAGAACCTGATCTAAACCCGTCAGAACCTGATCTAAACCAATCAGAACCCAGTCAGAACCTGATCTAAACCCGTCAGAACCCGATCTAAACCCAGTCAGAACTTGATCTAAAACCATCAGAACCTGATCTAAACCCATCAGAACCTGATCTATACCCATCAGAACCCGATCTAAACCCAGTCAGAACCCGATCTAAACCCATCACGACCCGATCTAAACCCATCAGAACCCGATCTAAACCCATCAGAACCCGATCTACACCAGTCAGAACCCGATCTAAACCCATCAGAACCAGTCAGAACCCGATCTAAATCCACCAGAACCCGATCTAAACCCATCAGAACCCGATCTGTACCAGTCAGAACCCGATCTAAACCTGATCTAAACCCATCAGAACCAATCAGAACCCGTACTAAATCCACCAGATCCTGATCTAAACCCATCAGAACCAGTAAGAACCCGTTCTAAATCCACCAGAACCCGATCTAAACCCATCAGAACCAGTCAGAACCTGATCTAAACCCATCAGAACCCGATCTAAACCCAGTCAGAACCCGAACTAAACCCAGCCAGAACCCAATCTAAACCCATCAGAACCTGATCTAAACCCAGTCAGAACCTGATCTAAACCCATCAGAACCCGATCTATACAAGTCAAAACCCGATCTAAACCCAGTCAGAACCCAGTCAGAACCCGATCTAAACCCATCAGAACCAGTCAGAACCCGATCTAAATACACCAGAACCCGATCTAAACCCATCAGAACCCGATCTGTACCAGTCAGAACCCGATCTAAACCCAGTCAGAACCCAGTCAGAACCTGATCTAAACCCATCAGAACCAATCAGAACCCGTACTAAATCCACCAGATCCTGATCTAAACCCATCAGAACCAGTAAGAACCCGTTCTAAATCCACCAGAACCCGATCTAAACCCATCAGAACCAGTCAGAACCTGATCTAAACCCATCAGAACCCGATCTAAACCCAGTCAGAACCCGATCTAAACCCAGCCAGAACCCAATCTAAACCCATCAGAACCTGATCTAAACCCAGTCAGAACCTGATCTAAACCCATCAGAACCCGATCTATACAAGTCAAAACCCGATCTAAACCCAGTCAGAACCCAGTCAGAACCTGATCTAAACCCACCAGAACCCGATCTATACCAGTCAGAACCCGATCTAAACCCAGTCAGAACCAGTCAGAACCCGATCTAACCCCATCAGAACCCGATCTAAACCCACCAGAACCCAATCTAAACCCACCAGAACCCAATCTAAACCCATCAGAACCCGATCTAAACCCATCAGAACCTGATCTAAACCCGTCAGAACCCAATCTAAACCCATCAGAACCAGTCAGAACCCGTTCTAAATCCGTCAGAACCCGATCTAAACCCATCAGAACCTGATCTAAACCCATCAGAACCAGTCAGAACCTGATCTAAACCAATCAAAACCCAGTTAGAACCCGATCTAAACCCATCAGAACCCGATCTAAACCCCTCAGAACCCGATCTACACCAGTCAGAACCCGATCTAAACCTGTCAGAACCTGATCTAAACCAATCAGAAGCCAGTCAGAACCTGATCTAAACCCGTCAGAACCCGATCTAAACCCATCAGAACCAGTCAGAACCCGTTCTAAATCCATCAGAACCTGTTCTAAACCCATCAGAACCCGATCTAAACCCATCAGAACCTGATCTAAACCCATCAGAACCAGTCAGAACCTGATCTAAACCCGTCAGAACCTGATTTAAACCAATCAGAACCCAGTCAGAACCTGATCTAAACCCGTCAGAACCCGATCTAAACCCAGTCAGAACTTGATCTAAACCCATCAGAACCCGATCTAAACCCATCAGAACCTGATCTATACCCATCAGAACCCGATCTAAACCCATCAGAACCCGATCTAAACCCATCAGAACCCGATCTAAACCCAGTCAGAACCCGATCTAAACCCATCAGAACCCGATCTAAACCCATCAAACCCGATCTACACCAGTCAGAACCCGATCTAAACCCATCAAAACCAGTCAGAACCCGATCTAAATCCACCAGAACCCGATCTAAACCCAATCAGAACCCAGTTGGAACCTGATCTAAACCCATCAGAACCTGTTCTAAACCCAGTCAGAACCCAGTCAGAACCTGATCTAAACCCATCAGAACCCGATCTATACCAGTCAGAACCTGATCTAAACCCATCAGAACCAGTCAGAACCCGTTTTAAATCCATCAGAACCCGATCTAAACCCATCAGAACCTGATCTAAACCCATCAGAACCAGTCAGAACCTGATCTAAACCCGTCAGAACCTGATCTAAACCAATCAGAACCCAGTCAGAACCTGATCTAAACCCGTCAGAACCCGATCTAAACCCAGTCAGAACTTGATCTAAAACCATCAGAACCTGATCTAAACCCATCAGAACCTGATCTATACCCATCAGAACCCGATCTAAACCCAGTCAGAACCCGATCTAAACCCATCAGAACCCGATCTAAACCCATCAGAACCCGATCTAAACCCATCAGAACCCGATCTACACCAGTCAGAACCCGATCTAAACCCATCAGAACCAGTCAGAACCCGATCTAAATCCACCAGAACCCGATCTAAACCCATCAGAACCCGATCTGTACCAGTCAGAACCCGATCTAAACCTGATCTAAACCCATCAGAACCAATCAGAACCCGTACTAAATCCACCAGATCCTGATCTAAACCCATCAGAACCAGTAAGAACCCGTTCTAAATCCACCAGAACCCGATCTAAACCCATCAGAACCAGTCAGAACCTGATCTAAACCCATCAGAACCCGATCTAAACCCAGTCAGAACCCGATCTAAACCCAGCCAGAACCCAATCTAAACCCATCAGAACCTGATCTAAACCCATCAGAACCTGATCTAAACCCATCAGAACCCGATCTATACAACTCAAAACCCGATCTAAACCCAGTCAGAACCCAGTCAGAACCTGATCTAAACCCACCAGAACCCGATCTATACCAGTCAGAACCCGATCTAAACCCAGTCAGAACCAGTCAGAACCCGATCTAACCCCATCAGAACCCGATCTAAACCCACCAGAACCCAATCTAAACCCATCAGAACCTGATCTAAACCCGTCAGAACCCAATCTAAACCCATCAGAACCAGTCAGAACCCGTTCTAAATCCGTCAGAACCCGATCTAAACCCATCAGAACCTGATCTAAACCCATCAGAACCAGTCAGAACCTGATTTAAACCAATCAAAACCCAGTTAGAACCCGATCTAAACCCATCAGAACCCGATCTAAACCCCTCAGAACCCGATCTACACCAGTCAGAACCCGATCTAAACCTGTCAGAACCTGATCTAAACCAATCAGAAGCCAGTCAGAACCTGATCTAAACCCGTCAGAACCCGATCTAAGCCCATCAGAACCAGTCAGAACCCGTTCTAAATCCATCAGAACCTGTTCTAAACCCATCAGAACCCGATCTAAACCCATCAGAACCTGATCTAAACCCATCAGAACCAGTCAGAACCTGATCTAAACCCGTCAGAACCTGATTTAAACCAATCAGAACCCAGTCAGAACCTGATCTAAACCCGTCAGAACCCGATCTAAACCCAGTCAGAACTTGATCTAAACCCATCAGAACCCGATCTAAACCTATCAGAACCTGATCTATACCCATCAGAACCCGATCTAAACCCATCAGAACCCGATCTAAACCCAGTCAGAACCCGATCTAAACCCATCAAACCCGATCTACACCAGTCAGAACCCGATCTAAACCCATCAGAACCAGTCAGAACCCGATCTAAATCCACCAGAACCCGATCTAAACCCAATCAGAACCCAGTCAGAACCTGATCTAAACCCATCAGAACCTGATCTAAACCCAGTCAGAACCAGTCAGAACCCGTTCTAAATCCATCAGAACCTGTTCTAAACCCATCAGAACCCGATCTAAACCCATCAGAACCTGATCTAAACCCATCAGAACCAGTCAGAACCTGATCTAAACCCGTCAGAACCTGATTTAAACCAATCAGAACCCAGTCAGAACCTGATCTAAACCCATCAGAACCTGATCTAAACCCAGTCAGAACCCAGTCAGAACCTGATCTAAACCCATCAGAACCCGATCTATACCAGTCAGAACCTGATCTAAACCCATCAGAACCAGTCAGAACCCGTTTTAAATCCATCAGAACCCGATCTAAACCCATCAAACCTGATCTAAACCCATCAGAACCAGTCAGAACCCGATCTAAACCCGTCAGAACCTGATCTAAACCAATCAGAACCCAGTCAGAACCTGATCTAAACCCGTCAGAACCCGATCTAAACCCAGTCAGAACTTGATCTAAACCCATCAGAACCTGATCTAAACCCATCAGAACCTGATCTATACCCATCAGAACCCGATCTAAACCCAGTCAGAACCCGATCTAAACCCATCAGAACCCGATCTAAACCCTTCAGAACCCGATCTAAACCCATCAGAACCCGATCTAAACCCAGTCAGAACCCGATCTAAACCCATCAGAACCCGATCTAAACCCATCAGAACCCGATCTACACCAGTCAGAACCCGATCTAAACCCATCAGAACCAGTCAGAACCCGATCTAAATCCACCAGAACCCGATCTAAACCCATCAGAACCCGATCTGTACCAGTCAGAACCCGATCTAAACCCAGTCAGAACCCAGTCAGAACCTGATCTAAACCCATCAGAACCAATCAGAACCTGTACTAAATCCACCAGATCCTGATCTAAACCCATCAGAACCAGTAAGAACCCGTTCTAAATCCACCAGAACCCGATCTAAACCCATCAGAACCAGTCAGAACCTGATCTAAACCCATCAGAACCCGATCTAAACCCAGTCAGAACCCGATCTAAACCCAGCCAGAACCCAATCTAAACCCATCAGAACCTGATCTAAACCCAGTCAGAACTTGATCTAAACCCATCAGAACCCGATCTATACAAGTCAAAACCCGATCTAAACCCAGTCAGAACCCAGTCAGAACCTGATCTAAACCCACCAGAACCCGATCTATACCAGTCAGAACCCGATCTAAACCCAGTCAGAACCAGTCAGAACCCGATCTAACCCCATCAGAACCCGATCTAAACCCACCAGAACCCAATCTAAACCCACCAGAACCCAATCTAAACCCACCAGAACCCAATCTAAACCCATCAGAACCCGATCTAAACCCATCAGAACCTGATCTAAACCCGTCAGAACCCAATCTAAACCCATCAGAACCAGTCAGAACCTGTTCTAAATCCGTCAGAACCCGATCTAAACCCATCAGAACCTGATCTAAACCCATCAGAACCAGTCAGAACCTGATCTAAACCAATCAAAACCCAGTTAGAACCCGATCTAAACCCATCAGAACCCGATCTAAACCCCTCAGAACCCGATCTACACCAGTCAGAACCCGATCTAAACCTGTCAGAACCTGATCTAAACCAATCAGAAGCCAGTCAGAACCTGATCTAAACCCGTCAGAACCCGATCTAAGCCCATCAGAACCAGTCAGAACCCGTTCTAAATCCATCAGAACCTGATCTAAACCCATCAGAACCCGATCTAAACCCATCAGAACCTGATCTAAACCCATCAGAACCAGTCAGAACCTGATCTAAACCCGTCAGAACCTGATTTAAACCAATCAGAAGCCAGTCAGAACCTGATCTAAACCCGTCAGAACCCGATCTAAACCCAGTCAGAACTTGATCTAAACCCATCAGAACCCGATCTAAACCTATCAGAACCCGATCTAAACCCAGTCAGAACCCGATCTAAACCCATCAGAACCCGATCTAAACCCATCAAACCCGATTTACACCAGTCAGAACCCGATCTAAACCCATCAGAACCAGTCAGAACCCGATCTAAATCCACCAGAACCCGATCTAAACCCATCAAACCCGATCTACACCAGTCAGAACCCGATCTAAACCCATCAGAACCAGTCAGAACCCGATCTAAATCCACCAGAACCCGATCTAAACCCAATCAGAACCCAGTCAGAATCTGATCTAAACCCATCAGAACCTGATCTAAACCCAGTCAGAACCCAGTCAGAACCTGATCTAAACCCATCAGAACCCGATCTATACCAGTCAGAACCTGATCTAAACCCAGTCAGAACCCAGTCAGAACCTGATCTAAACCCATCACAACCCGATCTATACTAGTCAGAACCCGATCTATACCAGTCAGAACCCGTTCTAAACCCATCAGAACCCAATCTATACCAGTCAGAACCCGTTCTAAACCCATCAGAACCCGATCTAAACCCAGTCAGAACCCGATCTAAACCCATCAGAACCCGATCTATACCAGTCAGAACCCAGTCAGAACCCAATCTAAACCCACCAGAACCTGATCTAAACCCACCAGAACCTGATCTAAACCCGTCAGAACCTGATCTAAACCAATCAGAAGCCAGTCAGAACCTGATCTAAACCCATCAGAACCCGTCAGAACCTGATCTAAACCAATCAGAACCCAGTCAGAACCCGATCCAAACCCATCAGAACCTGATCTAAACCCATCAGAACCTGATCTAAACCCATCAGAACCCAGTCAGAACCCGATCTATACCAGTCAGAACCCGATCTATACCAGTCAGAACTTGATCTAAACCCATCAGAACCCGATCTAAACCCATCAGAACCTGATCTATACCCATCATAACCCGATCTAAACCCATCAGAACCCGATCTAAACCCATCAGAACCCGATCTAAACCCAGTCAGAACCCGATCTAAACCCATCAGAACCCGATCTAAACCCATCAAACCCGATCTACACCAGTCAGAACCCGATCTAAACCCATCAGAACCAGTCAGAACCCGATCTAAATCCACCAGAACCCGATCTAAACCCAATCAGAACCCAGTCAGAACGTGATCTAAACCCATCTGAACCTGATCTAAACCCAGTCAGAACCCAGTCAGAACCTGATCTAAACCCATCAGAACCCGATCTATACCAGTCAGAACCTGATCTAAACCCATCAGAACCAGTCAGAACCCGTTTTAAATCCATCAGAACCTGATCTAAACCCATCAGAACCTGATCTAAACCCATCAGAACCAGTCAGAACCTGATCTAAACCCGTCAGAACCTGATCTAAACCAATCAGAACCCAGTCAGAACCTGATCTACACCCGTCAGAACCCGATCTAAACCCAGTCAGAACTTGATCTAAACCCATCAGAACCTGATCTAAACCCATCAGAACCTGATCTATACCCATCAGAACCCGATCTAAACCCAGTCAGAACCTGATCTAAACCCATCAGAACCCGATTTAAACCCATCAGAACCCGATCTAAACCCATCAGAACCCGATCTATACCAGTCAGAACCCGTTCTAAACCCATCAGAACCCAATCTATACCAGTCAGAACCCGTTCTAAACCCATCAGAACCCGATCTAAACCCAGTCAGAACCCGATCTAAACCCATCAGATCCCGATCTATACCAGTCAGAACCCAGTCAGAACCCAATCTAAACCCACCACAACCTGATCTAAACCCACCAGAACCTGATCTAAACCCGTCAGAACCTGATCTAAACCAATCAGAAGCCAGTCAGAACCTGATCTAAACCCATCAGAACCCGTCAGAACCTGATCTAAACCAATCAGAACCCAGTCAGAACCCGATCCAAACCCATCAGAACCTGATCTAAACTCATCAGAACCTGATCTAAACCCATCAGAACCCAGTCAGAACCCGATCTATACCAGTCAGAACCCGATCTATACCAGTCAGAACTTGATCTAAACCCATCAGAACCCGATCTAAACCCATCAGAACCTGATCTATACCCATCAGAACCCGATCTAAACCCATCAGAACCCGATCTAAACCCATCAGAACCCGATCTAAACCCAGTCAGAACCCGATCTAAACCCATCAGAACCCGATCTAAACCCATCAAACCCGATCTACACCAGTCAGAACCCGATCTAAACCCATCAGAACCAGTCAGAACCCGATCTAAATCCTCCAGAACCCGATCTAAACCCAATCAGAACCCAGTCAGAACCTGATCTAAACCCATCAGAACCTGATCTAAACCCAGTCAGAACCCAGTCAGAACCTGATCTAAACCGATCAGAACCCGATCTATACCAGTCAGAACCTGATCTAAACCCATCAGAACCAGTCAGAACCCGTTTTAAATCCATCAGAACCCGATCTAAACCCATCAGAACCTGATCTAAACCCATCAGAACCAGTCAGAACCTGATCTAAACCCGTCAGAACCTGATCTAAACCAATCAGAACCCAGTCAGAACCTGATCTACACCCGTCAGAACCCGATCTAAACCCAGTCAGAACTTGATCTAAACCCATCAGAACCTGATCTAAACCCATCAGAACCTGATCTAAACCCAGTCAGAACCCGATCTAAACCTATCAGAACCCGATCTAAACCCATCAGAACCCGATCTACACCAGTCAGAACCCGATCTAAACCCATCAGAACCAGTCAGAACCCGATCTAAATCCACCAGAACCCAATCTAAACCCATCAGAACCCGATCTGTACCAGTCAGAACCCGATCTAAGCCCAGTCAGAACCCAGTCAGAACCTGATCTAAACCCATCAGAACCAATCAGAACCCGTACTAAATCCACCAGAACCTGATCTAAACCCATCAGAACCAGTAAGAACCCGTTCTAAATCCACCAGAACCCGATCTAAACCCATCAGAACCAGTCAGAACCTGATCTAATCCCATCAGAACCCGATCTAAACCCAGTCAGAACCCGATCTAAACCCAGCCAGAACCCAATCTAAACCCATCAGAACCTGATCTAAACCCAGTCAGAACCTGATCTAAACCCATCAGAACCCGATCTATACCAGTCAGAACCCGATCTAAACCCAGTCAGAACCAGTCAGAACCCGATCTAACCCCATCAGAACCCGATCTATACCAGTCAGAACCCGATCTAAACCCAGTCAGAACCAGTCAGAACCCGATCTAACCCCATCAGAACCCGATCTAAACCCACCAGAACCCAATCTAAACCCACCAGAACCCAATCTAAACCCATCAGAACCCGATCTAAACCCATCAGAACCTGATCTAAACCTGTCAGAACCCAATCTAAACCCATCAGAACCAGTCAGAACCCGTTCTAAATCCGTCAGAACCCGATCTAAACCCATCAGAACCTGATCTAAACCCATCAGAACCAGTCAGAACCTGATCTAAACCAATCAAAACCCAGTTAGAACCCGATCTAAACCCATCAGAACCCGATCTAAACCCCTCAAAACCCGATCTACACCAGTCAGAACCCGATCTAAACCTGTCAGAACCTGATCTAAACCAATCAGAAGCCAGTCAGAACCTGATCTAAACCCGTCAGAACCCGATCTAAACCCATCAGAACCAGTCAGAACCCGTTCTAAATCCATCAGAACCTGTTCTAAACCCATCAGAACCCGATCTAAACCCATCAGAACCTGATCTAAACCCATCAGAACCAGTCAGAACCTGATCTAAACCCGTCAGAACCTGATTTAAACCAATCAGAACCCAGTCAGAACCTGATCTAAACCCGTCAGAACCCGATCTAAACCCAGTCAGAACTTGATCTAAACCCATCAGAACCCGATCTAAACCTATCAGAACCTGATCTATCCCCATCAGAACTCGATCTAAACCCATCAGAACCCGATCTAAACCCAGTCAGAACCCGATCTAAACCCATCAGAACCCGATCTAAACCCATCAAACCCGATCTACACCAGTCAGAACCTAATCTAAACCCATCAGAACCAGTCAAAACCCGATCTAAACCCAGTCAGAACCCAGTCAGAACCTGATCTAAACCCACCAGAACCCGATCTATACCAGTCAGAACCCGATCTAAACCCAGTCAGAACCAGTCAGAACCCGATCTAACCCCATCAGAACCCGATCTAAACCCACCAGAACCCAATCTAAACCCACCAGAACCCGATCTAAACCCATCAGAACCTGATCTAAACCCGTCAGAACCCAATCTAAACCCATCAGAACCAGTCAGAACCCGTTCTAAATCCGTCAGAACCCGATCTAAACCCATCAGAACCTGATCTAAACCCATCAGAACCAGTCAGAACCTGATCTAAACCAATCAAAACCCAGTTAGAACCCGATCTAAACCCATCAGAACCCGATCTAAACCCCTCAGAACCCGATCTACACCAGTCAGAACCCGATCTAAACCTGTCAGAACCTGATCTAAACCAATCAGAAGCCAGTCAGAACCTGATCTAAACCCGTCAGAACCCGATCTAAACCCATCAGAACCAGTCAGAACCCGTTCTAAATCCATCAGAACCTGTTCTAAACCCATCAGAACCCGATCTAAACCCATCAGAACCTGATCTAAACCCATCAGAACATGTCAGAACCTGATCTAAACCCGTCAGAACCTGATTTAAACCAATCAGAACCCAGTCAGAACCTGATCTAAACCCGTCAGAACCCGATCTAAACCCAGTCAGAACTTGATCTAAACCCATCAGAACCCGATCTAAACCCATCAGAACCTGATCTATACCCATCAGAACCCGATCTAAACCCATCAGAACCCGATCTAAACCCAGTCAGAACCCGATCTAAACCCATCAGAACCCGATCTAAACCCATCAAACCCGATCTACACCAGTCAGAACCCGATCTAAACCCATCAGAACCAGTCAGAACCCGATCTAAATCCACCAGAACCCGATCTAAACCCAATCAGAACCCAGTTGGAACCTGATCTAAACCCATCAGAACCTGATCTAAACCCAGTCAGAACCCAGTCAGAACCTGATCTAAACCCATCAGAACCCGATCTATACCAGTCAGAACCTGATCTAAACCCATCAGAACCAGTCAGAACCCGTTTTAAATCCATCAGAACCCGATCTAAACCCATCAGAACCTGATCTAAACCCATCAGAACCAGTCAGAACCTGATCTAAACCCGTCAGAACCTGATCTAAACCAATCAGAACCCAGTCAGAACCTGATCTAAACCCGTCAGAACCCGATCTAAACCCAGTCAGAACTTGATCTAAAACCATCAGAACCTGGTTTAAACCCATCAGAACCTGATCTATACCCATCAGAACCCGATCTAAACCCAGTCAGAACCCGATCTAAACCCATCAGAACCCGATCTAAACCCATCAGAACCCGATCTAAACCCATCAGAACCCGATCTACACCAGTCAGAACCCGATCTAAACCCATCAGAACCAGTCAGAACCCGATCTAAATCCACCAGAACCCAATCTAAACCCATCAGAACCCGATCTGTACCAGTCAGAACCCGATCTAAACCCAGTCAGAAGCCAGTCAGAACCTGATCTAAACCCATCAGAACCAATCAGAACCCGTACTAAATCCACCAGATCCTGATCTAAACCCATCAGAACCAGTAAGAACCCGTTCTAAACCCATCAGAACCCGATCTAAACCCATCAGAACCAGTCAGAACCTGATCTAAACCCATCAGAACCCGATCTAAACCCAGTCAGAACCCGATCTAAACCCAGCCAGAACCCAATCTAAACCCATCAGAACCTGATCTAAACCCAGTCAGAACCTGATCTAAACCCATCAGAACCCGATCTATACAAGTCAAAACCCGATCTAAACCCAGTCAGAACCCAGTCAGAACCTGATCTAAACCCACCAGAACCCGATCTATACCAGTCAGAACCCGATCTAAACCCAGTCAGAACCAGTCAGAACCCGATCTAACCCCATCAGAACCCGATCTAAACCCACCAGAACCCAATCTAAACCCACCAGAACCCAATCTAAACCCATCAGAACCTGATCTAAACCCGTCAGAACCCAATCTAAACCCATCAGAACCAGTCAGAACCCGTTCTAAATCCGTCAGAACCCGATCTAAACCCATCAGAACCTGATCTAAACCCATCAGAACCAGTCAGAACCCGATCTAAATCCACCAGAACCCAATCTAAACCCATCAGAACCCGATCTGTACCAGTCAGAACCCGATCTAAACCCAGTCAGAACCTGATCTAAACCCATCAGAACCAATCAGAACCCGTACTAAATCCACCAGATCCTGATCTAAACCCATCAGAACCAGTAAGAACCCGTTCTAAATCCACCAGAACCCGATCTAAACCCATCAGAACCAGTCAGAACCTGATCTAAACCCATCAGAACCCGATCTAAACCCAGTCAGAACCCGATCTAAACCCAGCCAGAACCCAATCTAAACCCATCAGAACCTGATCTAAACCCAGTCAGAACCTGATCTAAACCCATCAGAACCCGATCTATACAAGTCAAAACCCGATCTAAACCCAGTCAGAACCCAGTCAGAACCTGATCTAAACCCACCAGAACCCGATCTATACCAGTCAGAACCCGATCTAAACCCAGTCAGAACCAGTCAGAACCCGATCTAACCCCATCAGAACCCGATCTAAACCCACCAGAACCCAATCTAAACCCACCAGAACCCAATCTAAACCCATCAGAACCTGATCTAAACCCGTCAGAACCCAATCTAAACCCATCAGAACCAGTCAGAACCCGTTCTAAATCCGTCAGAACCCGATCTAAACCCATCAGAACCTGATCTAAACCCATCAGAACCAGTCAGAACCTGATTTAAACCAATCAAAACCCAGTTAGAACCCGATCTAAACCCATCAGAACCCGATCTAAACCCCTCAGAACCCGATCTACACCAGTCAGAACCCGATCTAAACCTGTCAGAACCTGATCTAAACCAATCAGAAGCCAGTCAGAACCTGATCTAAACCCGTCAGAACCCGATCTAAGCCCATCAGAACCAGTCAGAACCCGTTCTAAATCCATCAGAACCTGTTCTAAACCCATCAGAACCCGATCTAAACCCATCAGAACCTGATCTAAACCCATCAGAACCAGTCAGAACCTGATCTAAACCCGTCAGAACCTGATTTAAACCAATCAGAACCCAGTCAGAACCTGATCTAAACCCGTCAGAACCCGATCTAAACCCAGTCAGAACTTGATCTAAACCCATCAGAACCCGATCTAAACCTATCAGAACCTGATCTATACCCATCAGAACCCGATCTAAACCCATCAGAACCCGATCTAAACCCAGTCAGAACCCGATCTAAACCCATCAAACCCGATCTACACCAGTCAGAACCCGATCTAAACCCATCAGAACCAGTCAGAACCCGATCTAAATCCACCAGAACCCGATCTAAACCCAATCAGAACCCAGTCAGAACCTGATCTAAACCCATCAGAACCTGATCTAAACCCAGTCAGAACCAGTCAGAACCCGTTCTAAATCCATCAGAATCTGATCTAAACCCATCAGAACCTGATCTAAACCCAGTCAGAACCCAGTCAGAACCTGATCTAAACCCATCAGAACCCGATCTATACCAGTCAGAACCTGATCTAAACCCAGTCAGAACCCAGTCAGAACCTGATCTAAACCCATCACAACCCGATCTATACTAGTCAGAACCCGATCTATACCAGTCAGAACCCGTTCTAAACCCATCAGAACCCAATCTATACCAGTCAGAACCCGTTCTAAACCCATCAGAACCCGATCTAAACCCAGTCAGAACCCGATCTAAACCCATCAGAACCCGATCTATACCAGTCAGAACCCAGTCAGAACCCAATCTAAACCCACCACAACCTGATCTAAACCCACCAGAACCTGATCTAAACCCATCAGAACCTGATCTAAACCAATCAGAAGCCAGTCAGAACCTGATCTAAACCCATCAGAACCCGTCAGAACCTGATCTAAACCAATCAGAACCCAGTCAGAACCCGATCCAAACCCATCAGAACCTGATCTAAACCCATCAGAACCTGATCTAAACCCATCAGAACCCAGTCAGAACCCGATCTATACCAGTCAGAACCCGATCTATACCAGTCAGAACTTGATCTAAACCCATCAGAACCCGATCTAAACCCATCAGAACCTGATCTATACCCATCATAACCCGATCTAAACCCATCAGAACCCGATCTAAACCCATCAGAACCCGATCTAAACCCAGTCAGAACCCGATCTAAACCCATCAGAACCCGATCTAAACCCATCAAACCCGATCTACACCAGTCAGAACCCGATCTAAACCCATCAGAACCAGTCAGAACCCGATCTAAATCCACCAGAACCCGATCTAAACCCAATCAGAACCCAGTCAGAACGTGATCTAAACCCATCTGAACCTGATCTAAACCCAGTCAGAACCCAGTCAGAACCCGTTTTAAATCCATCAGAACCCGATCTAAACCCATCAGAACCTGATCTAAACCCATCAGAACCAGTCAGAACCTGATCTAAACCCGTCAGAACCTGATCTAAACCAATCAGAACCCAGTCAGAACCTGATCTACACCCGTCAGAACCCGATCTAAACCCAGTCAGAACTTGATCTAAACCCATCAGAACCTGATCTAAACCCATCAGAACCTGATCTATACCCATCAGAAACCGATCTAAACCCAGTCAGAACCTGATCTAAACCCATCAGAACCCGATCTAAACCCATCAGAACCCGATCTAAACCCATCAGAACCCGATCTATACCAGTCAGAACCCGTTCTAAACCCATCAGAACCCAATCTATACCAGTCAGAACCCGTTCTAAACCCATCAGAACCCGATCTAAACCCAGTCAGAACCCGATCTAAACCCATCAGAACCCGATCTATACCAGTCAGAACCCAGTCAGAATCCAATCTAAACCCACCAGAACCTGATCTAAACCCACCAGAACCTGATCTAAACCCGTCAGAACCTGATCTAAACCAATCAGAAGCCAGTCAGAACCTGATCTAAACCCATCAGAACCCGTCAGAACCTGATCTAAACCAATCAGAACCCAGTCAGAACCCGATCCAAACCCATCAGAACCTGATCTAAACCCATCAGAACCTGATCTAAACCCATCAGAACCCAGTCAGAACCCAATCTATACCAGTCAGAACCCGATCTATACCAGTCAGAACTTGATCTAAATCCATCAGAACCCGATCTAAACCCATCAGAACCTGATCTATACCCATCAGAACCCGATCTAAACCCATCAGAACCCGATCTAAACCCATCAGAACCCGATCTAAACCCAGTCAGAACCCGATCTAAACCCATCAGAACCCGATCTAAACCCATCAAACCCGATCTACACCAGTCAGAACCCGATCTAAACCCATCATAACCAGTCAGAACCCGATCTAAATCCTCCAGAACCCGATCTAAACCCAATCAGAACCCAGTCAGAACCTGATCTAAACCCATCAGAACCTGATCTAAACCCAGTCAGAACCCAGTCAGAACCTGATCTAAACCCATCAGAACCCGATCTATACCAGTCAGAACCTGATCTAAACCCATCAGAACCAGTCAGAACCCGTTTTAAATCCATCACAACCCGATCTAAACCCATCAGAACCTGATCTAAACCCATCAGAACCAGTCAGAACCTGATCTAAACCCGTCAGAACCTGATCTAAACCAATCAGAACCCAGTCAGAACCTGATCTAAACCCGTCAGAACCCTTTCTAAACCCAGTCAGAACTTGATCTAAACCCATCAGAACCTGATCTAAACCCATCAGAACCTGATCTATACCCATCAGAACCCGATCTAAACCCAGTCAGAACCCGATCTAAACCCATCAGAACCCGATCTAAACCCTTCAGAACCCGATCTAAACCCATCAGAACCCGATCTAAACCCATCAGAACCCGATCTAAACCCATCAGAACCCGATCTAAACCCAGTCAGAACCCGATCTAAACCCATCAGAACCCGATCTATACCAGTCAGAACCCAGTCAGAACCCAATCTAAACCCACCAGAACCTGATCTAAACCCACCAGAACCTGATCTAAACCCGTCAGAACCTGATCTAAACCAATCAGAAGCCAGTCAGAACCTGATCTAAACCCATCAGAACCCGTCAGAACCTGATCTAAACCAATCAGAACCCAGTCAGAACCCGATCCAAACCCATCAGAACCTGATCTAAACCCATCAGAACCTGATCTAAACCCATCAGAACCCAGTCAGAACCCAATCTATACCAGTCAGAACCCGATCTATACCAGTCAGAACTTGATCTAAATCCATCAGAACCCGATCTAAACCCATCAGAACCCGATCTATACCCATCAGAACCCGATCTAAACCCATCAGAACCCGATCTAAACCCAGTCAGAACCCGATCTAAACCCATCAGAACCCGATCTAAACCCATCAAACCCGATCTACACCAGTCAGAACCCGATCTAAACCCATCATAACCAGTCAGAACCCGATCTAAATCCTCCAGAACCCGATCTAAACCCAATCAGAACCCAGTCAGAACCTGATCTAAACCCATCAGAACCTGATCTAAACCCAGTCAGAACCCAGTCAGAACCTGATCTAAACCCATCAGAACCCGATCTATACCAGTCAGAACCTGATCTAAACCCATCAGAACCAGTCAGAACCCGTTTTAAATCCATCACAACCCGATCTAAACCCATCAGAACCTGATCTAAACCCATCAGAACCAGTCAGAACCTGATCTAAACCCGTCAGAACCTGATCTAAACCAATCAGAACCCAGTCAGAACCTGATCTAAACCCGTCAGAACCCGATCTAAACCCAGTCAGAACTTGATCTAAACCCATCAGAACCTGATCTAAACCCATCAGAACCTGATCTATACCCATCAGAACCCGATCTAAACCCAGTCAGAACCCGATCTAAACCCATCAGAACCCGATCTAAACCCATCAGAACCCGATCTACACCAGTCAGAACCCGATCTAAACCCATCAGAACCAGTCAGAACCCGATCTAAATCCACCAGAACCCGATCTAAACCCATCAGAACCCGATCTGTACCAGTCAGAACCCGATCTAAACCCAGTCAGAACCCAGTCAGAACCTGATCTAAACCCATCAGAACCAATCAGAACCCGTACTAAATCCACCAGATCCTGATCTAAACCCATCAGAACCAGTAAGAACCCGTTCTAAATCCACCAGAACCCGATCTAAACCCATCAGAACCAGTCAGATCCTGATCTAAACCCATCAGAACCCGATCTAAACCCAGTCAGAACCCGATCTAAACCCAGCCAGAACCCAATCTAAACCCATAAGAACCTGATCTAAACCCAGTCAGAACCTGATCTAAACCCATCAGAACCCGATCTATACAAGTCAAAACCCGATCTAAACCCAGTCAGAACCCAGTCAGAACCTGATCTAAACCCACCAGAACCCGATCTATACCAGTCAGAACCCGATCTAAACCCAGTCAGAACCAGTCAGAACCCGATCTAACCCCATCAGAACCCGATCTAAACCCACCAGAACCCAATCTAAACCCACCAGAACCCAATCTAAACCCATCAGAACCCGATCTAAACCCATCAGAACCTGATCTAAACCCGTCAGAACCCAATCTAAACCCATCAGAACCAGTCAGAACCCGTTCTAAATCCGTCAGAACCCGATCTAAACCCATCAGAACCTGATCTAAACCCATCAGAACCAGTCAGAACCTGATCTAAACCAATCAAAACCCAGTTAGAACCCGATCTAAACCCATCAGAACCCGATCTAAACCCCTCAGAACCCGATCTACACCAGTCAGAACCCGATCTAAACCTGTCAGAACCTGATCTAAACCAATCAGAAGCCAGTCAGAACCTGATCTAAACCCGTCAGAACCCGATCTAAGCCCATCAGAACCAGTCAGAACCCGTTCTAAATCCATCAGAACCTGATCTAAACCCATCAGAACCCGATCTAAACCCATCAGAACCTGATCTAAACCCATCAGAACCAGTCAGAACCTGATCTAAACCCGTCAGAACCTGATTTAAACCAATCAGAACCCAGTCAGAACCTGATCTAAACCCGTCAGAACCCGATCTAAACCCAGTCAGAACTTGATCTAAACCCATCAGAACCCGATCTAAACCTATCAGAACCTGATCTATACCCATCAGAACCCGATCTAAACCCATCAGAACCCGATCTAAACCCAGTCAGAACCCGATCTAAACCCATCAGAACCCGATCTAAACCCATCAAACCCGATCTACACCAGTCGGAACCCGATCTAAACCCATCAGAACCAGTCAGAACCCGATCTAAATCCACCAGAACCCGATCTAAACCCAATCAGAACCCAGTCAGAATCTGATCTAAACCCATCAGAACCTGATCTAAACCCAGTCAGAACCCAGTCAGAACCTGATCTAAACCCATCAGAACCCGATCTATACCAGTCAGAACCTGATCTAAACCCAGTCAGAACCCAGTCAGAACCTGATCTAAACCCATCACAACCCGATCTATACTAGTCAGAACCCGATCTATACCAGTCAGAACCCGTTCTAAACCCATCAGAACCCAATCTATACCAGTCAGAACCCGTTCTAAACCCATCAGAACCCGATCTAAACCCAGTCAGAACCCGATCTAAACCCATCAGAACCCGATCTATACCAGTCAGAACCCAGTCAGAACCCAATCTAAACCCACCACAACCTGATCTAAACCCACCAGAACCTGATCTAAACCCGTCAGAACCTGATCTAAACCAATCAGAAGCCAGTCAGAACCTGATCTAAACCCATCAGAACCCGTCAGAACCTGATCTAAACCAATCAGAACCCAGTCAGAACCCGATCCAAACCCATCAGAACCTGATCTAAACCCATCAGAACCTGATCTAAACCCATCAGAACCCAGTCAGAACCCGATCTATACCAGTCAGAACCCGATCTATACCAGTCAGAACTTGATCTAAACCCATCAGAACCCGATCTAAACCCATCAGAACCTGATCTATACCCATCATAACCCGATCTAAACCCATCAGAACCCGATCTAAACCCATCAGAACCCGATCTAAACCCAGTCAGAACCCGATCTAAACCCATCAGAACCCGATCTAAACCCATCAAACCCGATCTACACCAGTCAGAACCCGATCTAAATCCATCAGAACCAGTCAAAACCCGATCTAAATCCACCAGAACCCGATCTAAACCCAATCAGAACCCAGTCAGAACGTGATCTAAACCCATCTGAACCTGATCTAAACCCAGTCAGAACCCAGTCAGAACCTGATCTAAACCCATCAGAACCCGATCTATACCAGTCAGAACCTGATCTAAACCCATCAGAACCAGTCAGAACCCGTTTTAAATCCATCAGAACCCGATCTAAACCCATCAGAACCTGATCTAAACCCATCAGAACCAGTCAGAACCTGATCTAAACCCGTCAGAACCTGATCTAAACCAATCAGAACCCAGTCAGAACCTGATCTACACCCGTCAGAACCCGATCTAAACCCAGTCAGAACTTGATCTAAACCCATCAGAACCTGATCTAAACCCATCAGAACCTGATCTATACCCATCAGAACCCGATCTAAACCCAGTCAGAACCTGATCTAAACCCATCAGAACCCGATCTAAACCCATCAGAACCCGATCTAAACCCATCAGAACCCGATCTATACCAGTCAGAACCCGTTCTAAACCCATCAGAACCCAATCTATACCAGTCAGAACCCGTTCTAAACCCATCAGAACCTGATCTAAACCCAGTCAGAACCCGATCTATACTAGTCAGAACCCGATCTATACCAGTCAGAACCCAGTCAGAACCCAATCTAAACCCACCAGAACCTGATCTAAACCCACCAGAACCTGATCTAAACCCGTCAGAACCTGATCTAAACCAATCAGAAGCCAGTCAGAACCTGATCTAAACCCATCAGAACCCGTCAGAACCTGATCTAAACCAATCAGAACCCAGTCAGAACCCGATCCAAACCTATCAGAACCTGATCTAAACCCATCAGAACCCAGTCAGAACCCGATCTATACCAGTCAGAACCCGATCTATACCAGTCAGAACTTGATCTAAACCCATCAGAACCCGATCTAAACCCATCAGAACCTGATCTATACCCATCAGAACCCGATCTAAACCCATCAGAACCCGATCTAAACCCATCAGAACCCGATCTAAACCCAGTCAGAACCCGATCTAAACCCATCAGAACCCGATCTAAACCCATCAAACCCGATCTACACCAGTCAGAACCCGATCTAAACCCATCAGAACCAGTCAGAACCCGATCTAAATCCTCCAGAACCCGATCTAAACCCAATCAGAAGCCAGTCAGAACCTGATCTAAACCCATCAGAACCCGTCAGAACCTGATCTAAACCAATCAGAACCCAGTCAGAACCCGATCCAAACCCATCAGAACCTGATCTAAACCCATCAGAACCTGATCTAAACCCATCAGAACCCAGTCAGAACCCAATCTATACCAGTCAGAACCCGATCTATACCAGTCAGAACTTGATCTAAACCCATCAGAACCCGATCTAAACCCATCAGAACCTGATCTATACCCATCAGAACCCGATCTAAACCCATCAGAACCCGATCTAAACCCAGTCAGAACCCGATCTAAACCCATCAGAACCCGATCTAAACCCATCAAACCCGATCTACACCAGTCAGAACCCGATCTAAACCCATCATAACCAGTCAGAACCCGATCTAAATCCTCCAGAACCCGATCTAAACCCAATCAGAACCCAGTCAGAACCTGATCTAAACCCATCAGAACCTGATCTAAACCCAGTCAGAACCCAGTCAGAACCTGATCTAAACCCATCAGAACCCGATCTATACCAGTCAGAACCTGATCTAAACCCATCAGAACCAGTCAGAACCCGTTTTAAATCCATCACAACCCGATCTAAACCCATCAGAACCTGATCTAAACCCATCAGAACCAGTCAGAACCTGATCTAAACCCGTCAGAACCTGATCTAAACCAATCAGAACCCAGTCAGAACCTGATCTAAACCCGTCAGAACCCGATCTAAACCCAGTCAGAACTTGATCTAAACCCATCAGAACCTGATCTAAACCCATCAGAACCTGATCTATACCCATCAGAACCCGATCTAAACCCAGTCAGAACCCGATCTAAACCCATCAGAACCCGATCTAAACCCTTCAGAACCCGATCTAAACCCATCAGAACCCGATCTAAACCCATCAGAACCCGATCTAAACCCATCAGAACCCGATCTAAACCCATCAAACCCGATCTACACCAGTCGGAACCCGATCTAAACCCATCAGAACCAGTCAGAACCCGATCTAAATCCACCAGAACCCGATCTAAACCCAATCAGAACCCAGTCAGAATCTGATCTAAACCCATCAGAACCTGATCTAAACCCAGTCAGAACCCAGTCAGAACCTGATCTAAACCCATCAGAACCCGATCTATACCAGTCAGAACCTGATCTAAACCCAGTCAGAACCCAGTCAGAACCTGATCTAAACCCATCACAACCCGATCTATACTAGTCAGAACCCGATCTATACCAGTCAGAACCCGTTCTAAACCCATCAGAACCCAATCTATACCAGTCAGAACCCGTTCTAAACCCATCAGAACCCGATCTAAACCCAGTCAGAACCCGATCTAAACCCATCAGAACCCGATCTATACCAGTCAGAACCCAGTCAGAACCCAATCTAAACCCACCACAACCTGATCTAAACCCACCAGAACCTGATCTAAACCCGTCAGAACCTGATCTAAACCAATCAGAAGCCAGTCAGAACCTGATCTAAACCCATCAGAACCCGTCAGAACCTGATCTAAACCAATCAGAACCCAGTCAGAACCCGATCCAAACCCATCAGAACCTGATCTAAACCCATCAGAACCTGATCTAAACCCATCAGAACCCAGTCAGAACCCGATCTATACCAGTCAGAACCCGATCTATACCAGTCAGAACTTGATCTAAACCCATCAGAACCCGATCTAAACCCATCAGAACCTGATCTATACCCATCATAACCCGATCTAAACCCATCAGAACCCGATCTAAACCCATCAGAACCCGATCTAAACCCAGTCAGAACCCGATCTAAACCCATCAGAACCCGATCTAAACCCATCAAACCCGATCTACACCAGTCAGAACCCGATCTAAATCCATCAGAACCAGTCAAAACCCGATCTAAATCCACCAGAACCCGATCTAAACCCAATCAGAACCCAGTCAGAACGTGATCTAAACCCATCTGAACCTGATCTAAACCCAGTCAGAACCCAGTCAGAACCTGATCTAAACCCATCAGAACCCGATCTATACCAGTCAGAACCTGATCTAAACCCATCAGAACCAGTCAGAACCCGTTTTAAATCCATCAGAACCCGATCTAAACCCATCAGAACCTGATCTAAACCCATCAGAACCAGTCAGAACCTGATCTAAACCCGTCAGAACCTGATCTAAACCAATCAGAACCCAGTCAGAACCTGATCTACACCCGTCAGAACCCGATCTAAACCCAGTCAGAACTTGATCTAAACCCATCAGAACCTGATCTAAACCCATCAGAACCTGATCTATACCCATCAGAACCCGATCTAAACCCAGTCAGAACCTGATCTAAACCCATCAGAACCCGATCTAAACCCATCAGAACCCGATCTAAACCCATCAGAACCCGATCTATACCAGTCAGAACCCGTTCTAAACCCATCAGAACCCAATCTATACCAGTCAGAACCCGTTCTAAACCCATCAGAACCTGATCTAAACCCAGTCAGAACCCGATCTATACTAGTCAGAACCCGATCTATACCAGTCAGAACCCAGTCAGAACCCAATCTAAACCCACCAGAACCTGATCTAAACCCACCAGAACCTGATCTAAACCCGTCAGAACCTGATCTAAACCAATCAGAAGCCAGTCAGAACCTGATCTAAACCCATCAGAACCCGTCAGAACCTGCTCTAAACCAATCAGAACCCAGTCAGAACCCGATCCAAACCTATCAGAACCTGATCTAAACCCATCAGAACCCAGTCAGAACCCGATCTATACCAGTCAGAACCCGATCTATACCAGTCAGAACTTGATCTAAACCCATCAGAACCCGATCTAAACCCATCAGAACCTGATCTATACCCATCAGAACCCGATCTAAACCCATCAGAACCCGATCTAAACCCATCAGAACCCGATCTAAACCCAGTCAGAACCCGATCTAAACCCATCAGAACCCGATCTAAACCCATCAAACCCGATCTACACCAGTCAGAACCCGATCTAAACCCATCAGAACCAGTCAGAACCCGATCTAAATCCTCCAGAACCCGATCTAAACCCAATCAGAAGCCAGTCAGAACCTGATCTAAACCCATCAGAACCCGTCAGAACCTGATCTAAACCAATCAGAACCCAGTCAGAACCCGATCCAAACCCATCAGAACCTGATCTAAACCCATCAGAACCTGATCTAAACCCATCAGAACCCAGTCAGAACCCAATCTATACCAGTCAGAACCCGATCTATACCAGTCAGAACTTGATCTAAACCCATCAGAACCCGATCTAAACCCATCAGAACCTGATCTATACCCATCAGAACCCGATCTAAACCCATCAGAACCCGATCTAAACCCAGTCAGAACCCGATCTAAACCCATCAGAACCCGATCTAAACCCATCAAACCCGATCTACACCAGTCAGAACCCGATCTAAACCCATCATAACCAGTCAGAACCCGATCTAAATCCTCCAGAACCCGATCTAAACCCAATCAGAACCCAGTCAGAACCTGATCTAAACCCATCAGAACCTGATCTAAACCCAGTCAGAACCCAGTCAGAACCTGATCTAAACCCATCAGAACCCGATCTATACCAGTCAGAACCTGATCTAAACCCATCAGAACCAGTCAGAACCCGTTTTAAATCCATCACAACCCGATCTAAACCCATCAGAACCTGATCTAAACCCATCAGAACCAGTCAGAACCTGATCTAAACCCGTCAGAACCTGATCTAAACCAATCAGAACCCAGTCAGAACCTGATCTAAACCCGTCAGAACCCGATCTAAACCCAGTCAGAACTTGATCTAAACCCATCAGAACCTGATCTAAACCCATCAGAACCTGATCTATACCCATCAGAACCCGATCTAAACCCAGTCAGAACCCGATCTAAACCCATCAGAACCCGATCTAAACCCTTCAGAACCCGATCTAAACCCATCAGAACCCGATCTAAACCCATCAGAACCCGATCTAAACCCATCAGAACCCGATCTACACCAGTCAGAACCCGATCTAAACCCATCAGAACCAGTCAGAACCCGATCTAAATCCACCAGAACCCGATCTAAACCCATCAGAACCCGATCTGTACCAGTCAGAACCCGATCTAAACCCAGTCAGAACCCAGTCAGAACCTGATCTAAACCCATCAGAACCAATCAGAACCCGTACTAAATCCACCAGATCCTGATCTAAACCCATCAGAACCAGTAAGAACCCGTTCTAAATCCACCAGAACCCGATCTAAACCCATCAGAACCAGTCAGAACCTGATCTAAACCCATCAGAACCCGATCTAAACCCAGTCAGAACCCGATCTAAACCCAGCCAGAACCCAATCTAAACCCATCAGAACCTGATCTAAACCCAGTCAGAACCTGATCTAAACCCATCAGAACCCGATCTATACAAGTCAAAACCCGATCTAAACCCAGTCAGAACCCAGTCAGAACCTGATCTAAACCCACCAGAACCCGATCTATACCAGTCAGAACCCGATCTAAACCCAGTCAGAACCAGTCAGAACCCGATCTAACCCCATCAGAACCCGATCTAAACCCACCAGAACCCAATCTAAACCCACCAGAACCCAATCTAAACCCATCAGAACCCGATCTAAACCCATCAGAACCTGATCTAAACCCGTCAGAACCCAATCTAAACCCATCAGAACAAGTCAGAACCCGTTCTAAATCCGTCAGAACCCGATCTAAACCCATCAGAACCTGATCTAAACCCATCAGAACCAGTCAGAACCTGATCTAAACCAATCAAAACCCAGTTAGAACCCGATCTAAACCCATCAGAACCTGATCTAAACCCAGTCAGAACCCAGTCAGAACCTGATCTAAACCCATCAGAACCCGATCTATACCAGTCAGAACCTGATCTAAACCCAGTCAGAACCCAGTCAGAACCTGATCTAAACCCATCACAACCCGATCTATACTAGTCAGAACCCGATCTATACCAGTCAGAACCCGTTCTAAACCCATCAGAACCCAATCTATACCAGTCAGAACCCGTTCTAAACCCATCAGAACCCGATCTAAACCCAGTCAGAACCCGATCTAAACCCATCAGAACCCGATCTATACCAGTCAGAACCCAGTCAGAACCCAATCTAAACCCACCAGAACCTGATCTAAACCCGTCAGAACCTGATCTAAACCAATCAGAAGCCAGTCAGAACCTGATCTAAACCCATCAGAACCCGTCAGAACCTGATCTAAACCAATCAGAACCCAGTCAGAACCCCATCCAAACCCATAAGAACCTGATCTAAACCCATCAGAACCTGATCTACACCAGTCAGAACCCGATCTAAACCCATCAGAACCCGATCTAAACCCATCAAACCCGATCTACACCAGTCAGAACCCGATCTAAACCCATCAGAACCAGTCAGAACCCGATCTAAATCCACCAGAACCCGATCTAAACCCAATCAGAACCCAGTCAGAACCTGATCTAAACCCATCAGAACCTGATCTAAACCCAGTCAGAACCCAGTCAGAACCTGATCTAAACCCATCAGAACCCGAACTATGTCAGAACCTGATCTAAACCCAGTCAGAACCCAGTCAGAACCTGATCTAAACCCATCACAACCGATCTAAACCCATCAGAACCAGTCAGAACCCGATCTAAATCCACCAGAACCCGATCTAAACCCATCAGAACCCGATCTGTACCAGTCAGAACCCGATCTAAACCCAGTCAGAACCCAGTCAGAACCTGATCTAAACCCATCAGAACCAATCAGAACCCGTACTAAATCCACCAGAACCTGATCTAAACCCATCAGAACCAGTAAGAACCCGTTCTAAATCCACCAGAACCCGATCTAAACCCATCAGAACCAGTCAGAACCTGATCTAAACCCATCAGAACCCGATCTAAACCCAGTCAGAACCCGATCTAAACCCAGCCAGAACCCAATCTAAACCCATCAGAACCTGATCTAAACCCAGTCAGAACCTGATCTAAACCCATCAGAACCCGATCTATACAAGTCAAAACCCGATCTAAACCCAGTCAGAACCCAGTCAGAACCTGATCTAAACCCACCAGAACCCGATCTATACCAGTCAGAACCCGATCTAAACCCAGTCAGAACCAGTCAGAACCCGATCTAACCCCATCAGAACCCGATCTAAACCCACCAGAACCCAATCTAAACCCACCAGAACCCGATCTAAACCCATCAGAACCTGATCTAAACCTGTCAGAACCCAATCTAAACCCATCAGAACCAGTCAGAACCCGTTCTAAATCCGTCAGAACCCGATCTAAACCCATCAGAACCTGATCTAAACCCATCAGAACCAGTCAGAACCTGATCTAAACCAATCAAAACCCAGTTAGAACCCGATCTAAACCCATCAGAACCCGATCTAAACCCCTCAGAACCCGATCTACACCAGTCAGAACCCGATCTAAACCTGTCAGAACCTGATCTAAACCAATCAGAAGCCAGTCAGAACCTGATCTAAACCCGTCAGAACCCGATCTAAACCCATCAGAACCAGTCAGAACCCGTTCTAAATCCATCAGAACCTGTTCTAAACCCATCAGAACCCGATCTAAACCCATCAGAACCTGATCTAAACCCATCAGAACCAGTCAGAACCTGATCTAAACCCGTCAGAACCTGATTTAAACCAATCAGAACCCAGTCAGAACCTGATCTAAACCCGTCAGAACCCGATCTAAACCCAGTCAGAACTTGATCTAAACCCATCAGAACCCGATCTAAACCCATCAGAACCTGATCTATACCCATCAGAACCCGATCTAAACCCATCAGAACCCGATCTAAACCCAGTCAGAACCCGATCTAAACCCATCAGAACCCATCAAACCCGATCTACACCAGTCAGAACCCGATCTAAACCCATCAGAACCAGTCAGAACCCGATCTAAATCCACCAGAACCCGATCTAAACCCAATCAGAACCCAGTCAGAACCTGATCTAAACCCATCAGAACCCGATCTATACCAGTCAGAACCTGATCTAAACCCAGTCAGAACCCAGTCAGAACCTGATCTAAACCCATCACAACCCGATCTATACTAGTCAGAACCCGATCTATACCAGTCAGAACCTGATCTAAACCCATCAGAACCCGATCTATACCAGTCAGAACCTGATCTAAACCCATCAGAACCAGTCAGAACCCGTTTTAAATCCATCAGAACCCGATCTAAACCCATCAGAACCTGATCTAAACCCATCAGAACCAGTCAGAACCTGATCTAAACCCGTCAGAACCTGATCTAAACCAATCAGAACCCAGTCAGAACCTGATCTACACCCGTCAGAACCCGATCTAAACCCAGTCAGAACTTGATCTAAACCCATCAGAACCTGATCTAAACCCATCAGAACCTGATCTAAACCCAGTCAGAACCCGATCTAAACCTATCAGAACCCGATCTAAACCCATCAGAACCCGATCTACACCAGTCAGAACCCAATCTAAACCCATCAGAACCAGTCAGAACCCGATCTAAATCCACCAGAACCCAATCTAAACCCATCAGAACCCGATCTGTACCATTCAGAACCCGATCTAAACCCAGTCAGAACCCAGTCAGAACCTGATCTAAACCCATCAGAACCAATCAGAACCCGTACTAAATCCACCAGAACCTGATCTAAACCCATCAGAACCAGTAAGAACCCGTTCTAAATCCACCAGAACCCGATCTAAACCCATCAGAACCAGTCAGAACCTGATCTAAACCCATCAGAACCTGATCTATACCCATCAGAACCCGATCTAAACCCGTCAGAACCCGATCTAAACCCATCAGAACCAGTCAGAACCCGTTCTAAATCCATCAGAACCCGTTCTAAATCCGTCAGAACCCGATCTAAACCCATCAGAACCTGATCTAAACCCATCAGAACCAGTCAGAACCTGATCTAAACCAATCAAAACCCAGTTAGAACCCGATCTAAACCCATCAGAACCTGATCTAAACCCAGTCAGAACCCAATCAGAACCTGATCTAAACCCATCAGAACCCGATCTATACCAGTCAGAACCTGATCTAAACCCAGTCAGAACCCAGTCAGAACCTGATCTAAACCCATCACAACCCGATCTATACTAGTCAGAACCCGATCTATACCAGTCAGAACCCGTTCTAAACCCATCAGAACCCAATCTATACCAGTCAGAACCCGTTCTAAACCCATCAGAACCCGATCTAAACCCAGTCAGAACCCGATCTAAACCCATCAGAACCCGATCTATACCAGTCAGAACCCAGTCAGAACCCAATCTAAACCCACCAGAACCTGATCTAAACCCACCAGAACCTGATCTAAACCCGTCAGAACCTGATCTAAACCAATCAGAAGCCAGTCAGAACCTGATCTAAACCCATCAGAACCCGTCAGAACCTGATCTAAACCAATCAGAACCCAGTCAGAACCCGATCCAAACCCATAAGAACCTGATCTAAACCCATCAGAACCTGATCTAAACCCATCAGAACCCAGTCAGAACCCAATCTATACCAGTCAGAACCCGATCTATACCAGTCAGAACTTGATCTAAACCCATCAGAACCTGATCTAAACCCATCAGAACCCGATCTAAACCCATCAGAACCCGATCTAAACCCATCAGAACCCGATCTAAACCCAGTCAGAACCCGATCTAAACCCATCAGAACCCGATCTAAACCCATCAAACCCGATCTACACCAGTCAGAACCCGATCTAAACCCATCAGAACCAGTCAGAACCCGATCTAAATCCACCAGAACCCGATCTAAACCCAATCAGAACCCAGTCAGAACCTGATCTAAACCCATCAGAACCTGATCTAAACCCAGTCAGAACCCAGTCAGAACCTGATCTAAACCCATCAGAACCCGAACTATGTCAGAACCTGATCTAAACCCAGTCAGAACCTGATCTAAACCCATCACAACCGATCTAAACCCATCAGAACCAGTCAGAACCCGATCTAAATCCACCAGAACCCGATCTAAACCCATCAGAACCCGATCTGTACCAGTCAGAACCCGATCTAAACCCAGTCAGAACCCAGTCAGAACCTGATCTAAACCCATCAGAACCAATCAGAACCCGTACTAAATCCACCAGAACCTGATCTAAACCCATCAGAACCAGTAAGAACCCGTTCTAAATCCACCAGAACCCGATCTAAACCCATCAGAACCAGTCAGAACCTGATCTAAACCCATCAGAACCCGATCTAAACCCAGTCAGAACCCGATCTAAACCCAGCCAGAACCCAATCTAAACCCATCAGAACCTGATCTAAACCCAGTCAGAACCTGATCTAAACCCATCAGAACCCGATCTATACAAGTCAAAACCCGATCTAAACCCAGTCAGAACCCAGTCAGAACCTGATCTAAACCCACCAGAACCCGATCTATACCAGTCAGAACCCGATCTAAACCCAGTCAGAACCAGTCAGAACCCGATCTAACCCCATCAGAACCCGATCTAAACCCACCAGAACCCAATCTAAACCCACCAGAACCCGATCTAAACCCATCAGAACCTGATCTAAACCTGTCAGAACCCAATCTAAACCCATCAGAACCAGTCAGAACCCGTTCTAAATCCGTCAGAACCCGATCTAAACCCATCAGAACCTGATCTAAACCCATCAGAACCAGTCAGAACCTGATCTAAACCAATCAAAACCCAGTTAGAACCCGATCTAAACCCATCAGAACCCGATCTAAACCCCTCAGAACCCGATCTACACCAGTCAGAACCCGATCTAAACCTGTCAGAACCTGATCTAAACCAATCAGAAGCCAGTCAGAACCTGATCTAAACCCGTCAGAACCCGATCTAAACCCATCAGAACCAGTCAGAACCCGTTCTAAATCCATCAGAACCTGTTCTAAACCCATCAGAACCCGATCTAAACCCATCAGAACCTGATCTAAACCCATCAGAACCAGTCAGAACCTGATCTAAACCCGTCAGAACCTGATTTAAACCAATCAGAACCCAATCAGAACCTGATCTAAACCCGTCAGAACCCGATCTAAACCCAGTCAGAACTTGATCTAAACCCATCAGAACCCGATCTAAACCCATCAGAACCTGATCTATACCCATCAGAACCCGATCTAAACCCATCAGAACCCGATCTAAACCCAGTCAGAACCCGATCTAAACCCATCAGAACCCATCAAACCCGATCTACACCAGTCAGAACCCGATCTAAACCCATCAGAACCAGTCAGAACCCGATCTAAATCCACCAGAACCCGATCTAAACCCAATCAGAACCCAGTCAGAACCTGATCTAAACCCATCAGAACCCGATCTATACCAGTCAGAACCTGATCTAAACCCAGTCAGAACCCAGTCAGAACCTGATCTAAACCCATCACAACCCGATCTATACTAGTCAGAACCCGATCTATACCAGTCAGAACCTGATCTAAACCCATCAGAACCCGATCTATACCAGTCAGAACCTGATCTAAACCCATCAGAACCAGTCAGAACCCGTTTTAAATCCATCAGAACCCGATCTAAACCCATCAGAACCTGATGTAAACCCATCAGAACCAGTCAGAACCTGATCTAAACCCGTCAGAACCTGATCTAAACCAATCAGAACCCAGTCAGAACCTGATCTACACCCGTCAGAACCCGATCTAAACCCAGTCAGAACTTGATCTAAACCCATCAGAACCTGATCTAAACCCATCAGAACCTGATCTAAACCCAGTCAGAACCCGATCTAAACCTATCAGAACCCGATCTAAACCCATCAGAACCCGATCTACACCAGTCAGAACCCGATCTAAACCCATCAGAACCAGTCAGAACCCGATCTAAATCCACCAGAACCCAATCTAAACCCATCAGAACCCGATCTGTACCAGTCAGAACCCGATCTAAACCCAGTCAGAACCCAGTCAGAACCTGATCTAAACCCATCAGAACCAATCAGAACCCGTACTAAATCCACCAGAACCTGATCTAAACCCATCAGAACCAGTAAGAACCCGTTCTAAATCCACCAGAACCCGATCTAAACCCATCAGAACCAGTCAGAACCTGATCTAAACCCATCAGAACCCGATCTAAACCCAGTCAGAACCCGATCTAAACCCAGCCAGAACCCAATCTAAACCCATCAGAACCTGATCTAAACCCAGTCAGAACCTGATCTAAACCCATCAGAACCCGATCTATACCAGTCAGAACCCGATCTAAACCCAGTCAGAACCAGTCAGAACCCGATCTAACCCCATCAGAACCCGATCTATACCAGTCAGAACCCGATCTAAACCCAGTCAGAACCAGTCAGAACCCGATCTAACCCCATCAGAACCCGATCTAAACCCACCAGAACCCAATCTAAACCCACCAGAACCCAATCTAAACCCATCAGAACCCGATCTAAACCCATCAGAACCTGATCTAAACCTGTCAGAACCCAATCTAAACCCATCAGAACCAGTCAGAACCCGTTCTAAATCCGTCAGAACCCGATCTAAACCCATCAGAACCTGATCTAAACCCATCAGAACCAGTCAGAACCTGATCTAAACCAATCAAAACCCAGTTAGAACCCGATCTAAACCCATCAGAACCCGATCTAAACCCCTCAAAACCCGATCTACACCAGTCAGAACCCGATCTAAACCTGTCAGAACCTGATCTAAACCAATCAGAAGCCAGTCAGAACCTGATCTAAACCCGTCAGAACCCGATCTAAACCCATCAGAACCAGTCAGAACCCGTTCTAAATCCATCAGAACCTGTTCTAAACCCATCAGAACCCGATCTAAACCCATCAGAACCTGATCTAAACCCATCAGAACCAGTCAGAACCTGATCTAAACCCGTCAGAAACTGATTTAAACCAATCAGAACCCAGTCAGAACCTGATCTAAACCCGTCAGAACCCGATCTAAACCCAGTCAGAACTTGATCTAAACCCATCAGAACCCGATCTAAACCTATCAGAACCTGATCTATACCCATCAGAACCCGATCTAAACCCATCAGAACCCGATCTAAACCCAGTCAGAACCCGATCTAAACCCATCAGAACCCGATCTAAACCCATCAAACCCGATCTACACCAGTCAGAACCCAATCTAAACCCATCAGAACCAGTCAGAACCCGATCTAAATCCACCAGAACCCGATCTAAACCCAATCAGAACCCAGTCAGAACCTGATCTAAACCCATCAGAACCTGATCTAAACCCAGTCAGAACCCAGTCAGAACCTGATCTAAACCCATCAGAACCCGATCTATACCAGTCAGAACCTGATCTAAACCCAGTCAGAACCCAGTCAGAACCTGATCTAAACCCATCACAACCCGATCTATACTAGTCAGAACCCGATCTATACCAGTCAGAACCCGTTCTAAACCCATCAGAACCCAATCTATACCAGTCAGAACCCGTTCTAAACCCATCAGAACCCGATCTAAACCCAGTCAGAACCCGATCTAAACCCATCAGAACCCGATCTATACCAGTCAGAACCCAGTCAGAACCCAATCTAAACCCACCAGAACCTGATCTAAACCCACCAGAACCTGATCTAAACCCGTCAGAACCTGATCTAAACCAATCAGAAGCCAGTCAGAACCTGATCTAAACCCATCAGAACCCGTCAGAACCTGATCTAAACCAATCAGAACCCAGTCAGAACCCGATCCAAACCCATAAGAACCTGATCTAAACCCATCAGAACCTGATCTAAACCCATCAGAACCCAGTCAGAACCCAATCTATACCAGTCAGAACCCGATCTATACCAGTCAGAACTTGATCTAAACCCATCAGAACCTGATCTATACCCATCAGAACCCGATCTAAACCCATCAGAACCCGATCTAAACCCATCAGAACCCGATCTAAACCCAGTCAGAACCCGATCTAAACCCATCAGAACCCGATCTAAACCCATCAAACCCGATCTACACCAGTCAGAACCCGATCTAAACCCATCAGAACCAGTCAGAACCCGATCTAAATCCACCAGAACCCGATCTAAACCCAATCAGAACCCAGTCAGAACCTGATCTAAACCCATCAGAACCTGATCTAAACCCAGTCAGAACCCAGTCAGAACCTGATCTAAACCCATCAGAACCCGAACTATGTCAGAACCTGATCTAAACCCAGTCAGAACCCAGTCAGAACCTGATCTAAACCCATCACAACCGATCTAAACCCATCAGAACCAGTCAGAACCCGATCTAAATCCACCAGAACCCGATCTAAACCCATCAGAACCCGATCTGTACCAGTCAGAACCCGATCTAAACCCAGTCAGAACCCAGTCAGAACCTGATCTAAACCCATCAGAACCAATCAGAACCCGTACTAAATCCACCAGAACCTGATCTAAACCCATCAGAACCAGTAAGAACCCGTTCTAAATCCACCAGAACCCGATCTAAACCCATCAGAACCAGTCAGAACCTGATCTAAACCCATCAGAACCCGATCTAAACCCAGTCAGAACCCGATCTAAACCCAACCAGAACCCAATCTAAACCCATCAGAACCTGATCTAAACCCAGTCAGAACCTGATCTAAACCCATCAGAACCCGATCTATACAAGTCAAAACCCGATCTAAACCCAGTCAGAACCCAGTCAGAACCTGATCTAAACCCACCAGAACCCGATCTATACCAGTCAGAACCCGATCTAAACCCAGTCAGAACCAGTCAGAACCCGATCTAACCCCATCAGAACCCGATCTAAACCCACCAGAACCCAATCTAAACCAACCAGAACCCGATCTAAACCCATCAGAACCTGATCTAAACCTGTCAGAACCCAATCTAAACCCATCAGAACCAGTCAGAACCCGTTCTAAATCCGTCAGAACCCGATCTAAACCCATCAGAACCTGATCTAAACCCATCAGAACCAGTCAGAACCTGATCTAAACCAATCAAAACCCAGTTAGAACCCGATCTAAACCCATCAGAACCCGATCTAAACCCCTCAGAACCCGATCTACACCAGTCAGAACCCGATCTAAACCTGTCAGAACCTGATCTAAACCAATCAGAAGCCAGTCAGAACCTGATCTAAACCCGTCAGAACCCGATCTAAACCCATCAGAACCAGTCAGAACCCGTTCTAAATCCATCAGAACCTGTTCTAAACCCATCAGAACCCGATCTAAACCCATCAGAACCTGATCTAAACCCATCAGAACCAGTCAGAACCTGATCTAAACCCGTCAGAACCTGATTTAAACCAATCAGAACCCAGTCAGAACCTGATCTAAACCCGTCAGAACCCGATCTAAACCCAGTCAGAACTTGATCTAAACCCATCAGAACCCGATCTAAACCCATCAGAACCTGATCTATACCCATCAGAACCCGATCTAAACCCATCAGAACCCGATCTAAACCCATCAGAACCCGATCTAAACCCATCAGAACCCATCAAACCCGATCTACACCAGTCAGAACCCGATCTAAACCCATCAGAACCAGTCAGAACCCGATCTAAATCCACCAGAACCCGATCTAAACCCAATCAGAACCCAGTCAGAACCTGATCTAAACCCATCAGAACCTGATCTAAACCCAGTCAGAACCCAGTCAGAACCTGATCTAAACCCATCAGAACCCGATCTATACCAGTCAGAACCTGATCTAAACCCATCAGAACCAGTCAGAACCCGTTTTAAATCCATCAGAACCCGATCTAAACCCATCAGAACCTGATCTAAACCCATCAGAACCAGTCAGAACCTGATCTAAACCCGTCAGAACCTGATCTAAACCAATCAGAACCCAGTCAGAACCTGATCTAAACCCGTCAGAACCCGATCTAAACCCAGTCAGAACTTGATCTAAACCCATCAGAACCTGATCTAAACCCATCAGAACCTGATCTATACCCATCAGAACCCGATCTAAACCCAGTCAGAACCCGATCTAAACCCATCAGAACCCGATCTAAACCCATCAGAACCCGATCTAAACCCATCAGAACCCGATCTAAACCCAGTCAGAACCCGAGCTAAACCCATCAGAACCCGATCTAAACCCATCAGAACCCGATCTACACCAGTCAGAACCCGATCTAAACCCATCAGAACCAGTCAGAACCCGATCTAAATCCACCAGAACCCGATCTAAACCCATCAGAACCCGATCTGTACCAGTTAGAACCCGATCTAAACCCAGTCAGAACCCAGTCAGAACCTGATCTAAACCCATCAGAACCAATCAGAACCCGTACTAAATCCACCAGAACCTGATCTAAACCCATCAGAACCAGTAAGAACCCGTTCTAAATCCACCAGAACCCGATCTAAACCCATCAGAACCAGTCAGAACCTGATCTAAACCCATCAGAACCCGATCTAAACCCAGTCAGAACCCGATCTAAACCCAGCCAGAACCCAATCTAAACCCATCAGAACCTGATCTAAACCCAGTCAGAACCCGATCTATTCAAGTCAAAACCCGATCTAAACCCAGTCAGAACCTGATCTAAACCCACCAGAACCCGATCTATACCAGTCAGAACCCGATCTAAACCCAGTCAGAACCAGTCAGAACCCGATCTAACCCCATCAGAACCCGATCTAAACCCACCAGAACCCAATCTAAACCCACCAGAACCCAATCTAAACCCATCATAACCCGATCTAAACCCATCAGAACCTGATCTAAACCCGTCAGAACCCAATCTAAACCCATCAGAACCAGTCAGAACCTGTTCTAAATCCGTCAGAACCCGATCTAAACCCATCAGAACCTGATCTAAACCCATCAGAACCAGTCAGAACCTGATCTAAACCAATCAAAACCCAGTTAGAACCCGATCTTAACCCATCAGAACCCGATCTAAACCCCTCAGAACCCGATCTACACCAGTCAGAACCCAATCTAAATCTGTCAGAACCTGATCTAAACCAATCAGAAGCCAGTCAGAACCTGATCTAAACCCGTCAGAACCCGATCTAAACCCATCAGAACCAGTCAGAACCCGTTCTAAATCCATCAGAACCTGTTCTAAACCCATCAGAACCCGATCTAAACCCATCAGAACCTGATCTAAACCCATCAGAACCAGTCAGAACCTGATCTAAACCCGTCAGAACCCAATTTAAACCAATCAGAACCCAGTCAGAACCTGATCTAAACCCGTCAGAACCCGATCTAAACCCAGTCAGAACTTGATCTAAACCCATCAGAACCCGATCTAAACCCATCAGAACCTGATCTATACCCATCAGAACCCGATCTAAACCCATCAGAACCCGATCTAAACCCATCAGAACCCGATCTAAACCCAGTCAGAACCCGATCTAAACCCATCAGAACCCGATCTAAACCCATCAAACCCGATCTACACCAGTCAGAACCCGATCTAAACCCATCAGAACCAGTCAGAACCCGATCTAAATCCACCAGAACCCGATCTAAACCCAATCAGAACCCAGTCAGAACCTGATCTAAACCCATCAGAACCTGATCTAAACCCAATCAGAACCCAGTCAGAACCTGATCTAAACCCATCAGAACCCGATCTATACCAGTCAGAACCTGATCTAAACCCATCAGAACCAGTCAGAACCCATTTTAAATCCATCAGAACCCGATCTAAACCCATCAGAACCTGATCTAAACCCATCAGAACCAGTCAGAACCTGATCTAAACCAATCAAAACCCAGTTAGAACCCGATCTTAACCCATCAGAACCCGATCTAAACCCCTCAGAACCCGATCTACACCAGTCAGAACCCGATCTAAACCTGTCAGAACCTGATCTAAACCAATCAGAAGCCAGTCAGAACCTGATCTAAACCAGTCAGAACCTGATCTAAACCAATCAAAACCCAGTTAGAACCCGATCTAAACCCATCAGAACCCGATCTAAACCCCTCAGAACCCGATCTACACCAGTCAGAACCCAATCTAAACCTGTCAGAACCTGATCTAAACCAATCAGAAGCCAGTCAGAACCTGATCTAAACCCGTCAGAACCCGATCTAAACCCATCAGAACCAGTCAGAACCCGTTCTAAATCCATCAGAACCTGTTCTAAACCCATCAGAACCCGATCTAAACCCATCAGAACCTGATCTAAACCCATCAGAACCAGTCAGAACCTGATCTAAACCCGTCAGAACCCAATTTAAACCAATCAGAACCCAGTCAAAACCTGATCTAAACCCGTCAGAACCCGATCTAAACCCATCAGAACTTGATCTAAACCCATCAGAACCCGATCTAAACCCATCAGAACCTGATCTAAACCCATCAGAACCCGATCTAAACCCATCAGAACCTGATCTATACCCATCAGAACCCGATCTAAACCCATCAGAACCCGATCTAAACCCATCAGAACCCGATCTAAACCCAGTCAGAACCCGATCTAAACCCATCAGAACCCGATCTAAACCCATCAAACCCGATCCACACCAGTCAGAACCCGATCTAAACCCATCAGAACCAGTCAGAACCCGATCTAAATCCACCAGAACCCGATCTAAACCCAATCAGAACCCAGTCAGAACCTGATCTAAACCCATCAGAACCTGATCTAAACCCAGTCAGAACCCAGTCAGAACCTGATCTAAACCCATCAGAACCCGATCTATACCAGTCAGAACCTGATCTAAACCCATCAGAACCAGTCAGAACCCATTTTAAATCCATCAGAACCCGATCTAAACCCATCAGAACCTGATCTAAACCCGTCAGAACCCGATCTAAACCCAGTCAGAACCCGATCTAAACCCAGCCAGAACCCAATCTAAACCCATCAGAACCTGATCTAAACCCAGTCAGAACCTGATCTAAACCCATCAGAACCCGATCTATACCAGTCAGAACCCGATCTAAACCCAGTCAGAACCAGTCAGAACCCGATCTAACCCCATCAGAACCCGATCTATACCAGTCAGAACCCGATCTAAACCCAGTCAGAACCAGTCAGAACCCGATCTAACCCCATCAGAACCCGATCTAAACCCACCAGAACCCAATCTAAACCCACCAGAACCCAATCTAAACCCATCAGAACCTGATCTAAACCCATCAGAACCTGATCTAAACCTGTCAGAACCCAATCTAAACCCATCAGAACCAGTCAGAACCCGTTCTAAATCCGTCAGAACCCGATCTAAACCCATCAGAACCTGATCTAAACCCATCAGAACCAGTCAGAACCTGATCTAAACCAATCAAAACCCAGTTAGAACCCGATCTAAACCCATCAGAACCCGATCTAAACCCCTCAAAACCCGATCTACACCAGTCAGAACCCGATCTAAACCTGTCAGAACCTGATCTAAACCAATCAGAAGCCAGTCAGAACCTGATCTAAACCCGTCAGAACCCGATCTAAACCCATCAGAACCAGTCAGAACCCGTTCTAAATCCATCAGAACCTGTTCTAAACCCATCAGAACCCGATCTAAACCCATCAGAACCTGATCTAAACCCATCAGAACCAGTCAGAACCTGATCTAAACCCGTCAGAACCTGATTTAAACCAATCAGAACCCAGTCAGAACCTGATCTAAACCCGTCAGAACCCGATCTAAACCCAGTCAGAACTTGATCTAAACCCATCAGAACCCGATCTAAACCTATCAGAACCTGATCTATACCCATCAGAACCCGATCTAAACCCATCAGAACCCGATCTAAACCCAGTCAGAACCCGATCTAAACCCATCAGAACCCGATCTAAACCCATCAAACCCGATCTACACCAGTCAGAACCCAATCTAAACCCATCAGAACCAGTCAGAACCCGATCTAAATCCACCAGAACCCGATCTAAACCCAATCAGAACCCAGTCAGAACCTGATCTAAACCCATCAGAACCTGATCTAAACCCAGTCAGAACCCAGTCAGAACCTGATCTAAACCCATCAGAACCCGATCTATACCAGTCAGAACCTGATCTAAACCCAGTCAGAACCCAGTCAGAACCTGATCTAAACCCATCACAACCCGATCTATACTAGTCAGAACCCGATCTATACCAGTCAGAACCCGTTCTAAACCCATCAGAACCCAATCTATACCAGTCAGAACCCGTTCTAAACCCATCAGAACCCGATCTAAACCCAGTCAGAACCCGATCTAAACCCATCAGAACCCGATCTATACCAGTCAGAACCCAGTCAGAACCCAATCTAAACCCACCAGAACCTGATCTAAACCCGTCAGAACCTGATCTAAACCAATCAGAAGCCAGTCAGAACCTGATCTAAACCCATCAGAACCCGTCAGAACCTGATCTAAACCAATCAGAACCCAGTCAGAACCCGATCCAAACCCATAAGAACCTGATCTAAACCCATCAGAACCTGATCTAAACCCATCAGAACCCAGTCAGAACCCAATCTATACCAGTCAGAACCCGATCTATACCAGTCAGAACTTGATCTAAACCCATCAGAACCTGATCTAAACCCATCAGAACCCGATCTAAACCCATCAGAACCCGATCTAAACCCATCAGAACCCGATCTAAACCCATCAGAACCCGATCTAAACCCATCAAACCCGATCTACACCAGTCAGAACCCGATCTAAACCCATCAGAACCAGTCAGAACCCGATCTAAATCCACCAGAACCCGATCTAAACCCAATCAGAACCCAGTCAGAACCTGATCTAAACCCATCAGAACCTGATCTAAACCCAGTCAGAACCCAGTCAGAACCTGATCTAAACCCATCAGAACCCGAACTATGTCAGAACCTGATCTAAACCCAGTCAGAACCCAGTCAGAACCTGATCTAAACCCATCACAACCCGATCTAAACCCATCAGAACCAGTCAGAACCCGATCTAAATCCACCAGAACCCGATCTAAACCCATCAGAACCCGATCTGTACCAGTCAGAACCCGATCTAAACCCAGTCAGAACCCAGTCAGAACCTGATCTAAACCCATCAGAACCAATCAGAACCCGTACTAAATCCACCAGAACCTGATCTAAACCCATCAGAACCAGTAAGAACCCGTTCTAAATCCACCAGAACCCGATCTAAACCCATCAGAACCAGTCAGAACCTGATCTAAACCCATCAGAACCCGATCTAAACCCAGTCAGAACCCGATCTAAACCCAGCCAGAACCCAATCTAAACCCATCAGAACCTGATCTAAACCCAGTCAGAACCTGATCTAAACCCATCAGAACCCGATCTATACAAGTCAAAACCCGATCTAAACCCAGTCAGAACCCAGTCAGAACCTGATCTAAACCCACCAGAACCCGATCTATACCAGTCAGAACCCGATCTAAACCCAGTCAGAACCAGTCAGAACCCGATCTAACCCCATCAGAACCCGATCTAAACCCACCAGAACCCAATCTAAACCCACCAGAACCCGATCTAAACCCATCAGAACCTGATCTAAACCTGTCAGAACCCAATCTAAACCCATCAGAACCAGTCAGAACCCGTTCTAAATCCGTCAGAACCCGATCTAAACCCATCAGAACCTGATCTAAACCCATCAGAACCAGTCAGAACCTGATCTAAACCAATCAAAACCCAGTTAGAACCCGATCTAAACCCATCAGAACCCGATCTAAACCCCTCAGAACCCGATCTACACCAGTCAGAACTCGATCTAAACCTGTCAGAACCTGATCTAAACCAATCAGAAGCCAGTCAGAACCTGATCTAAACCCGTCAGAACCCGATCTAAACCCATCAGAACCAGTCAGAACCCGTTCTAAATCCATCAGAACCTGTTCTAAACCCATCAGAACCCGATCTAAACCCATCAGAACCTGATCTAAACCCATCAGAACCAGTCAGAACCTGATCTAAACCCGTCAGAACCTCATTTAAACCAATCAGAACCCAGTCAGAACCTGATCTAAACCCGTCAGAACCCGATCTAAACCCAGTCAGAACTTGATCTAAACCCATCAGAACCCGATCTAAACCCATCAGAACCTGATCTATACCCATCAGAACCCGATCTAAACCCATCAGAACCCGATCTAAACCCATCAGAACCCGATCTAAACCCAGTCAGAACCCGATCTAAACCCATCAGAACCCGATCTAAACCCATCAAACCCGATCTACACCAGTCAGAACCCGATCTAAACCCATCAGAACCAGTCAGAACCCGATCGAAATCCACCAGAACCCGATCTAAACCCAATCAGAACCCAGTCAGAACCTGATCTAAACCCATCAGAACCTGATCTAAACCCAGTCAGAACCCAGTCAGAACCTGATCTAAACCCATCAGAACCCGATCTATACCAGTCAGAACCTGATCTAAACCCATCAGAACCAGTCAGAACCCGTTTTAAATCCATCAGAACCCGATCTAAACCCATCAGAACCTGATCTAAACCCATCAGAACCAGTAAGAACCCGTTCTAAATCCACCAGAACCCGATCTAAACCCATCAGAACCAGTCAGAACCTGATCTAAACCCATCAGAACCCGATCTAAACCCAGTCAGAACCCGATCTAAACCCAGCCAGAACCCAATCTAAACCCATCAGAACCTGATCTAAACCCAGTCAGAACCTGATCTAAACCCATCAGAACCCGATCTATTCAAGTCAAAACCCGATCTAAACCCAGTCAGAACCCAGTCAGAACCTGATCTAAACCCACCAGAACCCGATCTATACCAGTCAGAACCCGATCTAAACCCAGTCAGAACCAGTCAGAACCCGATCTAACCCCATCAGAACCCGATCTAAACCCACCAGAACCCAATCTAAACCCACCAGAACCCAATCTAAACCCATCATAACCCGATCTAAACCCATCAGAACCTGATCTAAACCCGTCAGAACCCAATCTAAACCCATCAGAACCAGTCAGAACCTGTTCTAAATCCGTCAGAACCCGATCTAAACCCATCAGAACCTGATCTAAACCCATCAGAACCAGTCAGAACCTGATCTAAACCAATCAAAACCCAGTTAGAACCCGATCTTAACCCATCAGAACCCGATCTAAACCCCTCAGAACCCGATCTACACCAGTCAGAACCCGATCTAAACCTGTCAGAACCTGATCTAAACCAATCAGAAGCCAGTCAGAACCTGATCTAAACCCGTCAGAACCCGATCTAAACCCATCAGAACCAGTCAGAACCCGTTCTAAATCCATCAGAACCCGATCTAAACCCACCAGAACCCAATCTAAACCCACCAGAACCCAATCTAAACCCATCAGAACCCGATCTAAACCCATCAGAACCTGATCTAAACCCGTCAGAACCCAATCTAAACCCATCAGAACCAGTCACAACCTGTTCTAAATCCGTCAGAACCCGATCTAAACCCATCAGAACCTGATCTAAACCCATCAGAACCAGTCAGAACCTGATCTAAACCAATCAAAACCCAGTTAGAACCCGATCTAAACCCATCAGAACCCGATCTAAACCCCTCAGAACCCGATCTACACCAGTCAGAACCCAATCTAAACCTGTCAGAACCTGATCTAAACCAATCAGAAGCCAGTCAGAACCTGATCTAAACCCGTCAGAACCCGATCTAAACCCATCAGAACCAGTCAGAACCCGTTCTAAATCCATCAGAACCTGTTCTAAACCCATCAGAACCCGATCTAAACCCATCAGAACCTGATCTAAACCCATCAGAACCAGTCAGAACCTGATCTAAACCCGTCAGAACCTGATTTAAACCAATCAGAACCCAGTCAGAACCTGATCTAAACCCGTCAAAACCCGATCTAAACCCAGTCAGAACTTGATCTAAACCCATCAGAACCCGATCTAAACCCATCAGAACCTGATCTATACCCATCAGAACCCGATCTAAACCCATCAGAACCCGATCTAAACCCATCAGAACCCGATCTAAACCCAGTCAGAACCCGATCTAAACCCATCAGAACCCGATCTAAACCCATCAAACCCGATCTACACCAGTCAGAACCCGATCTAAACCCATCAGAACCAGTCAGAACCCGATCTAAATCCACCAGAACCCGATCTAAACCCAATCAGAACCCAGTCAGAACCTGATCTAAACCCATCAGAACCTGATTTAAACCCAGTCAGAACCCAGTCAGAACCTGATCTAAACCCATCAGAACCCGATCTATACCAGTCAGAACCTGATCTAAACCCATCAGAACCAGTCAGAACCCATTTTAAATCCATCAGAACCCGATCTAAACCCATCAGAACCTGATCTAAACCCATCAGAACCAGTCAGAACCTGATCTAAACCCGTCAGAACCTGATCTAAACCAATCAGAACCCAGTCAGAACCTGATCTAAACCCGTCAGAACCCAATCTAAACCCAGTCAGAACTTGATCTAAACCCATCAGAACCTGATCTAAACCCATCAGAACCTGATCTATACCCATCAGAACCCGATCTAAACCCAGTCAGAACCCGATCTAAACCCATCAGAACCCGATCTAAACCCATCAGAACCCGATCTAAACCCATCAGAACCCGATCTAAACCCAGTCAGAACCCGAGCTAAACCCATCAGAACCCGATCTAAACCCATCAGAACCCGATCTACACCAGTCAGAACCCGATCTAAACCCATCAGAACCAGTCAGAACCCGATCTAAATCCACCAGAACCCGATCTAAACCCATCAGAACCCGATCTGTACCAGTCAGAACCCGATCTAAACCCAGTCAGAACCCAGTCAGAACCTGATCTAAACCCATCAGAACCAATCAGAACCTGTACTAAATCAACCAGAACCTGATCTAAACCCATCAGAACCAGTAAGAACCCGTTCTAAATCCACCAGAACCCGATCTAAACCCATCAGAACCAGTCAGAACCTGATCTAAACCCATCAGAACCCGATCTAAACCCAGTCAGAACCCGATCTAAACCCAGCCAGAACCCAATCTAAACCCATCAGAACCTGATCTAAACCCAGTCAGAACCTGATCTAAACCCATCAGAACCCGATCTATACAAGTCAAAACCCGATCTAAACCCAGTCAGAACCCAGTCAGAACCTCATCTAAACCCACCAGAACCCGATCTATACCAGTCAGAACCCGATCTAAACCCAGTCAGAACCCGATCTAACCCCATCAGAACCCGATCTAAACCCACCAGAACCCAATCTAAACCCACCAGAACCCAATCTAAACCCATCAGAACCCGATCTAAATCCCTCAGAACCCGATCTACACCAGTCAGAACCCGATCTAAACCTGTCAGAACCTGATCTAAACCAATCAGAAGCCAGTCATAACCTGATCTAAACCCGTCAGAACCCGATCTAAACCCATCAGAACCAGTCAGAACCCGTTCTAAATCCATCAGAACCTGTTCTAAACCCATCAGAACCCGATCTAAACCCATCAGAACCAGTCAGAACCTGATCTAAACCCGTCAGAACCTGATTTAAACCAATCAGAACCCAGTCAGAACCTGATCTAAACCCGTCAGAACCCGATCTAAACCCAGTCAGAACTTGATCTAAACCCATCAGAACCCGATCTAAACCCATCAGAACCTGATCTAAACCCACCAGAACCCGATCTAAACCCAATCAGAACCATGTCAGAACCTGATCTAAACCCATCAGAACCCGATCTAAACCCATCAAACCCGATCTACACCAGTCAGAACCCGATCTAAACCCATCAGAACCAGTCAGAACCCGATCTAAATCCACCAGAACCCGATCTAAACCCAATCAGAACCCAGTCAGAACCTGATCTAAACCCATCAGAACCTGATCTAAACCCAGTCAGAACCCAGTCAGAACCTGATCTAAACCCATCAGAACCCGATCTATACCAGTCAGAACCTGATCTAAACCCAGTCAGAACCCAGTCAGAACCTGATCTAAACCCATCACAACCCGATCAATACTAGTCAGAACCCGATCTATACCAATCAGAACCCGTTCTAAACCCATCAGAACCCAATCTATACCAGGCAGAACCCGTTCTAAACCCATTGGAACCCGATCTAAACCCAGTCAGAACCCGATCTAAACCCATCAGAACCCAATCTAAACCCACCAGAACCTGATCTAAACCCACCAGAACCTGATCTAAACCCGTCAGAACCTGATCTAAACCAATCAGAAGCCAGTCAGAACCTGATCTAAACCCATCAGAACCCGTCAGAACCTGATCTAAACCAATCAGAACCCAGTCAGAACCCGATCCAAACCCATCAGAACCTGATCTAAACCCATCAGAACCTGATCTAAACCCATCAGAACCCAGTCAGAACCCGATCTATACCAGTCAGAACCCGATCTAAACCCAGTCAGAACGTGATCTAAACCCATCAGAACCCGATCTATACCAGTCAGAACCCGATCTAAACCCAGTCAGAACCCAGTCAGAACCTGATCTAAACCCATAAGAACCTGATCTATACCAGTCAGAACCCGATCTAAACCCATCAGAACCAGTCAGAACCCGTTCTAAATCCACCAGAACCCAATCTAAACCCATCAGAACCAGTAAGAACCCGTTCTAAATCCACCAGAACCCGATCTAAACCCATCAGAACCAGTCAGAACCTGATCTAAACCCATCAGAACCCGATCTAAACCCAGTCAGAACCCGATCTAAACCCAGCCAGAACCCAATCTAAACCCACCAGAACCTGATCTAAACCCGTCAGAACCTGATCTAAACCCGTCAGAACCCAATCTAAACCCATCAGAACCAGTCAGAACCCGTTCTAAATCCGTCAGAACCCGATCTAAACCCATCAGAACCTGATCTAAACCCATCAGAACCAGTCAGAACCTGATCTAAACCAATCAAAACCCAGTTAGAACCCGATCTAAACCCATCAGAACCCGATCTAAACCCCTCAGAACCCGATCTACACCAGTCAGAACCCGATCTAAACCTGTCAGAACCTGATCTAAACCAATCAGAAGCCAGTCAGAACCTGATCTAAACCCGTCAGAACCCGATCTAAACCCATCAGAACCAGTCAGAACCCGTTCTAAATCCATCAGAACCTGATCTAAACCCATCAGAACCCGATCTAAACCCATCAGAACCTGATCTAAACCCATCAGAACCAGTCAGAACCCGATCTAAACCCATCAGAACCAGTCAGAACCCGATCTAAATCCACCAGAACCCGATCTAAACCCAATCAGAACCATGTCAGAACCTGATCTAAACCCATCAGAACCCGATCTGTACCAGTCAGAACCCGATCTAAACCCAGTCAGAACCCAGTCAGAACCCGATCTAACCCCATCAGAACCGGATCTAAACCCAGCCAGAACCCAAACTAAACCCACCAGAACCCAATCTAAACCCACCAGAACCCAATCTAAACCCATCAGAACCTGATCTAAACCCATCAGAACCTGATCTAAACCCGTCAGAACCCAATCTAAACCCATCAGAACCAGTCAGAACCCGTTCTAAATCCGTCAGAACCCGATCTAAACCCATCAGAACCTGATCTAAACCCATCAGAACCAGTCAGAACCTGATCTAAACCAATCAAAACCCAGTCAGAACCCGATCTAAATATATCAGAATCAGTCAGAACCCGATCTAAACCCAGTCAGAACCCGATCTCAACCCATCAGAACCAGTCAGAACCCGATCTAAACCCATCAGAACCAGTCAGAACCCGATCTAAATCCACCAGAACCCGATCTAAACCCAATCAGAACCCAGTCAGAACCTGATCTAAACCCATCAGAACCCGATCTGTACCAGTCAGAACCCGATCTAAACCCAGTCAGAACCCAGTCAGAACCCGATCTAACCCCATCAGAACCCGATCTAAACCCAGCCATAACCCAAACTAAACCCACCAGAACCCAATCTAAACCCCCCAGAACCCAATCTAAACCCATCAGAACCTGATCTAAACCCATCAGAACCCGATCTAAACCCATCAGAACCTGATCTAAACCCATCAGAACCAGTCAGAACCTAATCTAAACTAATCAAAATCCAGTTAGAACACGATCTAAACCCATCAGAACCCGATCTAAACCCCTCAGAACCCGATCTAAACCTGTCAGAACCTGATCTAAACCAATCAGAAGCCAGTCAGAACCTGATCTAAACCCGTCAGAACACGATCTAAACCCATCAGAACCAGTCAGAACCCGTTCTAAATCCATCAGAACCTGTTCTAAACCCATCAGAACCCGATCTAAACCCATCAGAACCCAATCTAAACCCATCAGAACCAGTCAGAACCTGATCTAAACCCGTCAGAACCTGATTTAAACCAATCAGAACCCAGTCAGAACCCGATCTAAACCCATCAGAACCCGATCTAAACCCATCAAACCCGATCTACACCAGTCAGAACCCGATCTAAACCCATCAGAACCCGATCTAAATCCACCAGAACCCGATCTAAACCCAATCAGAACCCAGTCAGAACCTGATCTAAACCCATCAGAACCTGATCTAAACCCAGTCAGAACCCAGTCAGAACCTGATCTAAACCCATCAGAACCCGATCTATACCAGTCAGAACCTGATTTAAACCCAGTCAGAACCCAGTCAGACCTGATCTAAACCCATCACAACCCGATCTATACTAGTCAGAACCCGATCTGTACCAGTCCGAACCCGATCTAAACCCAGTCAGAACCCAGTCAGAACCCGATCTAACCCCATCAGAACCGGATCTAAACCCAGCCAGAACCCAAACTAAACCCACCAGAACCCAATCTAAACCCACCAGAACCCAATCTAAACCCATCAGAACCTGATCTAAACCCATCAGAACCTGATCTAAACCCGTCAGAACCCAATCTAAACCATTCAGAACCAGTCAGAACCCGTTCTAAATCCGTCAGAACCCGATCTAAACCCATCAGAACCTGATCTAAACCCATCAGAACCAGTCAGAACCTGATCTAAACCAATCAAAACCCAGTCAGAACCCGATCTAAATATATCAGAATCAGTCAGAACCCGATCTAAACCCAGTCAGAACCCGATCTCAACCCATCAGAACCAGTCAGAACCCGATCTAAACCCATCAGAACCAGTCAGAACCCGATCTAAATCCACCAGAACCCGATCTAAACCCAATCAGAACCCAGTCAGAACCTGATCTAAACCCATCAGAACCCGATCTGTACCAGTCAGAACCCGATCTAAACCCAGTCAGAATCCAGTCAGAACCCGATCTAACCCCATCAGAACCCGATCTAAACCCAGCCATAACCCAAACTAAACCCACCAGAACCCAATCTAAACCCACCAGAACCCAATCTAAACCCATCAGAACCTGATCTAAACCCATCAGAACCCGATCTAAACCCATCAGAACCTGATCTAAACCCATCAGAACCAATCAGAACCTAATCTAAACTAATCAAAATCCAGTTAGAACACGATCTAAACCCATCAGAACCCGATCTAAACCCCTCAGAACCCGATCTAAACCTGTCAGAACCTGATCTAAACCAATCAGAAGCCAGTCAGAACCTGATCTAAACCCGTCAGAACACGATCTAAACCCATCAGAACCAGTCAGAACCCGTTCTAAATCCATCAGAACCTGTTCTAAACCCATCAGAACCCGATCTAAACCCATCAGAACCTGATCTAAACCCATCAGAACCAGTCAGAACCTGATCTAAACCCGTCAGAACCTGATTTAAACCAATCAGAACCCAGTCAGAACCCGATCTAAACCCATCAGAACCCGATCTAAACCCATCAAACCCGATCTACACCAGTCAGAACCCGATCTAAACCCATCAGAACCCGCTCTAAATCCACCAGAACCCGATCTAAACCCAATCAGAACCCAGTCAGAACCTGATCTAAACCCATCAGAACCTGATCTAAACCCAGTCAGAACCCAGTCAGAACCTGATCTAAACCCATCAGAACCCGATCTATACCAGTCAGAACCTGATCTAAACCCAGTCAGAACCCAGTCAGACCTGATCTAAACCCATCACAACCCGATCTATACTAGTCAGAACCCGATCTATACCAGTCAGAACCCGTTCTAAACCCATCAGAACCCAATCTATACCAGTCAGAACCCGTTCTAAACCCATCAGAACCCGATCTAAACCCAGTCAGAACCCGATCTAAACCCATCAGAACCCGATCTATACCAGTCAGAACCCAGTCAGAACCCAATCTAAACCCACCAGAACCTGATCTAAACCCACCAGAACCTGATCTAAACCCGTCAGATCCTGATCTAAACCAATCAGAAGCCAGTCAGAACCTGATCTAAACCCATCAGAACCCGTCAGAACCTGATCTAAACCAATCAGAACCCAGTCAGAACCCGATCTAAACCCATCAGAACCCGATCTAAACCCAGTCAGAACCCGATCTAAACCCAGCCAGAACCCAATCTAAACCCATCAGAACCTGATCTAAACCCAGTCAGAACCTGATCTAAACCCATCAGAACCCGATCTATACAAGTCAAAACCCGATCTAAACCCAGTCAGAACCCAGTCAGAACCTGATCTAAACCCACCAGAACCCGATCTATACCAGTCAGAACCCGATCTAAACCCAGTCAGAACCAGTCAGAACCCGATCTAACCCCATCAGAACCCGATCTAAACCCACCAGAACCCAATCTAAACCCACCAGAACCCAATCTAAACCCATCAGAACCCGATCTAAACCCATCAGAACCTGATCTAAACCCGTCAGAACCCAATCTAAACCCATCAGAACCAGTCAGAACCCGTTCTAAATCCGTCAGAACCCGATCTAAACCCATCAGAACCTGATCTAAACCCATCAGAACCAGTCAGAACCTGATCTAAACCAATCAAAACCCAGTTAGAACCCGATCTAAACCCATCAGAACCCGATCTAAACCCCTCAGAACCCGATCTACACCAGTCAGAACCCGATCTAAACCTGTCAGAACCTGATCTAAACCAATCAGAAGCCAGTCAGAACCTGATCTAAACCCGTCAGAACCCGATCTAAACCCATCAGAACCAGTCAGAACCCGTTCTAAATCCATCAGAACCCGATCTAAACCCACCAGAACCCAATCTAAACCCACCAGAACCCAATCTAAACCCATCAGAACCCGATCTAAACCCATCAGAACCTGATCTAAACCCGTCAGAACCCAATCTAAACCCATCAGAACCAGTCAGAACCCGTTCTAAATCCGTCAGAACCCGATCTAAACCCATCAGAACCTGATCTAAACCCATCAGAACCAGTCAGAACCTGATCTAAACCAATCAAAACCCAGTTAGAACCCGATCTAAACCCATCAGAACCCGATCTAAACCCCTCAGAACCCGATCTACACCAGTCAGAACCCAATCTAAACCTGTCAGAACCTGATCTAAACCAATCAGAAGCCAGTCAGAACCTGATCTAAACCCGTCAGAACCCGATCTAAACCCATCAGAACCAGTCAGAACCCGTTCTAAATCCATCAGAACCTGTTCTAAACCCATCAGAACCCGATCTAAACCCATCAGAACCTGATCTAAACCCATCAGAACCAGTCAGAACCTGATCTAAACCCGTCAGAACCTGATTTAAACCAATCAGAACCCAGTCAGAACCTGATCTAAACCCGTCAGAACCCGATCTAAACCCAGTCAGAACTTGATCTAAACCCATCAGAACCCGATCTAAACCCATCAGAACCTGATCTATACCCATCAGAACCCGATCTAAACCCATCAGAACCCGATCTAAACCCATCAGAACCCGATCTAAACCCAGTCAGAACCCGATCTAAACCCATCAGAACCCGATCTATACCCATCAAACCCGATCTACACCAGTCAGAACCCGATCTAAACCCATCAGAACCAGTCAGAACCCGATCTAAATCCACCAGAACCCGATCTAAACCCAATCAGAACCCAGTCAGAACCCGATCTAAACCCATCAGAACCTGATCTAAACCCAGTCAGAACCCAGTCAGAACCTGATCTAAACCCATCAGAACCCGATCTAAACCCAGTCAGAAACTGATCTAAACCCATCAGAACCAGTCAGAACCCGTTTTAAATCCATCAGAACCCGATCTAAACCCATCAGAACCTGATCTAAACCCATCAGAACCAGTCAGAACCTGATCTAAACCCGTCAGAACCTGATCTAAACCAATCAGAACCCAGTCAGAACCTGATCTAAACCCGTCAGAACCCGATCTAAACCCAGTCAGAACTTGATCTAAACCCATCAGAACCTGATCTAAACCCGTCAGAACCCGATCTAAACCCAGTCAGAACTTGATCTAAACCCATCAGAACCTGATCTAAACCCATCAGAACCTGATCTATACCCATCAGAACCCGATCTAAACCCATCAGAACCCGATCTAAACCCATCAGAACCCGATCTACACCCAGTCAGAACTTGATCTAAACCCATCAGAACCTGATCTAAACCCATCAGAACCCGATCTAAACCCAGTCAGAACTTGATCTAAACCCATCAGAACCCGATCTAAACCAGTCAGAACCCGATCTAAACCCATCAGAACCAGTCAGAACCCGATCTAAATCCACCAGAACCCGATCTAAACCCATCAGAACCCGATCTGTACCAGTCAGAACCCGATCTAAACCCAGTCAGAACCCAGTCAGAACCTGATCTAAACCCATCAGAACCAATCAGAACCCGTACTAAATCAACCAGAACCTGATCTAAACCCATCAGAACCAGTAAGAACCCGTTCTAAATCCACCAGAACCCGATCTAAACCCATCAGAACCAGTCAGAACCTGATCTAAACCCATCAGAACCCGATCTAAACCCAGTCAGAACCCGATCTAAACCCAGCCAGAACCCAATCTAAACCCAGTCAGAACCCGATCTAAACCCATCAGAACCTGATCTAAACCCGTCAGAACCCGATCTAAACCCAGTCAGAACTTGATCTAAACCCATCAGAACCCGATCTAAACCAGTCAGAACCCGATCTAAACCCATCAGAACCAGTCAGAACCCGATCTAAATCCACCAGAACCCGATCTAAACCCATCAGAACCCGATCTGTACCAGTCAGAACCCGATCTAAACCCAGTCAGAACCCAGTCAGAACCTGATCTAAACCCATCAGAACCAATCAGAACCCGTACTAAATCAACCAGAACCTGATCTAAACCCATCAGAACCAGTAAGAACCCGTTCTAAATCCACCAGAACCCGATCTAAACCCATCAGAACCAGTCAGAACCTGATCTAAACCCATCAGAACCCGATCTAAACCCAGTCAGAACCCGATCTAAACCCAGCCAGAACCCAATCTAAACCCATCAGAACCTGATCTAAACCCAGTCAGAACCTGATCTAAACCCATCAGAACCCGATCTATACAAGTCAAAACCCGATCTAAACCCAGTCAGAACCCAGTCAGAACCTGATCTAAACCCATCAGAACCCGATCTAAACCCAGTCAGAACCCGATCTAAACCCAGCCAGAACCCAATCTAAACCCACCAGAACCCAATCTAAACCCATCAGAACCCGATCTAAACCCCTCAGAACCCGATCTACACCAGTCAGAACCCGATCTAAACCTGTCAGAAACTGATCTAAACCAATCAGAAGCCAGTCAGAACCCGATCTAAACCCGTCAGAACCCGATCTAAACCCATCAGAACCAGTCAGAACCCGTTCTAAATCCATCAGAACCTGTTCTAAACCCATCAGAACCCGATCTAAACCCATCAGAACCTGATCTAAACCCATCAGAACCAGTCAGAACCTGATCTAAACCCGTCAGAACCTGATTTAAACCAATCAGAACCCAGTCAGAACCTGATCTAAACCCGTCAGAACCCGATCTAAACCCATCAGAACCAGTCAGAACCCGATCTAAATCCACCAGAACCCGATCTAAACCCAATCAGAACCCAGTCAGAACCTGATCTAAACCCATCAGAACCTGATCTAAACCCAGTCAGAACCCAGTCAGAACCTGATCTAAACCCATCAGAACCCGATCTATACCAGTCAGAACCTGATCTAAACCCAGTCAGAACCCAGTCAGAACCTGATCTAAACCCATCACAACCCGATCTATACTAGTCAGAACCCGATCTATACCAGTCAGAACCCGTTCTAAACCCATCAGAACCCAATCTATACCAGTCAGAACCCGTTCTAAACCCATCAGAACCCGATCTAAACCCAGTCAGAACCCGATCTAAACCCATCAGAACCCAATCTAAACCCACCAGAACCTGATCTAAACCCACCAGAACCTGATCTAAACCCGTCAGAACCTGATCTAAACCAATCAGAAGCCAGTCAGAACCTGATCTAAACCCATCAGAACCCGTCAGAACCTGATCTAAACCAATCAGAACCCAGTCAGAACCCGATCCAAACCCATCAGAACCTGATCTAAACCCATCAGAACCTGATCTAAACCCATCAGAACCCAGTCAGAACCCGATCTATACCAGTCAGAACCCGATCTATACCAGTCAGAACCCAATCTAAACCCAGTCAGAACGTGATCTAAACCCATCAGAACCCGATCTATACCAGTCAGAACCCGATCTAAACCCAGTCAGAACCCAGTCAGAACCTGATCTAAACCCATAAGAACCCGATCTATACCAGTCAGAACCCGATCTAAACCCATCAGAACCAGTCAGAACCCGTTCTAAATCCACCAGAACCCAATCTAAACCCATCAGAACCAGTAAGAACCCGTTCTAAATCCACCAGAACCCGATCTAAACCCATCAGAACCAGTCAGAACCTGATCTAAACCCATCAGAACCCGATCTAAACCCAGTCAGAACCCGATCTAAACCCAGCCAGAACCCAATCTAAACCCATCAGAACCTGATCTAAATATATCAGAATCAGTCAGAACCCGATCTAAACCTAGTCAGAACCCGATCTAAACCATCAGAACCAGTCAGAACCCGATCTAAACCCATCATAACCAGTCAGAACCCGATCTAAATCCACCAGAACCCGATCTAAACCCAATCAGAACCCAGTCAGAACCTGATCTAAACCCATCAGAACCCGATCTGTACCAGTCAGAACCCGATCTAAACCCAGTCAGAACCCAGTCAGAACCCGATCTAACCCCATCAGAACCGGATCTAAACCCAGCCAGAACCCAAACTAAACCCACCAGAACCCAATCTAAACCCACCAGAACCCAATCTAAACCCATCAGAACCTGATCTAAACCCATCAGAACCTGATCTAAACCCGTCAGAACCCCATCTAAACCCATCAGAACCAGTCAGAACCCGATCTAAATCCACCAGAACCCGATCTAAACCCAATCAGAACCCAGTCAGAACCCGATCTAAACCCATCAGAACCTGATCTGTACCAGTCAGAACCCGATCTAAACCCAGTCAGAACCCAGTCAGAACCCGATCTAAACCCAGTCAGAACCCGATCTAAACCCAGCCAGAACCCAAACTAAACCCCCCAGAACCCAATCTAAACCCACCAGAACCCAATCTAAACCCATCAGAACCTGATCTAAACCCATCAGAACCTGATCTAAACCCGTCAGAACCCAATCTAAACCCATCAGAACCAGTCAGAACCCGTTCTAAATCCGTCAGAACCCAATCTAAACCCATCAGAACCTGATCTAAACCCATCAGAACTAGTCAGAACCTGATCTAAACCAATCAAAACCCAGTTAGAACCCGATCTAAACCCATCAGAACCCGATCTATACTCAGTCAAAACCTGATCTAAACCTGTCAGAACCTGATCTAAACCAATCAGAAGCCAGTCAGAACCCGATCTACACCAATCAGAACCTGATCTAAACACAGTCAGAACCCAGTCAGAACCTGATCTAAACCCATCAGAACCCGATCTATACCAGTCAGAACCTGATCTAAACCCAGTCAGAACCCAGTCAGAACCTGATCTAAACCCATCACAACCCGATCTTTACTAGTCAGAACCCGATCTATACCAGTCAGAACCCGATCTAAACCCATCAGAACCCAATCTATACCAGTCAGAACCCGTTATAAACCCATCAGAACCCGATCTAAACCCAGTCAGAACCCGATCTAAACCCATCAGAACCCGATCTATACCAGTCAGAACCCAGTCAGGACTCAATCTAAACCCACCAGAACCTGATCTAAACCCACCAGAACCTGATCTAAACCCGTCAGAACCTGATCTAAACCAATCAGAAGCCAGTCAGAACCTGATCTAAACCCATCAGAACCAGTCAGAACCCGATCTAAACCCAGTCAGAACCCGATCTAAACCCAGCCAGAACCCAAACTAAACCCACCAGAGCCCAATCTAAACCCACCAGAACGCAATCTAAACCCATCAGAACCTGATCTAAACCCATCAGAACCTGATCTAAACCCGTCAGAACCCAATCTAAACCTATCAGAACCAGTCAGAACCCGTTCTAAATCCGTCAGAACCCGATCTAAACCCATCAGAACCTGATCTAAACCCATCAGAACCAGTCAGAACCTGATCTAAACCAATCAAAACCCAGTTTGAACCCGATCTAAACCCATCAGAACCCGATCTATACTCAGTCAAAACCTGATTTAAACCTGTTAGAACCCGATCTAAACCAATCAGAAGCCAGTCAGAACCTGATCTAAACCCGTCAGAACCCGATCTAAACCCATCAGAACCAGTCAGAACCCGTTCTAAATCCATCAGAGCCCGATCTAAACCCATCAGAACCTGATCTAAACCCATCAGAACCAGTCAGAACCTGATCTAAACCCGTCAGAACCTGATCTAAACCAATCAGAACCCAGTCAGAACCTGATCTAAACCCGTCAGAACCCGATCTAAACCCAGTCAGAACTTGATCTAAACCATCAGAACCCGATCTAAACCCATCAGAACCTGATCTATACCCATCAGAACCCGATCTAAACCCAGTCAGAACCCGATCTAAACCCATCAGAACCCGATCTAAACCCATCAGAACCCGATCTAAACCCATCAGAACCTGATCTATACCCATCAGAACCCGATCTAAACCCAGTCAGAACCCGATCTAAACCCATCAGAACCTGATCTATACCAGTCAGAACCTGATCTAAACCCAGTCAGAACCCAGTCAGACCTGATCTAAACCCATCACAACCCGATCTATACTAGTCAGAACCCGATCTATACCAGTCAGAACCCGTTCTAAACCCATCAGAACCCAATCTATACCAGTCAGAACCCGTTCTAAACCCATCAGAACCCGATCTAAACCCAGTCAGAACCCGATCTAAACCCATCAGAACCCGATCTATACCAGTCAGAACCCAGTCAGAACCCAATCTAAACCCACCAGAACCTGATCTAAACCCACCAGAACCTGATCTAAACCCGTCAGATCCTGATCTAAACCAATCAGAAGCCAGTCAGAACCTGATCTAAACCCATCAGAACCCGTCAGAACCTGATCTAAACCAATCAGAACCCAGTCAGAACCCGATCCAAACCCATCAGAACCTGATCTAAACCCATCAGAACCTGATCTGAACCCATCAGAACCCAGTCAGAACCCGATCTATACCAGTCAGAACCCGATCTATACCAGTCAGAACCCGATCTAAACCCAGTCAGAACCTGATCTAAACCCATCAGAACCCGATCTATACCAGTCAGAACCCGATCTAAACCCAGTCAGAACCCAGTCAGAACCTGATCTAAACCCATCAGAACCCGATCTATACCAGTCAGAACCCGATCTAAACCCATCAGAACCAGTCAGAACGCGTTCTAAATCCACCAGAACCCAATCTAAACCCATCAGAACCAGTCAGAACCCGTTCTAAATCCACCAGAACCCGATCTAAACCCATCAGAATCAGTCAGAACCTGATCTAAACCCATCAGAACCCGATCTAAACCCAGTCAGAACCCGATCTAAACCCAGCCAGAACCCAATCTAAACCCATCAGAACCCGATCTATACCAGTCAGAACCCGATCTAAACCCATCAGAACCAGTCAGAACGCGTTCTAAATCCACCAGAACCCAATCTAAACCCACCAGAACCCAATCTAAACCCATCAGAACCTGATCTAAACCCATCAGAACCCGATCTAAACCCATCAGAACCTGATCTAAACCCATCAGAACCAGTCAGAACCTAATCTAAACCAATCAAAATCCAGTTAGAACCCGATCTAAACCCATCAGAACCCGATCTAAACCCCTCAGAACCCGATCTAAACCTGTCAGAACCTGATCTAAACCAATCAGAAGCCAGTCAGAACCTGATCTAAACCCGTCAGAACACGATCTAAACCCATCAGAACCAGTCAGAACCCGTTCTAAATCCATCAGAACCTGTTCTAAACCCATCAGAACCCGATCTAAACCCATCAGAACCTGATCTAAACCCATCAGAACCAGTCAGAACCTGATCTAAACCCGTCAGAACCTGATTTAAACCAATCAGAACCCAGTCAGAACCCGATCTAAACCCATCAGAACCCGATCTAAACCCATCAAACCCGATCTACACCAGTCAGAACCCGATCTAAACCCATCAGAACCCGAGCTAAATCCACCAGAACCCGATCTAAACCCAATCAGAACCCAGTCAGAACCTGATCTAAACCCATCAGAACCTGATCTAAACCCAGTCAGAACCCAGTCAGAACCTGATCTAAACCCATCAGAACCTGATCTATACCAGTCAGAACCTGATCTAAACCCAGTCAGAACCCAGTCAGACCTGATCTAAACCCATCACAACCCGATCTATACTAGTCAGAACCCGATCTATACCAGTCAGAACCCGTTCTAAACCCATCAGAACCCAATCTATACCAGTCAGAACCCGTTCTAAACCCATCAGAACCCGATCTAAACCCAGTCAGAACCCGATCTAAACCCATCAGAACCCGATCTATACCAGTCAGAACCCAGTCAGAACCCAATCTAAACCCACCAGAACCTGATCTAAACCCACCAGAACCTGATCTAAACCCGTCAGATCCTGATCTAAACCAATCAGAAGCCAGTCAGAACCTGATCTAAACCCATCAGAACCCGTCAGAACCTGATCTAAACCAATCAGAACCCAGTCAGAACCCGATCCAAACCCATCAGAACCTGATCTAAACCCATCAGAACCTGATCTGAACCCATCAGAACCCAGTCAGAACCCGATCTATACCAGTCAGAACCCGATCTATACCAGTCAGAACCCGATCTAAACCCAGTCAGAACCTGATCTAAACCCATCAGAACCCGATCTATACCAGTCAGAACCCGATCTAAACCCAGTCAGAACCCAGTCAGAACCTGATCTAAACCCATCAGAACCCGATCTATACCAGTCAGAACCCGATCTAAACCCATCAGAACCAGTCAGAACGCGTTCTAAATCCACCAGAACCCAATCTAAACCCATCAGAACCAGTCAGAACCCGTTCTAAATCCACCAGAACCCGATCTAAACCCATCAGAATCAGTCAGAACCTGATCTAAACCCATCAGAACCCGATCTAAACCCAGTCAGAACCCGATCTAAACCCAGCCAGAACCAGTCAGAACCTGATCTAAACCCGTCAGAACCTGATCTAAACCAATCAGAACCCAGTCAGAACCTGATCTAAACCCGTCAGAACCCGATCTAAACCCAGTCAGAACTTGATCTAAACCATCAGAACCCGATCTAAACCCATCAGAACCTGATCTATACCCATCAGAACCCGATCTAAACCCAGTCAGAACCCGATCTAAACCCATCAGAACCCGATCTAAACCCATCAGAACCCGATCTAAACCCATCAGAACCTGATCTATACCCATCAGAACCCGATCTAAACCCAGTCAGAACCCGATCTAAACCCATCAGAACCTGATCTATACCAGTCAGAACCTGATCTAAACCCAGTCAGAACCCAGTCAGACCTGATCTAAACCCATCACAACCCGATCTATACTAGTCAGAACCCGATCTATACCAGTCAGAACCCGTTCTAAACCCATCAGAACCCAATCTATACCAGTCAGAACCCGTTCTAAACCCATCAGAACCCGATCTAAACCCAGTCAGAACCCGATCTAAACCCATCAGAACCCGATCTATACCAGTCAGAACCCAGTCAGAACCCAATCTAAACCCACCAGAACCTGATCTAAACCCGTCAGATCCTGATCTAAACCAATCAGAAGCCAGTCAGAACCTGATCTAAACCCATCAGAACCCGTCAGAACCTGATCTAAACCAATCAGAACCCAGTCAGAACCCGATCCAAACCCATCAGAACCTGATCTAAACCCATCAGAACCTGATCTGAACCCATCAGAACCCAGTCAGAACCCGATCTATACCAGTCAGAACCCGATCTATACCAGTCAGAACCCGATCTAAACCCAGTCAGAACCTGATCTAAACCCATCAGAACCCGATCTATACCAGTCAGAACCCGATCTAAACCCAGTCAGAACCCAGTCAGAACCTGATCTAAACCCATCAGAACCCGATCTATACCAGTCAGAACCCGATCTAAACCCATCAGAACCAGTCAGAACGCGTTCTAAATCCACCAGAACCCAATCTAAACCCATCAGAACCAGTCAGAACCCGTTCTAAATCCACCAGAACCCGATCTAAACCCATCAGAATCAGTCAGAACCTGATCTAAACCCATCAGAACCCGATCTAAACCCAGTCAGAACCCGATCTAAACCCAGCCAGAACCCAATCTAAACCCATCAGAACCCGATCTATACCAGTCAGAACCCGATCTAAACCCATCAGAACCAGTCAGAACGCGTTCTAAATCCACCAGAACCCAATCTAAACCCATCAGAACCAGTCAGAACCCGTTCTAAATCCACCAGAACCCGATCTAAACCCATCAGAATCAGTCAGAACCCGATCTAAACCCAGTCAGAACCCCATCTAAACCCATCAGAACCAGTCAGAACCCGATCTAAATCCACCAGAACCCGATCTAAACCCATCAGAACCAGTCAGAACCCGATCTAAATCCACCAGAACCCGATCTAAACCCAATCAGAACCCAGTCAGAACCTGATCTAAACCCATCAGAACCCGATCTGTACCAGTCAGAACCCGATCTAAACCCAGTCAGAACCCAGTCAGAACCCGATCTAACCCCATCAGAACCCGATCTAAACCCAGCCATAACCCAAACTAAACCCACCAGAACCCAATCTAAACCCACCAGAACCCAATCTAAACCCATCAGAACCTGATCTAAACCCATCAGAACCCGATCTAAACCCATCAGAACCTGATCTAAACCCATCAGAACCAGTCAGAACCTAATCTAAACCAATCAAAATCCAGTTAGAACCCGATCTAAACCCATCAGAACCCGATCTAAACCCCTCAGAACCCGATCTAAACCTGTCAGAACCTGATCTAAACCAATCAGAAGCCAGTCAGAACCTGATCTAAACCCGTCAGAACACGATCTAAACCCATCAGAACCAGTCAGAACCCGTTCTAAATCCATCAGAACCTGTTCTAAACCCATCAGAACCCGATCTAAACCCATCAGAACCTGATCTAAACCCATCAGAACCAGTCAGAACCTGATCTAAACCCGTCAGAACCTGATTTAAACCAATCAGAACCCAGTCAGAACCCGATCTAAACCCATCAGAACCCGATCTAAACCCATCAAACCCGATCTACACCAGTCAGAACCCGATCTAAACCCATCAGAACCCGAGCTAAATCCACCAGAACCCGATCTAAACCCAATCAGAACCCAGTCAGAACCTGATCTAAACCCATCAGAACCTGATCTAAACCCAGTCAGAACCCAGTCAGAACCTGATCTAAACCCATCAGAACCTGATCTATACCAGTCAGAACCTGATCTAAACCCAGTCAGAACCCAGTCAGACCTGATCTAAACCCATCACAACCCGATCTATACTAGTCAGAACCCGATCTATACCAGTCAGAACCCGTTCTAAACCCATCAGAACCCAATCTATACCAGTCAGAACCCGTTCTAAACCCATCAGAACCCGATCTAAACCCAGTCAGAACCCGATCTAAACCCATCAGAACCCGATCTATACCAGTCAGAACCCAGTCAGAACCCAATCTAAACCCACCAGAACCTGATCTAAACCCACCAGAACCTGATCTAAACCCATCAGAACCCGTCAGAACCTGATCTAAACCAATCAGAACCCAGTCAGAACCCGATCCAAACCCATCAGAACCTGATCTAAACCCATCAGAACCTGATCTGAACCCATCAGAACCCAGTCAGAACCCGATCTATACCAGTCAGAATCCGATCTATACCAGTCAGAACCCGATCTAAACCCAGTCAGAACCTGATCTAAACCCATCAGAACCCGATCTATACCAGTCAGAACCCGATCTAAACCCACCAGAACCCAATCTAAACCCATCAGAACCTGATCTAAACCCATCAGAACCCGATCTAAACCCATCAGAACCTGATCTAAACCCATCAGAACCAGTCAGAACCTAATCTAAACCAATCAAAATCCAGTTAGAACCCGATCTAAACCCATCAGAACCCGATCTAAACCCCTCAGAACCCGATCTAAACCTGTCAGAACCTGATCTAAACCAATCAGAAGCCAGTCAGAACCTGATCTAAACCCGTCAGAACACGATCTAAACCCATCAGAACCAGTCAGAACCCGTTCTAAATCCATCAGAACCTGTTCTAAACCCATCAGAACCCGATCTAAACCCATCAGAACCTGATCTAAACCCATCAGAACCAGTCAGAACCTGATCTAAACCCGTCAGAACCTGATTTAAACCAATCAGAACCCAGTCAGAACCCGATCTAAACCCATCAGAACCCGATCTAAACCCATCAAACCCGATCTACACCAGTCAGAACCCGATCTAAACCCATCAGAACCCGAGCTAAATCCACCAGAACCCGATCTAAACCCAATCAGAACCCAGTCAGAACCTGATCTAAACCCATCAGAACCTGATCTAAACCCAGTCAGAACCCAGTCAGAACCTGATCTAAACCCATCAGAACCTGATCTATACCAGTCAGAACCTGATCTAAACCCAGTCAGAACCCAGTCAGACCTGATCTAAACCCATCACAACCCGATCTATACTAGTCAGAACCCGATCTATACCAGTCAGAACCCGTTCTAAACCCATCAGAACCCAATCTATACCAGTCAGAACCCGTTCTAAACCCATCAGAACCCGATCTAAACCCAGTCAGAACCCGATCTAAACCCATCAGAACCCGATCTATACCAGTCAGAACCCAGTCAGAACCCAATCTAAACCCACCAGAACCTGATCTAAACCCACCAGAACCTGATCTAAACCCATCAGAACCCGTCAGAACCTGATCTAAACCAATCAGAACCCAGTCAGAACCCGATCCAAACCCATCAGAACCTGATCTAAACCCATCAGAACCTGATCTGAACCCAGTCAGAACCCGATCTATACCAGTCAGAACCCGATCTATACCAGTCAGAACCCGATCTAAACCCAGTCAGAACCTGATCTAAACCCATCAGAACCCGATCTATACCAGTCAGAACCCGATCTAAACCCAGTCAGAACCCAGTCAGAACCTGATCTAAACCCATCAGAACCCGATCTATACCAGTCAGAACCCGATCTAAACCCATCAGAACCAGTCAGAACGCGTTCTAAATCCACCAGAACCCAATCTAAACCCATCAGAACCAGTCAGAACCCGTTCTAAATCCACCAGAACCCGATCTAAACCCATCAGAATCAGTCAGAACCTGATCTAAACCCATCAGAACCCGATCTAAACCCAGTCAGAACCCGATCTAAACCCAGCCAGAACCCAATCTAAACCCATCAGAACCCGATCTATACCAGTCAGAACCCGATCTAAACCCATCAGAACCAGTCAGAACGCGTTCTAAATCCACCAGAACCCAATCTAAACCCATCAGAACCAGTCAGAACCCGTTCTAAATCGACCAGAACCCGATCTAAACCCATCAGAATCAGTCAGAACCCGATCTAAACCCAGTCAGAACCCCATCTAAACCCATCAGAACCAGTCAGAACCCGATCTAAATCCACCAGAACCCGATCTAAACCCAATCAGAACCCAGTCAGAACCCGATCTAAACCCATCAGAACCTGATCTGTACCAGTCAGAACCCGATCTAAACCCAGTCAGAACCCAGTCAGAACCCGATCTAAACCCAGTCAGAACCCGATCTAAACCCAGCCAGAACCCAAACTAAACCCCCCAGAACCCAATCTAAACCCACCAGAACCCAATCTAAACCCATCAGAACCTGATCTAAACCCATCAGAACCTGATCTAAACCCGTCAGAACCCAATCTAAACCCATCAGAACCAGTCAGAACCCGTTCTAAATCCGTCAGAACCCAATCTAAACCCATCAGAACCTGATCTAAACCCATCAGAACTAGTCAGAACCTGATCTAAACCAATCAAAACCCAGTTAGAACCCGATCTAAACCCATCAGAACCCGATCTATACTCAGTCAAAACCTGATCTAAACCTGTCAGAACCCGATCTAAACCAATCAGAAGCCAGTCAGAACCCGATCTAAACCCATCAGAACCCGATCTAAACCCATCAGAACCCGATCTAAACCCGTCAGAACCCGATCTACACCAATCAGAACCTGATCTAAACACAGTCAGAACCCAGTCAGAACCTGATCTAAACCCATCAGAACCCGATCTATACCAGTCAGAACCTGATCTAAACCCAGTCAGAACCCAGTCAGAACCTGATCTAAACCCATCACAACCCGATCTATACTAGTCAGAACCCGATCTATACCAGTCAGAACCCGATCTAAACCCATCAGAACCCAATCTATACCAGTCAGAACCCGTTATAAACCCATCAGAACCCGATCTAAACCCAGTCAGAACCCGATCTAAACCCATCAGAACCCGATCTATACCAGTCAGAACCCAGTCAGGACCCAATCTAAACCCACCAGAACCTGATCTAAACCCACCAGAACCTGATCTAAACCCGTCAGAACCTGATCTAAACCAATCAGAAGCCAGTCAGAACCTGATCTAAACCCATCAGAACCAGTCAGAACCCGATCTAAACCCAGTCAGAACCCGATCTAAACCCAGCCAGAACCCAAACTAAACCCACCAGAGCCCAATCTAAACCCACCAGAACGCAATCTAAACCCATCAGAACCTGATCTAAACCCATCAGAACCTGATCTAAACCCGTCAGAACCCAATCTAAACCTATCAGAACCAGTCAGAACCCGTTCTAAATCCGTCAGAACCCGATCTAAACCCATCAGAACCTGATCTAAACCCATCAGAACCAGTCAGAACCTGATCTAAACCAATCAAAACCCAGTTTGAACCCGATCTAAACCCATCAGAACCCGATCTATACTCAGTCAAAACCTGATTTAAACCTGTTAGAACCCGATCTAAACCAATCAGAAGCCAGTCAGAACCTGATCTAAACCCGTCAGAACCCGATCTAAACCCATCAGAACCAGTCAGAACCCGTTCTAAATCCATCAGAGCCCGATCTAAACCCATCAGAACCTGATCTAAACCCATCAGAACCAGTCAGAACCTGATCTAAACCCGTCAGAACCTGATCTAAACCAATCAGAACCCAGTCAGAACCTGATCTAAACCCGTCAGAACCCGATCTAAACCCAGTCAGAACTTGATCTAAACCATCAGAACCCGATCTAAACCCATCAGAACCTGATCTATACCCATCAGAACCCGATCTAAACCCAGTCAGAACCCGATCTAAACCCATCAGAACCCGATCTAAACCCATCAGAACCCGATCTAAACCCATCAGAACCTGATCTATACCCATCAGAACCCGATCTAAACCCAGTCAGAACCCGATCTAAACCCATCAGAACCCGATCTAAACCCATCAGAACCCGATCTAAACCCAGTCAGAACCCGATCTAAACCCATCAGAACCAGTCAGAACCCGATCTAAATCCACCAGAACCTGATCTAAACCCAATCAGAACCCAGTCAGAACCTGATCTAAACCCATCAGAACCCGATCTAAACCCAGTCAGAACCCAGTCAGAACCTGATCTAAGCCCATCAGAACCCGATCTATACCAGTCAGAACCCGATCTAAACCCATCAGAACCCGATCTAAACCCGTCAGAACCCGATCTACACCAATCAGAACCTGATCTAAACCCATCAGAACCCGATCTATACCAGTCAGAACCTGATCTAAACCCAGTCAGAACCCAGTCAGAACCTGATCTAAACCCATCACAACCCGATCTATACTAGTCAGAACCCGATCTATACCAGTCAGAACCCGATCTAAACCCATCAGAACCCAATCTATACCAGTCAGAACCCGTTATAAACCCATCAGAACCCGATCTAAACCCAGTCAGAACCCGATCTAAACCCATCAGAACCCGATCTATACCAGTCAGAACCCAGTCAGGACCCAATCTAAACCCACCAGAACCTGATCTAAACCCACCAGAACCTGATCTAAACCCGTCAGAACCTGATCTAAACCAATCAGAAGCCAGTCAGAACCTGATCTAAACCCATCAGAACCAGTCAGAACCCGATCTAAACCCAGTCAGAACCCGATCTAAACCCAGCCAGAACCCAAACTAAACCCACCAGAGCCCAATCTAAACCCACCAGAACGCAATCTAAACCCATCAGAACCTGATCTAAACCCATCAGAACCTGATCTAAACCCGTCAGAACCCAATCTAAACCTATCAGAACCAGTCAGAACCCGTTCTAAATCCGTCAGAACCCGATCTAAACCCATCAGAACCTGATCTAAACCCATCAGAACCAGTCAGAACCTGATCTAAACCAATCAAAACCCAGTTTGAACCCGATCTAAACCCATCAGAACCCGATCTATACTCAGTCAAAACCTGATTTAAACCTGTTAGAACCCGATCTAAACCAATCAGAAGCCAGTCAGAACCTGATCTAAACCCGTCAGAACCCGATCTAAACCCATCAGAACCAGTCAGAACCCGTTCTAAATCCATCAGAGCCCGATCTAAACCCATCAGAACCTGATCTAAACCCATCAGAACCAGTCAGAACCTGATCTAAACCCGTCAGAACCTGATCTAAACCAATCAGAACCCAGTCAGAACCTGATCTAAACCCGTCAGAACCCGATCTAAACCCAGTCAGAACTTGATCTAAACCATCAGAACCCGATCTAAACCCATCAGAACCTGATCTATACCCATCAGAACCCGATCTAAACCCAGTCAGAACCCGATCTAAACCCATCAGAACCCGATCTAAACCCATCAGAACCCGATCTAAACCCATCAGAACCTGATCTATACCCATCAGAACCCGATCTAAACCCAGTCAGAACCCGATCTAAACCCATCAGAACCCGATCTAAACCCATCAGAACCCGATCTAAACCCAGTCAGAACCCGATCTAAACCCATCAGAACCAGTCAGAACCCGATCTAAATCCACCAGAACCTGATCTAAACCCAATCAGAACCCAGTCAGAACCTGATCTAAACCCATCAGAACCCGATCTAAACCCAGTCAGAACCCAGTCAGAACCTGATCTAAGCCCATCAGAACCCGATCTATACCAGTCAGAACCCGATCTAAACCCATCAGAACCCAATCTAAACCCGTCAGAACCCGATCTACACCAGTCAGAACCCGATCTAAACCCATCAGAACCAGTCAGAACCCGATCTAAATCCACCAGAACCTGATCTAAACCCAATCAGAACCCAGTCAGAACCTGATCTAAACCCATCAGAACCCCATCTAAACCCATCAGAACCAGTCAGAACCCGATCTAAATCCACCAGAACCCGATCTAAACCCAATCAGAACCCAGTCAGAACCTGATCTAAACCCATCAGAACCTGATCTGTACCAGTCAGAACCCGATCTAAACCCAGTCAGAACCCAGTCAGAACCCGATCTAAACCCAGTCAGAACCCGATCTAAACCCAGCCAGAACCCGATCTAAACCCACCAGAACCCAATCTAAACCCACCAGAACCCAATCTAAACCCATCAGAACCTGATCTAAACCCATCAGAACCTGATCTAAACCCGTCAGAACCCAATCTAAACCCATCAGAACCAGTCAGAACCCGTTCTAAATCCGTCAGAACCCAATCTAAACCCATCAGAACCTGATCTAAACCCATCAGAACCAGTCAGAACCTGATCTAAACCAATCAAAACCCAGTTAGAACCCGATCTAAACCCATCAGAACCCGATCTATACTCAGTCAAAACCTGATCTAAACCTGTCAGAACCTGATCTAAACCAATCAGAAGCCAGTCAGAACCTGATCTAAACCCGTCAGAACCCGATCTAAACCCATCAGAACCAGTCAGAACCCGTTCTAAATCCATCAGAACCCGATCTAAACCCATCAGAACCTGATCTAAACCCGCCAGAACCTGATCTAAACCAATCAGAACCCAGTCAGAACCTGATCTAAATCCGTCAGAACCCGATCTAAACCCAGTCAGAACTTGATCTAAACCCATCAGAACCTGATCTATACCCATCAGAACCCGATCTAAACCCAGTCAGAACCCGATCTAAACCCATCAGAACCCGATCTAAACCCATCAGAACCCGATCTAAACCCAGTCAGAACCCGATCTAAACCCATCAGAACCCGATCTAAACCCATCAGAACCCGATCTACACCAGTCAGAACCCGATCTAAACCCATCAGAACCAGTCAGAACCTGATCTAAATCCACCAGAACCTGATCTAAACCCAATCAGAACCCAGTCAGAACCTGATCTAAACCCATCAGAACCCGATCTAAACCCAGTCAGAACCCAGTCAGAACCTGATCTAAACCCATCAGAATCCGATCTATACCAGTCAGAACCCGATCTATACCAGTCAGAACCCGATCTAAACCCATCAGAACCCGATCTAAACCCGTCAGAACCCGATCTACACCAGTCAGAACCTGATCTAAACACAGTCAGAACCCAGTCAGAACCTGATCTAAACCCATCAGAACCCGATCTATACCAGTCAGAACCTGATCTAAACCCAGTCAGAACCCAGTCAGAACCTGATCTATACCCATCACAACCCGATCTATACTAGTCAGAACCCGATCTATACCAGTCAGAACCCGATCTAAACCCATCAGAACCCAATCTATACCAGTCAGAACCCGTTCTAAACCCATCAGAACCCGATCTAAACCCAGTCAGAACTCGAGCTAAACCCATCAGAACCCGATCTATACCAGTCAGAACCCAGTCAGAACCCAATCTAAACCCACCAGAACCTGATCTAAACCCACCAGAACCTGATCTAAACCCGTCAGAACCTGATCTAAACCAATCTGAACCCAGTCAGAACCCGATCTAAACCCATCAGAACCAGTCAGAACCCGATCTAAACCCAGTCAGAACCCAAACTAAACCCACCAGAGCCCAATCTAAACCCACTCGAACCCAATCTAAACCCATCAGAACCTGATCTAAACCCATCAGAACCTGATCTAAACCCGTCAGATACCAATCTAAACCCATCAGAACCAGTCAGAACCCGTTCTAAATCCGTCAGAACCCGATCTAAACCCATCAGAACCTGATCTAAACCCATCAGAACCAGTCAGAACCTGATCTAAACCAATCAAAACCCAGTTAGAACCCGATCTAAACCCATCAGAACCCGATCTATACTCAGTCAAAACCTGATCTAAACCTGTCAGAACCCGATCTAAACCAATCAGAAGCCAGTCAGAACCCGATCTAAACCAATCAGAAGCCAGTCAGAACCTGATCTAAACCCGTCAGAACCCGATCTAAACCCATCAGAACCAGTCAGAACCCGTTCTAAATCCATCAGAGCCCGATCTAAACCCATCAGAGCCCGATCTAAACCCATCAGAACCTGATCTATACCCATCAGAACCCGATCTAAACCCAGTCAGAACCCGATCTAAACCCATCAGAACCCGATCTAAACCCATCAGAACCCGATCTAAACCCATCAGAACCTGATCTATACCCATCAGAACCCGATCTAAACCCAGTCAGAACCCGATCTAAACCCATCAGAACCCGATCTAAACCCATCAGAACCCGATCTAAACCCAGTCAGAACCCGATCTAAACCCATCAGAACCAGTCAGAACCCGATCTAAATCCACCAGAACCTGATCTAAACCCAATCAGAACCCAGTCAGAACCTGATCTAAACCCATCAGAACCCGATCTAAACCCAGTCAGAACCCAGTCAGAACCTGATCTAAGCCCATCAGAACCCGATCTATACCAGTCAGAACCCGATCTAAACCCATCAGAACCCAATCTAAACCCGTCAGAACCCGATCTACACCAGTCAGAACCCGATCTAAACCCATCAGAACCAGTCAGAACCCGATCTAAATCCACCAGAACCTGATCTAAACCCAATCAGAACCCAGTCAGAACCTGATCTAAACCCATCAGAACCCCATCTAAACCCATCAGAACCAGTCAGAACCCGATCTAAATCCACCAGAACCCGATCTAAACCCAATCAGAACCCAGTCAGAACCTGATCTAAACCCATCAGAACCTGATCTGTACCAGTCAGAACCCGATCTAAACCCAGTCAGAACCCAGTCAGAACCCGATCTAAACCCAGTCAGAACCCGATCTAAACCCAGCCAGAACCCGATCTAAACCCACCAGAACCCAATCTAAACCCACCAGAACCCAATCTAAACCCATCAGAACCTGATCTAAACCCATCAGAACCTGATCTAAACCCGTCAGAACCCAATCTAAACCCATCAGAACCAGTCAGAACCCGTTCTAAATCCGTCAGAACCCAATCTAAACCCATCAGAACCTGATCTAAACCCATCAGAACCAGTCAGAACCTGATCTAAACCAATCAAAACCCAGTTAGAACCCGATCTAAACCCATCAGAACCCGATCTATACTCAGTCAAAACCTGATCTAAACCTGTCAGAACCTGATCTAAACCAATCAGAAGCCAGTCAGAACCTGATCTAAACCCGTCAGAACCCGATCTAAACCCATCAGAACCAGTCAGAACCCGTTCTAAATCCATCAGAACCCGATCTAAACCCATCAGAACCTGATCTAAACCCGCCAGAACCTGATCTAAACCAATCAGAACCCAGTCAGAACCTGATCTAAATCCGTCAGAACCCGATCTAAACCCAGTCAGAACTTGATCTAAACCCATCAGAACCTGATCTATACCCATCAGAACCCGATCTAAACCCAGTCAGAACCCGATCTAAACCCATCAGAACCCGATCTAAACCCATCAGAACCCGATCTAAACCCAGTCAGAACCCGATCTAAACCCATCAGAACCCGATCTAAACCCATCAGAACCCGATCTACACCAGTCAGAACCCGATCTAAACCCATCAGAACCAGTCAGAACCTGATCTAAATCCACCAGAACCTGATCTAAACCCAATCAGAACCCAGTCAGAACCTGATCTAAACCCATCAGAACCCGATCTAAACCCAGTCAGAACCCAGTCAGAACCTGATCTAAACCCATCAGAATCCGATCTATACCAGTCAGAACCCGATCTATACCAGTCAGAACCCGATCTAAACCCATCAGAACCCGATCTAAACCCGTCAGAACCCGATCTACACCAGTCAGAACCTGATCTAAACACAGTCAGAACCCAGTCAGAACCTGATCTAAACCCATCAGAACCCGATCTATACCAGTCAGAACCTGATCTAAACCCAGTCAGAACCCAGTCAGAACCTGATCTATACCCATCACAACCCGATCTATACTAGTCAGAACCCGATCTATACCAGTCAGAACCCGATCTAAACCCATCAGAACCCAATCTATACCAGTCAGAACCCGTTCTAAACCCATCAGAACCCGATCTAAACCCAGTCAGAACTCGAGCTAAACCCATCAGAACCCGATCTATACCAGTCAGAACCCAGTCAGAACCCAATCTAAACCCACCAGAACCTGATCTAAACCCACCAGAACCTGATCTAAACCCGTCAGAACCTGATCTAAACCAATCTGAACCCAGTCAGAACCCGATCTAAACCCATCAGAACCAGTCAGAACCCGATCTAAACCCAGTCAGAACCCAAACTAAACCCACCAGAGCCCAATCTAAACCCACTCGAACCCAATCTAAACCCATCAGAACCTGATCTAAACCCATCAGAACCTGATCTAAACCCGTCAGATACCAATCTAAACCCATCAGAACCAGTCAGAACCCGTTCTAAATCCGTCAGAACCCGATCTAAACCCATCAGAACCTGATCTAAACCCATCAGAACCAGTCAGAACCTGATCTAAACCAATCAAAACCCAGTTAGAACCCGATCTAAACCCATCAGAACCCGATCTATACTCAGTCAAAACCTGATCTAAACCTGTCAGAACCCGATCTAAACCAATCAGAAGCCAGTCAGAACCCGATCTAAACCAATCAGAAGCCAGTCAGAACCTGATCTAAACCCGTCAGAACCCGATCTAAACCCATCAGAACCAGTCAGAACCCGTTCTAAATCCATCAGAGCCCGATCTAAACCCATCAGAACCTGATCTAAACCCATCAGAACCAGTCAGAACCTGATCTAAACCCGTCAGAACCTGATCTAAACCAATCAGAACCCAGTCAGAACCTGATCTAAACCCGTCAGAACCCGATCTAAACCCAGTCAGAACTTGATCTAAACCCATCAGAACCCGATCTAAACCCATCAGAACCTGATCTATACCCATCAGAACCCGATCTAAACCCAGTCAGAACCCGATCTAAACCCATCAGAACCCGATCTAAACCCATCAGAACCCGATCTAAACCCATCAGAACCTGATCTATACCCATCAGAACCCGATCTAAACCCAGTCAGAACCCGATCTAAACCCATCAGAACCTGATCTAAACCCATCAGAACCCGATCTAAACCCATCAGAACCAGTCAGAACCCGATCTAAATCCACCAGAACCTGATCTAAACCCAATCAGAACCCAGTCAGAACCTGATCTAAACCCATCAGAACCCGATCTAAACCCAGTCAGAACCCAGTCAGAACCTGATCTAAGCCCATCAGAACCCGATCTATACCAGTCAGAACCCGATCTAAACCCATCAGAACCCGATCTGAACCCGTCAGAACCCGATCTACACCAGTCAGAACCTGATCTAAACCCAGTCAGAACCCAGTCAGAACCTGATCTAAACCCATCAGAACCCGATCTATACCAGTCAGAACCTGATCTAAACCCAGTCAGAACCCAGCCAGAACCTGATCTAAACCCATCACAACCCGATCTATACTAGTCAGAACCCGATTTATACCAGTCAGAACCCGATCTAAACCCATCAGAACCCAATCTATACCAGTCAGAACCCGTTCTAAACCCATCAGAACCAGATCTAAACCCAGTCAGAACCCGATCTAAACCCATCAGAACCCGATCTATACCAGTCAGAACCCAGTAAGAACCCAATCTAAACCTATCAGAACCTGATCTTAATCCATCAGAACCTGATCTAAACCCGTCAGAACCCGATCTAAACCCATCAGAACCATTCAGAACCCGTTCTAAATCCGTCAGAACCTGATCTGAACCCAGTCAGAACCCGATCTAAACCCAGCCAGAACATGATCTAAACCCATCAGAACCCGATCTAAACCCATCAGAACCAGTCAGAACCCGTTCTAAATCAATCAGAACCCGATCTAAACCCAGTCAGAACCTGATCTAAACCCGTCAGAACCTGATCTAAACCCAGTCAGAACCCAATCTAAACCCAGTCAGAACCTGATCTAAACCCACCAGAACCTGATCTAAACCCATCAGAACCTGATCTAAACCTGTCAGAACCTGATCTAAACCAATCAGAAGCCAGTCAGAACCTGATCTAAACCCATCAGAACCAGTCAGAACCTGATCTAAACCCAGTCAGAACCCAATCTAAACCCAGTCAGAACCTGTTCTAAACCCGTCAGAACCTGATCTAAACCAATCAGAAGCCAGTCAGAACCTGATCTAAACCCATCAGAACCAGTCAGAACCTGATCTAAATCCACCAGAACCTGATCTAAACCCAATCAGAACCCAGTCAGAACCTGATCTAAACCCATCAGAACCCGATCTAAACCCAGTCAGAACCCAGTCAGAACCTGATCTAAACCCATCAGAACCCGATCTATACCAGTCAGAACCCGATCTATACCAGTCAGAACCCGATCTAAACCCATCAGAACCCGATCTAAACCCGTCAGAACCCGATCTACACCAGTCAGAACCTGATCTAAACACAGTCAGAACCCAGTCAGAACCTGATCTAAACCCATCAGAACCCGATCTATACCAGTCAGAACCTGATCTAAACCCAGTCAGAACCCAGTCAGAACCTGATCTAAACCCATCACAACCCGATCTATACTAGTCAGAACCCGATCTATACCAGTCAGAACCCGATCTAAACCCATCAGAACTCAATCTATACCAGTCAGAACCCGTTATAAACCCATCAGAACCCGATCTAAACCCAGTCAGAACCCGATCTAAACCCATCAGAACCCGATCTATACCAGTCAGAACCCAGTCAGGACCCAATCTAAACCCACCAGAACCTGATCTAAACCCACCAGAACCTGATCTAAACCCGTCAGAACCTGATCTAAACCAATCAGAAGCCAGTCAGAACCTGATCTAAACCCATCAGAACCAGTCAGAACCCGATCTAAACCCAGTCAGAACCCGATCTAAACCCAGCCAGAACCCAAACTAAACCCACCAGAGCCCAATCTAAACCCACCAGAACCCAATCTAAACCCATCAGAACCTGATCTAAACCCATCAGAACCTGATCTAAACCCGTCAGAACCCAATCTAAACCTATCAGAACCAGTCAGAACCCGTTCTAAATCCGTCAGAACCCGATCTAAACCCATCAGAACCTGATCTAAACCCATCAGAACCAGTCAGAACCTGATCTAAACCAATCAAAACCCAGTTAGAACCCGATCTAAACCCATCAGAACCCGATCTATACTCAGTCAAAACCTGATTTAAACCTGTTAGAACCCGATCTAAACCAATCAGAAGCCAGTCAGAACCTGATCTAAACCCGTCAGAACCCGATCTAAACCCATCAGAACCAGTCAGAACCCGTTCTAAATCCATCAGAGCCCGATCTAAACCCATCAGAACCTGATCTAAACCCATCAGGACCAGTCAGAACCTGATCTAAACCCGTCAGAACCTGATCTAAACCCATCAGAACCAGTCAGAACCCGATCTAAATCCACCAGAACCCGATCTAAACCCAATCAGAACCCAGTCAGAACCTGATCTAAACCCATCAGAACCTGATCTGTACCAGTCAGAACCCGATCTAAACCCAGTCAGAACCCAGTCAGAACCCGATCTAAACCCAGTCAGAACCCGATCTAAACCCAGCCAGAACCCGATCTAAACCCATCAGAACCCGATCTAAACCCATCAGAACCCGATCTAAACCCATCAGAACCTGATCTATACCCATCAGAACCCGATCTAAACCCAGTCAGAACCCGATCTAAACCCATCAGAACCCGATCTAAACCCATCAGAACCCGATCTAAACCCAGTCAGAACCCGATCTAAACCCATCAGAACCAGTCAGAACCCGATCTAAACCCATCAGAACCTGATCTAAACCCGTCAGAACCCAATCTAAACCTATCAGAACCAGTCAGAACCCGTTCTAAATCCGTCAGAACCCGATCTAAACCCATCAGAACCTGATCTAAACCCATCAGAACCAGTCAGAACCTGATCTGAACCAATCAAAACCCAGTTAGAACCCGATCTAAACCCATCAGAACCCGATCTATACTCAGTCAAAACCTGATTTAAACCTGTTAGAACCCGATCTAAACCAATCAGAAGCCAGTCAGAACCTGATCTAAACCCGTCAGAACCCGATCTAAACCCATCAGAACCAGTCAGAACCCGTTCTAAATCCATCAGAGCCCGATCTAAACCCATCAGAACCTGATCTAAACCCATCAGAACCAGTCAGAACCTGATCTAAACCCGTCAGAACCTGATCTAAACCAATCAGAACCCAGTCAGAACTTGATCTAAACCATCAGAACCCGATCTAAACCCATCAGAACCTGATCTATACCCATCAGAACCCGATCTAAACCCAGTCAGAACCCGATCTAAACCCATCAGAACCCGATCTAAACCCATCAGAACCCGATCTAAACCCATCAGAACCTGATCTATACCCATCAGAACCCGATCTAAACCCAGTCAGAACCCGATCTAAACCCATCAGAACCCGATCTAAACCCATCAGAACCCGATCTAAACCCAGTCAGAACCCGATCTAAACCCATCAGAACCAGTCAGAACCCGATCTAAATCCACCAGAACCTGATCTAAACCCAATCAGAACCCAGTCAGAACCTGATCTAAACCCATCAGAACCCGATCTAAACCCAGTCAGAACCCAGTCAGAACCTGATCTAAGCCCATCAGAACCCGATCTATACCAGTCAGAACCCGATCTAAACCCATCAGAACCCAATCTAAACCCGTCAGAACCCGATCTACACCAGTCAGAACCCGATCTAAACCCATCAGAACCAGTCAGAACCCGATCTAAATCCACCAGAACCTGATCTAAACCCAATCAGAACCCAGTCAGAACCTGATCTAAACCCATCAGAACCCCATCTAAACCCATCAGAACCAGTCAGAACCCGATCTAAATCCACCAGAACCCGATCTAAACCCAATCAGAACCCAGTCAGAACCTGATCTAAACCCATCAGAACCTGATCTGTACCAGTCAGAACCCGATCTAAACCCAGTCAGAACCCAGTCAGAACCCGATCTAAACCCAGTCAGAACCCGATCTAAACCCAGCCAGAACCCGATCTAAACCCACCAGAACCCAATCTAAACCCACCAGAACCCAATCTAAACCCATCAGAACCTGATCTAAACCCATCAGAACCTGATCTAAACCCGTCAGAACCCAATCTAAACCCATCAGAACCAGTCAGAACCCGTTCTAAATCCGTCAGAACCCAATCTAAACCCATCAGAACCTGATCTAAACCCATCAGAACCAGTCAGAACCTGATCTAAACCAATCAAAACCCAGTTAGAACCCGATCTAAACCCATCAGAACCCGATCTATACTCAGTCAAAACCTGATCTAAACCTGTCAGAACCTGATCTAAACCAATCAGAAGCCAGTCAGAACCTGATCTAAACCCGTCAGAACCCGATCTAAACCCATCAGAACCAGTCAGAACCCGTTCTAAATCCATCAGAACCCGATCTAAACCCATCAGAACCTGATCTAAACCCGTCAGAACCTGATCTAAACCAATCAGAACCCAGTCAGAACCTGATCTAAACCCGTCAGAACCCGATCTAAACCCAGTCAGAACTTGATCTAAACCCATCAGAACCTGATCTATACCCATCAGAACCCGATCTAAACCCAGTCAGAACCCGATCTAAACCCATCAGAACCCGATCTAAACCCATCAGAACCCGATCTAAACCCAGTCAGAACCCGATCTAAACCCATCAGAACCCGATCTAAACCCATCAGAACCCGATCTACACCAGTCAGAACCCGATCTAAACCCATCAGAACCAGTCAGAACCTGATCTAAATCCACCAGAACCTGATCTAAACCCAATCAGAACCCAGTCAGAACCTGATCTAAACCCATCAGAACCCGATCTAAACCCAGTCAGAACCCAGTCAGAACCTGATCTAAACCCATCAGAATCCGATCTATACCAGTCAGAACCCGATCTATACCAGTCAGAACCCGATCTAAACCCATCAGAACCCGATCTAAACCCGTCAGAACCCGATCTACACCAGTCAGAACCTGATCTAAACACAGTCAGAACCCAGTCAGAACCTGATCTAAACCCATCAGAACCCGATCTATACCAGTCAGAACCTGATCTAAACCCAGTCAGAACCCAGTCAGAACCTGATCTATACCCATCACAACCCGATCTATACTAGTCAGAACCCGATCTATACCAGTCAGAACCCGATCTAAACCCATCAGAACCCAATCTATACCAGTCAGAACCCGTTATAAACCCATCAGAACCCGATCTAAACCCAGTCAGAACTCGAGCTAAACCCATCAGAACCCGATCTATACCAGTCAGAACCCAGTCAGAACCCAATCTAAACCCACCAGAACCTGATCTAAACCCACCAGAACCTGATCTAAACCCGTCAGAACCTGATCTAAACCAATCTGAACCCAGTCAGAACCCGATCTAAACCCATCAGAACCAGTCAGAACCCGATCTAAACCCAGTCAGAACCCAAACTAAACCCACCAGAGCCCAATCTAAACCCACTCGAACCCAATCTAAACCCATCAGAACCTGATCTAAACCCATCAGAACCTGATCTAAACCCGTCAGATACCAATCTAAACCCATCAGAACCAGTCAGAACCCGTTCTAAATCCGTCAGAACCCGATCTAAACCCATCAGAACCTGATCTAAACCCATCAGAACCAGTCAGAACCTGATCTAAACCAATCAAAACCCAGTTAGAACCCGATCTAAACCCATCAGAACCCGATCTATACTCAGTCAAAACCTGATCTAAACCTGTCAGAACCCGATCTAAACCAATCAGAAGCCAGTCAGAACCCGATCTAAACCAATCAGAAGCCAGTCAGAACCTGATCTAAACCCGTCAGAACCCGATCTAAACCCATCAGAACCAGTCAGAACCCGTTCTAAATCCATCAGAGCCCGATCTAAACCCATCAGAACCTGATCTAAACCCATCAGAACCAGTCAGAACCTGATCTAAACCCGTCAGAACCTGATCTAAACCAATCAGAACCCAGTCAGAACCTGATCTAAACCCGTCAGAACCCGATCTAAACCCAGTCAGAACTTGATCTAAACCCATCAGAACCCGATCTAAACCCATCAGAACCTGATCTATACCCATCAGAACCCGATCTAAACCCAGTCAGAACCCGATCTAAACCCATCAGAACCCGATCTAAACCCATCAGAACCCGATCTAAACCCATCAGAACCTGATCTATACCCATCAGAACCCGATCTAAACCCAGTCAGAACCCGATCTAAACCCATCAGAACCTGATCTAAACCCATCAGAACCCGATCTAAACCCATCAGAACCAGTCAGAACCCGATCTAAATCCACCAGAACCTGATCTAAACCCAATCAGAACCCAGTCAGAACCTGATCTAAACCCATCAGAACCCGATCTAAACCCAGTCAGAACCCAGTCAGAACCTGATCTAAGCCCATCAGAACCCGATCTATACCAGTCAGAACCCGATCTAAACCCATCAGAACCCGATCTAAACCCGTCAGAACCCGATCTACACCAGTCAGAACCTGATCTAAACCCAGTCAGAACCCAGTCAGAACCTGATCTAAACCCATCAGAACCCGATCTATACCAGTCAGAACCTGATCTAAACCCAGTCAGAACCCAGTCAGAACCTGATCTAAACCCATCACAACCCGATCTATACTAGTCAGAACCCGATCTATACCAGTCAGAACCCGATCTAAACCCATCAGAACCCAATCTATACCAGTCAGAACCCGTTCTAAACCCATCAGAACCAGATCTAAACCCAGTCAGAACCCGATCTAAACCCATCAGAACCCGATCTATACCAGTCAGAACCCAGTAAGAACCCAATCTAAACCTATCAGAACCTGATCTTAATCCATCAGAACCTGATCTAAACCCGTCAGAACCCGATCTAAACCCATCAGAACCATTCAGAACCCGTTCTAAATCCGTCAGAACCTGATCTGAACCCAGTCAGAACCCGATCTAAACCCAGCCAGAACTTGATCTAAACCCATCAGAACCCGATCTAAACCCATCAGAACCAGTCACAACCCGTTCTAAATCAATCAGAACCCGATCTAAACCCAGTCAGAACCTGATCTAAACCCGTCAGAACCTGATCTAAACCCAGTCAGAACCCAATCTAAACCCAGTCAGAACCTGATCTAAACCCACCAGAACCTGATCTAAACCCATCAGAACCTGATCTAAACCTGTCAGAACCTGATCTAAACCAATCAGAAGCCAGTCAGAACCTGATCTAAACCCATCAGAACCAGTCAGAACCTGATCTAAACCCAGTCAGAACCCAATCTAAACCCAGTCAGAACCTGTTCTAAACCCGTCAGAACCTGATCTAAACCAATCAGAAGCCAGTCAGAACCTGATCTAAACCCATCAGAACCAGTCAGAACCTGATCTAAATCCACCAGAACCTGATCTAAACCCAATCAGAACCCAGTCAGAACCTGATCTAAACCCATCAGAACCCGATCTAAACCCAGTCAGAACCCAGTCAGAACCTGATCTAAACCCATCAGAACCCGATCTATACCAGTCAGAACCCGATCTATACCAGTCAGAACCCGATCTAAACCCATCAGAACCCGATCTAAACCCATCAGAACCCGATCTAAACCCGTCAGAACCCGATCTACACCAGTCAGAACCTGATCTAAACACAGTCAGAACCCAGTCAGAACCTGATCTAAACCCATCAGAACCCGATCTATACCAGTCAGAACCTGATCTAAACCCAGTCAGAACCCAGTCAGAACCTGATCTAAACCCATCACAACCCGATCTATACTAGTCAGAACCCGATCTATACCAGTCAGAACCCGATCTAAACCCATCAGAACCCAATCTATACCAGTCAGAACCCGTTATAAACCCATCAGAACCCGATCTAAACCCAGTCAGAACCCGATCTAAACCCATCAGAACCCGATCTATACCAGTCAGAACCCAGTCAGGACCCAATCTAAACCCACCAGAACCTGATCTAAACCCACCAGAACCTGATCTAAACCCGTCAGAACCTGATCTAAACCAATCAGAAGCCAGTCAGAACCTGATCTAAACCCATCAGAACCAGTCAGAACCCGATCTAAACCCAGTCAGAACCCGATCTAAACCCAGCCAGAACCCAAACTAAACCCACCAGAGCCCAATCTAAACCCACCAGAACCCAATCTAAACCCATCAGAACCTGATCTAAACCCATCAGAACCTGATCTAAACCCGTCAGAACCCAATCTAAACCTATCAGAACCAGTCAGAACCCGTTCTAAATCCGTCAGAACCCGATCTAAACCCATCAGAACCTGATCTAAACCCATCAGAACCAGTCAGAACCTGATCTAAACCAATCAAAACCCAGTTAGAACCCGATCTAAACCCATCAGAACCCGATCTATACTCAGTCAAAACCTGATTTAAACCTGTTAGAACCCGATCTAAACCAATCAGAAGCCAGTCAGAACCTGATCTAAACCCGTCAGAACCCGATCTAAACCCATCAGAACCAGTCAGAACCCGTTCTAAATCCATCAGAGCCCGATCTAAACCCATCAGAACCTGATCTAAACCCATCAGAACCAGTCAGAACCTGATCTAAACCCGTCAGAACCTGATCTAAACCAATCAGAACCCAGTCAGAACCTGATCTAAACCCGTCAGAACCCGATCTAAACCCAGTCAGAACTTGATCTAAACCCATCAGAACCCGATCTAAACCCATCAGAACCTGATCTATACCCATCAGAACCCGATCTAAACCCAGTCAGAACCCGATCTAAACCCATCAGAACCCGATCTAAACCCATCAGAACCCGATCTAAACCCATCAGAACCTGATCTATACCCATCAGAACCCGATCTAAACCCAGTCAGAACCCGATCTAAACCCATCAGAACCCGATCTAAACCCATCAGAACCCGATCTAAACCCAGTCAGAACCCGATCTAAACCCATCAGAACCAGTCAGAACCCGATCTAAATCCAGCCAGAACATGATCTAAACCCATCAGAACCCGATCTAAACCCATCAGAACCAGTCAGAACCCGTTCTAAATCAATCAGAACCCGATCTAAACCCAGTCAGAACCTGATCTAAACCCATCAGAACCCGTCAGAACCTGATCTAAACCCAGTCAGAACCCAATCTAAACCCAGTCAGAACCTGATCTAAACCCACCAGAACCTGATCTAAACCCATCAGAACCTGATCTAAACCTGTCAGAACCTGATCTAAACCAATCAGAAGCCAGTCAGAACCTGATCTAAACCCATCAGAACCAGTCAGAACCTGATCTAAACCCAGTCAGAACCCAATCTAAACCCAGTCAGAACCTGTTCTAAACCCGTCAGAACCTGATCTAAACCAATCAGAAGCCAGTCAGAACCTGATCTAAACCCATCAGAACCAGTCAGAACCTGATCTAAATCCACCAGAACCTGATCTAAACCCAATCAGAACCCAGTCAGAACCTGATCTAAACCCATCAGAACCCGATCTAAACCCAGTCAGAACCCAGTCAGAACCTGATCTAAACCCATCAGAACCCGATCTATACCAGTCAGAACCCGATCTATACCAGTCAGAACCCGATCTAAATCCATCAGAACCCGATCTAAACCCATCAGAACCCGATCTAAACCCGTCAGAACCCGATCTACACCAGTCAGAACCTGATCTAAACACAGTCAGAACCCAGTCAGAACCTGATCTAAACCCATCAGAACCCGATCTATACCAGTCAGAACCTGATCTAAACCCAGTCAGAACCCAGTCAGAACCTGATCTAAACCCATCACAACCCGATCTATACTAGTCAGAACCCGATCTATACCAGTCAGAACCCGATCTAAACCCATCAGAACCCAATCTATACCAGTCAGAACCCGTTCTAAACCCATCAGAACCCGATCTAAACCCAGTCAGAACCCGATCTAAACCCATCAGAACCCGATCTATACCAGTCAGAACCCAGTAAGAACCCAATCTAAACCTATCAGAACCTGATCTTAATCTATCAGAACCTGATCTAAACCCGTCAGAACCCGATCTAAACCCATCAGAACCATTCAGAACCCGTTCTAAATCCGTCAGAACCTGATCTGAACCCAGTCAGAACCCGATCTAAACCCAGCCAGAACTTGATCTAAACCCATCAGAACCCGATCTAAACCCATCAGAACCAGTCAGAACCCGTTCTAAATCAATCAGAACCCGATCTAAACCCAGTCAGAACCTGATCTAAACCCGTCAGAACCTGATCTAAACCCAGTCAGAACCCAATCTAAACCCAGTCAGAACCTGATCTAAACCCACCAGAACCTGATCTAAACCCATCAGAACCTGATCTAAACCTGTCAGAACCTGATCTAAACCAATCAGAAGCCAGTCAGAACCTGATCTAAACCCATCAGAACCAGTCAGAACCTGATCTAAACCCAGTCAGAACCCAATCTAAACCCAGTCAGAACCTGTTCTAAACCCGTCAGAACCTGATCTAAACCAATCAGAAGCCAGTCAGAACCTGATCTAAACCCATCAGAACCAGTCAGAACCTGATCTAAATCCACCAGAACCTGATCTAAACCCAATCAGAACCCAGTCAGAACCTGATCTAAACCCATCAGAACCCGATCTAAACCCAGTCAGAACCCAGTCAGAACCTGATCTAAACCCATCAGAACCCGATCTATACCAGTCAGAACCCGATCTATACCAGTCAGAACCCGATCTAAACCCATCAGAACCCGATCTAAACCCATCAGAACCCGATCTAAACCCGTCAGAACCCGATCTACACCAGTCAGAACCTGATCTAAACACAGTCAGAACCCAGTCAGAACCTGATCTAAACCCATCAGAACCCGATCTATACCAGTCAGAACCTGATCTAAACCCAGTCAGAACCCAGTCAGAACCTGATCTAAACCCATCACAACCCGATCTATACTAGTCAGAACCCGATCTATACCAGTCAGAACCCGATCTAAACCCATCAGAACCCAATCTATACCAGTCAGAACCCGTTATAAACCCATCAGAACCCGATCTAAACCCAGTCAGAACCCGATCTAAACCCATCAGAACCCGATCTATACCAGTCAGAACCCAGTCAGGACCCAATCTAAACCCACCAGAACCTGATCTAAACCCACCAGAACCTGATCTAAACCCGTCAGAACCTGATCTAAACCAATCAGAAGCCAGTCAGAACCTGATCTAAACCCATCAGAACCAGTCAGAACCCGATCTAAACCCAGTCAGAACCCGATCTAAACCCAGCCAGAACCCAAACTAAACCCACCAGAGCCCAATCTAAACCCACCAGAACCCAATCTAAACCCATCAGAACCTGATCTAAACCCATCAGAACCTGATCTAAACCCGTCAGAACCCAATCTAAACCTATCAGAACCAGTCAGAACCCGTTCTAAATCCGTCAGAACCCGATCTAAACCCATCAGAACCTGATCTAAACCCATCAGAACCAGTCAGAACCTGATCTAAACCAATCAAAACCCAGTTAGAACCCGATCTAAACCCATCAGAACCCGATCTATACTCAGTCAAAACCTGATTTAAACCTGTTAGAACCCGATCTAAACCAATCAGAAGCCAGTCAGAACCTGATCTAAACCCGTCAGAACCCGATCTAAACCCATCAGAACCAGTCAGAACCCATTCTAAATCCATCAGAGCCCGATCTAAACCCATCAGAACCTGATCTAAACCCATCAGAACCAGTCAGAACCTGATCTAAACCCGTCAGAACCTGATCTAAACCCATCAGAACCCAGTCAGAACCTGATCTAAACCCGTCAGAACCCGATCTAAACCCAGTCAGAACTTGATCTAAACCCATCAGAACCCGATCTAAACCCATCAGAACCTGATCTATACCCATCAGAACCCGATCTAAACCCAGTCAGAACCCGATCTAAACCCATCAGAACCCGATCTAAACCCATCAGAACCTGATCTATACCCATCAGAACCCGATCTAAACCCAGTCAGAACCCGATCTAAACCCATCAGAACCCGATCTAAACCCATCAGAACCCGATCTAAACCCAGTCAGAACCCGATCTAAACCCATCAGAACCAGTCAGAACCCGATCTAAATCCAGCCAGAACATGATCTAAACCCATCAGAACCCGATCTAAACCCATCAGAACCAGTCAGAACCCGTTCTAAATCAATCAGAACCCGATCTAAACCCAGTCAGAACCTGATCTAAACCCATCAGAACCCGTCAGAACCTGATCTAAACCCAGTCAGAACCCAATCTAAACCCAGTCAGAACCTGATCTAAACCCACCAGAACCTGATCTAAACCCATCAGAACCTGATCTAAACCTGTCAGAACCTGATCTAAACCAATCAGAAGCCAGTCAGAACCTGATCTAAACCCATCAGAACCAGTCAGAACCTGATCTAAACCCAGTCAGAACCCAATCTAAACCCAGTCAGAACCTGTTCTAAACCCGTCAGAACCTGATCTAAACCAATCAGAAGCCAGTCAGAACCTGATCTAAACCCATCAGAACCAGTCAGAACCTGATCTAAATCCACCAGAACCTGATCTAAACCCAATCAGAACCCAGTCAGAACCTGATCTAAACCCATCAGAACCCGATCTAAACCCAGTCAGAACCCAGTCAGAACCTGATCTAAACCCATCAGAACCCGATCTATACCAGTCAGAACCCGATCTATACCAGTCAGAACCCGATCTAAATCCATCAGAACCCGATCTAAACCCATCAGAACCCGATCTAAACCCGTCAGAACCCGATCTACACCAGTCAGAACCTGATCTAAACACAGTCAGAACCCAGTCAGAACCTGATCTAAACCCATCAGAACCCGATCTATACCAGTCAGAACCTGATCTAAACCCAGTCAGAACCCAGTCAGAACCTGATCTAAACCCATCACAACCCGATCTATACTAGTCAGAACCCGATCTATACCAGTCAGAACCCGATCTAAACCCATCAGAACCCAATCTATACCAGTCAGAACCCGTTATAAACCCATCAGAACCCGATCTAAACCCAGTCAGAACCCGATCTAAACCCATCAGAACCCGATCTATACCAGTCAGAACCCAGTCAGGACCCAATCTAAACCCACCAGAACCTGATCTAAACCCACCAGAACCTGATCTAAACCCGTCAGAACCTGATCTAAACCAATCAGAAGCCAGTCAGAACCTGATCTAAACCCATCAGAACCAGTCAGAACCCGATCTAAACCCAGTCAGAACCCGATCTAAACCCAGCCAGAACCCAAACTAAACCCACCAGAGCCCAATCTAAACCCACCAGAACCCAATCTAAACCCATCAGAACCTGATCTAAACCCATCAGAACCTGATCTAAACCCGTCAGAACCCAATCTAAACCTATCAGAACCAGTCAGAACCCGTTCTAAATCCGTCAGAACCCGATCTAAACCCATCAGAACCTGATCTAAACCCATCAGAATCCGATCTATACCAGTCAGAACCCGATCTATACCAGTCAGAACCCGATCTAAACCCGTCAGAACCCGATCTACACCAGTCAGAACCTGATCTAAACACAGTCAGAACCCAGTCAGAACCTGATCTAAACCCATCAGAACCCGATCTATACCAGTCAGAACCTGATCTAAACCCAGTCAGAACCCAGTCAGAACCTGATCTATACCCATCACAACCCGATCTATACTAGTCAGAACCCGATCTATACCAGTCAGAACCCGATCTAAACCCATCAGAACCCAATCTATACCAGTCAGAACCCGTTATAAACCCATCAGAACCCGATCTAAACCCAGTCAGAACTCGAGCTAAACCCATCAGAACCCGATCTATACCAGTCAGAACCCAGTCAGAACCCAATCTAAACCCACCAGAACCTGATCTAAACCCACCAGAACCTGATCTAAACCCGTCAGAACCTGATCTAAACCAATCTGAACCCAGTCAGAACCTGATCTAAACCCATCAGAACCAGTCAGAACCCGATCTAAACCCAGTCAGAACCCAAACTAAACCCACCAGAGCCCAATCTAAACCCACTCGAACCCAATCTAAACCCATCAGAACCTGATCTAAACCCATCAGAACCTGATCTAAACCCGTCAGATACCAATCTAAACCCATCAGAACCAGTCAGAACCCGTTCTAAATCCGTCAGAACCCGATCTAAACCCATCAGAACCTGATCTAAACCCATCAGAACCAGTCAGAACCTGATCTAAACCAATCAAAACCCAGTTAGAACCCGATCTAAACCCATCAGAACCCGATCTATACTCAGTCAAAACCTGATTTAAACCTGTTAGAACCCGATCTAAACCAATCAGAAGCCAGTCAGAACCTGATCTAAACCCGTCAGAACCCGATCTAAACCCATCAGAACCAGTCAGAACCCGTTCTAAATCCATCAGAGCCCGATCTAAACCCATCAGAACCTGATCTAAACCCATCAGAACCAGTCAGAACCTGATCTAAACCCGTCAGAACCTGATCTAAACCAATCAGAACCCAGTCAGAACCTGATCTAAACCCGTCAGAACCCGATCTAAACCCAGTCAAAACTTGATCTAAACCCATCAGAACCCGATCTAAACCCATCAGAACCTGATCTATACCCATCAGAACCCGATCTAAACCCAGTCAGAACCCGATCTAAACCCATCAGAACCCGATCTAAACCCATCAGAACCCGATCTAAACCCATCAGAACCTGATCTATACCCATCAGAACCCGATCTAAACCCAGTCAGAACCCGATCTAAACCCATCAGAACCCGATCTAAACCCATCAGAACCCGATCTAAACCCAGTCAGAACCCGATCTAAACCCATCAGAACCAGTCAGAACCCGATCTAAATCCACCAGAACCTGATCTAAACCCAATCAGAACCCAGTCAGAACCTGATCTAAACCCATCAGAACCCGATCTAAACCCAGTCAGAACCCAGTCAGAACCTGATCTAAGCCCATCAGAACCCGATCTATACCAGTCAGAACCCGATCTAAACCCATCAGAACCCAATCTAAACCTGTCAGAACCCGATCTACACCAGTCAGAACCCGATCTAAACCCATCAGAACCAGTCAGAACCCGATCTAAATCCACCAGAACCTGATCTAAACCCAATCAGAACCCAGTCAGAACCTGATCTAAACCCATCAGAACCCCATCTAAACCCATCAGAACCAGTCAGAACCCGATCTAAATCCACCAGAACCCGATCTAAACCCAATCAGAACCCAGTCAGAACCTGATCTAAACCCATCAGAACCTGATCTGTACCAGTCAGAACCCGATCTGAACCCAGTCAGAACCCAGTCAGAACCCGATCTAAGCCCAGTCAGAACCCGATCTAAACCCAGCCAGAACCCAAACTAAACCCACCAGAACCCAATCTAAACCCACCAGAACCCAATCTAAACCCATCAGAACCTGATCTAAACCCATCAGAACCTGATCTAAACCCGTCAGAACCCAATCTAAACCCATCAGAACCAGTCAGAACCCGTTCTAAATCCGTCAGAACCCAATCTAAACCCATCAGAACCTGATCTAAACCCATCAGAACCAGTCAGAACCTGATCTAAACCAATCAAAACCCAGTTAGAACCCGATCTAAACCCATCAGAACCCGATCTATACTCAGTCAAAACCTGATCTAAACCTGTCAGAACCTGATCTAAACCAATCAGAAGCCAGTCAGAACCTGATCTAAACCCGTCAGAACCCGATCTAAACCCATCAGAACCAGTCAGAACCCGTTCTAAATCCATCAGAACCCGATCTAAACCCATCAGAACCTGATCTAAACCCGTCAGAACCTGATCTAAACCAATCAGAACCCAGTCAGAACCTGATCTAAACCCGTCAGAACCCGATCTAAACCCAGTCAGAACTTGATCTAAACCCATCAGAACCTGATCTATACCCATCAGAACCCGATCTAAACCCAGTCAGAACCCGATCTAAACCCATCAGAACCCGATCTAAACCCAGTCAGAACCCGATCTAAACCCATCAGAACCCGATCTAAACCCATCAGAACCCGATCTACACCAGTCAGAACCCGATCTAAATCCACCAGAACCTGATCTAAACCCAATCAGAACCCAGTCAGAACCTGATCTAAACCCATCAGAACCCGATCTAAACCCAGTCAGAACCCAGTCAGAACCTGATCTAAGCCCATCAGAACCCGATCTATACCAGTCAGAACCCGATCTAAACCCATCAGAACCCAATCTAAACCCGTCAGAACCCGATCTACACCAGTCAGAACCCGATCTAAACCCATCAGAACCAGTCAGAACCCGATCTAAATCCACCAGAACCTGATCTAAACCCAATCAGAACCCAGTCAGAACCCGATCTAAACCCATCAGAACCCCATCTAAACCCATCAGAACCAGTCAGAACCCGATCTAAATCCACCAGAACCCGATCTAAACCCAATCAGAACCCAGTCAGAACCTGATCTAAACCCATCAGAACCTGATCTGTACCAGTCAGAACCCGATCTAAACCCAGTCAGAACCCAGTCAGAACCCGATCTAAACCCAGTCAGAACCCGATCTAAACCCAGCCAGAACCCAAACTAAACCCACCAGAACCCAATCTAAACCCACCAGAACCCAATCTAAACCCATCAGAACCTGATCTAAACCCATCAGAACCTGATCTAAACCCGTCAGAACCCAATCTAAACCCATCAGAACCAGTCAGAACCCGTTCTAAATCCGTCAGAACCCAATCTAAACCCATCAGAACCTGATCTAAACCCATCAGAACCAGTCAGAACCTGATCTAAACCAATCAAAACCCAGTTAGAACCCGATCTAAACCCATCAGAACCCGATCTATACTCAGTCAAAACCTGATCTAAACCTGTCAGAACCTGATCTAAACCAATCAGAAGCCAGTCAGAACCTGATCTAAACCCGTCAGAACCCGATCTAAACCCATCAGAACCAGTCAGAACCCGTTCTAAATCCATCAGAACCCGATCTAAACCCATCAGAACCTGATCTAAACCCGTCAGAACCTGATCTAAACCAATCAGAACCCAGTCAGAACCTGATCTAAACCCGTCAGAACCCGATCTAAACCCAGTCAGAACTTGATCTAAACCCATCAGAACCTGATCTATACCCATCAGAACCCGATCTAAACCCAGTCAGAACCCGATCTAAACCCATCAGAACCCGATCTAAACCCATCAGAACCCGATCTAAACCCAGTCAGAACCCGATCTAAACCCATCAGAACCCGATCTAAACCCATCAGAACCCGATCTACACCAGTCAGAACCCGATCTAAACCCATCAGAATCAGTCAGAACCTGATCTAAATCCACCAGAACCTGATCTAAACCCAATGAGAACCCAGTCAGAACCTGATCTAAACCCATCAGAACCCGATCTAAACCCAGTCAGAACCCAGTCAGAACCTGATCTAAACCCATCAGAACCCGATCTATACCAGTCAGAACCCGATCTATACCAGTCAGAACCCGATCTAAACCCATCAGAACCCGATCTAAACCCGTCAGAACCCGATCTACACCAGTCAGAACCTGATCTAAACACAGTCAGAACCCAGTCAGAACCTGATCTAAACCCATCAGAACCCGATCTATACCAGTCAGAACCTGATCTAAACCCAGTCAGAACCCAGTCAGAACCTGATCTATACCCATCACAACCCGATCTATACTAGTCAGAACCCGATCTATACCAGTCAGAACCCGATCTAAACCCATCAGAACCCAATCTATACCAGTCAGAACCCGTTATAAACCCATCAGAACCCGATCTAAACCCAGTCAGAACTCGATCTAAACCCATCAGAACCCGATCTATACCAGTCAGAACCCAGTCAGAACCCAATCTAAACCCACCAGAACCTGATCTAAACCCACCAGAACCTGATCTAAACCCGTCAGAACCTGATCTAAACCAATCTGAACCCAGTCAGAACCCGATCTAAACCCATCAGAACCAGTCAGAACCCGATCTAAACCCAGTCAGAACCCAAACTAAACCCACCAGAGCCCAATCTAAACCCACCAGAACCCAATCTAAACCCATCAGAACCTGATCTAAACCCATCAGAACCTGATCCTAAACCCGTCAGAACCCAATCTAAACCCATCAGAACCAGTCAGAACCCGTTCTAAATCCGTCAGAACCCGATCTAAACCCATCAGAACCTGATCTAAACCCATCAGAACCAGTCAGAACCTGATCTAAACCAATCAAAACCCAGTTAGAACCCGATCTAAACCCATCAGAACCCGATCTATACTCAGTCAAAACCTGATCTAAACCTGTCAGAACCCGATCTAAACCAATCAGAAGCCAGTCAGAACCCGATCTAAACCAATCAGAAGCCAGTCAGAACCTGATCTAAACCCGTCAGAACCCGATCTAAACCCATCAGAACCAGTCAGAACCCGTTCTAAATCCATCAGAGCCCGATCTAAACCCATCAGAACCTGATCTAAACCCATCAGAACCAGTCAGAACCTGATCTAAACCCGTCAGAACCTGATCTAAACCAATCAGAACCCAGTCAGAACCTGATCTAAACCCGTCAGAACCCGATCTAAACCCAGTCAGAACTTGATCTAAACCCATCAGAACCCGATCTAAACCCATCAGAACCTGATCTATACCCATCAGAACCCGATCTAAACCCAGTCAGAACCCGATCTAAACCCATCAGAACCCGATCTAAACCCATCAGAACCCGATCTAAACCCATCAGAACCTGATCTATACCCATCAGAACCCGATCTAAACCCAGTCAGAACCCGATCTAAACCCATCAGAACCTGATCTAAACCCATCAGAACCCGATCTAAACCCATCAGAACCAGTCAGAACCCGATCTAAATCCACCAGAACCTGATCTAAACCCAATCAGAACCCAGTCAGAACCTGATCTAAACCCATCAGAACCCGATCTAAACCCAGTCAGAACCCAGTCAGAACCTGATCTAAGCCCATCAGAACCCGATCTATACCAGTCAGAACCCGATCTAAACCCATCAGAACCCGATCTAAACCCGTCAGAACCCGATCTACACCAGTCAGAACCTGATCTAAACCCAGTCAGAACCCAGTCAGAACCTGATCTAAACCCATCAGAACCCGATCTATACCAGTCAGAACCTGATCTAAACCCAGTCAGAACCCAGTCAGAACCTGATCTAAACCCATCACAACCCGATCTATACTAGTCAGAACCCGATCTATACCAGTCAGAACCCGATCTAAACCCATCAGAACCCAATCTATACCAGTCAGAACCCGTTCTAAACCCATCAGAACCAGATCTAAACCCAGTCAGAACCCGATCTAAACCCATCAGAACCCGATCTATACCAGTCAGAACCCAGTCAGAACCCAATCTAAACCTATCAGAACCTGATCTTAATCCATCAGAACCTGATCTAAACCCGTCAGAACCCGATCTAAACCCATCAGAACCAGTCAGAACCCGTTCTAAATCCGTCAGAACCTGATCTGAACCCAGTCAGAACCCGATCTAAACCCAGCCAGAACTTAATCTAAACCCATCAGAACCCGATCTAAACCCATCAGAACCAGTCAGAACCCGTTCTAAATCAATCAGAACCCGATCTAAACCCATCAGAACCTGATCTAAACCCGTCAGAACCTGATCTAAACCCAGTCAGAACCCAATCTAAACCCAGTCAGAACCTGATCTAAACCCACCAGAACCTGATCTAAACCCATCAGAACCTGATCTAAACCTGTCAGAACCTGATCTAAACCAATCAGAAGCCAGTCAGAACCTGATCTAAACCCATCAGAACCAGTCAGAACCTGATCTAAACCCAGTCAGAACCCAATCTAAACCCAGTCAGAACCTGTTCTAAACCCGTCAGAACCTGATCTAAACCAATCAGAAGCCAGTCAGAACATGATCTAAACCCATCAGAACCAGTCAGAACCCGATCTAAACCAGTCAGAACCTGATCTAAACCCATCAGAACCTGATCTAAACCAATCAGAAGCCAGTCAGAACCTGATCTAAACCCATCAGAACCTGATCTAAACCCAGTCAGAACCTGATCTAAACCCAGTCAGAACCCGATCTAAACCCATCAGAACCAGTCAGAACCTGATTTAAACCCAGTCAGAACCCGATCTAAACCCATCAGAACCTAGTCAGAACCTGATCCAAATAAAGAAAACTTTTCCAGATTGAGCCCTTTGGGTGTGGAAGATTTTCTGTGCCGGTCTTGGACCTGCAGTAAGTGTACTGGTCCAAATGATGGTTCTGGTGACACACTCACTGTAAATATTCTTCTGAATTTTGATCAATAATGGATCAATGAGTGAGGAGGACGGACTCTACATCATGTCACCATCCTGGACCAGTCTGAACGGTCAGACTGAACAGGTCCCAGTGTCAGATGTTGGACCCGTCCTCCTGGCCTCTGGTCCTCGCAGGAATAGGTTTCCATGGAGACGGTGGGACCAGACCGAAGGGGGGTTATGGAATCATCACCATGGCAACATGACAGCAGTCAGCTGATCATGACAGACCCTCATCTTCCTGGCCCTGCGGACCGGACCTTGGTCTTCCTGGTCCTGCGGACCGGACCTTGGTCTTCCTGGTCCTGCGGTCCTGCGGACCGAACCTTGGTCTTCCTGGTCCTGCGGACCGGACCTTGGTCTTCCTGGTCCTGCGGTCCTGCGGACCGGACCTTGGTCTTCCTGGTCCTGCGGTCCTGCGGACCGGACCTTGGTCTTCCTGGCCCTGCGGACCGGACCTTGGTCTTTCTGGCCCTGCGGACCGGACCTTGGTCTTCCTGGTCCTGCGGATCGGACGTTGGTCTTCCTGGTCCTGCGGACCGGACCTTGGTCTTCCTGGTCCTGCGGACCGGACCTTGGTCTTGGAACACGTCCAGAGCATCCTGTGGAATCCAGAGGTGTATGAGAACTGGATCTTGGTCTGGTTCTGGATCTAAGCAGCTTAAGTTCTGACCGGTTCTTGTGCTGGTATTTACCGTTTTGGTTTTAACCAGTTCTAGTTCTAGTTTTGGTTCTGGTTCTGACTGGTTCTGTCTGTCTTCCAGCGTTAATGAAGTTCATCTGGACAACCTGCAGCTCATCGCGGTGAGTCTACTTTCCATGCAGTCATTGAACGCACCACCAGGTTTGTGACAGCAAAGGTCTCAAGTAACAAAGTACAAATACTTCGTTACTTTACTTAGGTAGAAATTTCAGGTGTCTATTGGAGTAATTATTTGTATATATATATATATATATATATATATATATATATATATATATATATATATATATATATATATATATATATATATATATATATACATATATATATGTATGTATATACATACATATATATGTATGTATATACATACATATATGTATGTATATATATATATGTATGTATATATATATATATATATGTATGTATATATATATATATATGTATATATATATATATATATATATATATATATATATATACATATATATATATATATACATATATATATATATATATACATATATATATATATACATATATATATATACATACATATATATATATATACATACATATATATATATATACATACATATATATATATATACATACATATATATATATATATATATATATATGTATATATATATATATATATATATATATATATATATATATATATATATATATATATATATATATGTATGTATATATATATATATATATATATATATATATATATATATATATATATATATATATATATGTATGTATATATATATATATATATATATATATATATATATATATATATATATATATATATATATATATATATATATACACAGCAGAAATAAACACGTTTACAGCCTGGTACAAAATCCATTTTAGATTTTACAGGTCATCCAACTCGCTTTCCGTGGAAAAAATTAGCACTCACACACCAGGCTGCATTCACATTTCAGGTCCTAAAACACAATTCAGATTTTCTGGTCAAATCCAATTTTTTTCTTTGCTGTTCATATTAAATTTAAATGTAACCTGTCTGCAGACTGCGGTATGAACAATTTATGCTCCTGAAGTAACCTGCATTTTTTTTTACCTTTTTGTAGATTTTGGTCGACAGAATGTCGTACAACCACTGTTTATAGTCAGTGAAACAACAGCACATGAAGTAAACACGATGTTTGCATCAGTCATCTCAGATATTCTGTGTGGTTACATTATTGATCCAGATTGGTTTAACTGGTTTAGAGGCCGGTTGAGTGTCCTGTGTTGAGTTAACTAGCAGGTAAACTACAGGGTGACCCCATTTCCCATCATGCCTCAGGAGAAGAGGAGGGGGCAGACAGAGATGGAGAACAAGAAACGTCAGCTGGAGGATGACAGGAGAGCTCTGCAGCACCTAAAGGTGAGCTCCGCCCTTCCACTCATGCTCGTAAACCATGGCAACTGTTGTGGAGGCAGTGACTGACCGGACTTCATTCTGTGTATGAATGTGTTAAAATCTTTAAAGATCTCAGACTGACATCCTGAAACATTCACTTGAAACAAGGATCTCTGAGAAGGAAAATCAAATGAATTATGTCAGACTGTGTTGTTTTCTTGTCAGTTCATTAAACTTTGACAGATGTTTAAACTCGATTCAGTTCAGATAAAACGGATAGTAGCAGGGCATCTAACAGTTAACAGCTAACCACTAACAGCACTAATATTATCAGCTAACATCTACCAGCTAGCAGCTAACGTCTAAGACCTAACATTTAACAGCTAAACACCATGAGCTAATAGCTAACATCTGTATCTGTAGCAACTCTGACATTGACCACTAACTGCTTGAACATCGACCGCTAACTGCTTGAACATCGACCGCTAACTGCTTGAACATCGACCGCTAACTGCTTGAACATCGACCGCTAACTGCTTGAACATTGACGGCTAACTGCTTGAACATCGACGGCTAACTGCTTGAACATCGACGGCTAACTGCTGGAACATCGACGGCTAACTGCTGGAACATCGACGGCTAACTGCTGGAACATCGACGGCTAACTGCTGGAACATCGACGGCTAACTGCTGGAACATCGACGGCTAACTGCTGGAACATCGACGGCTAACTGCTGGAACATCGACGGCTAACTGCTGGAACATCGACGGCTAACTGCTTGAACATCGACGGCTAACTGCTTGAACATCGACGGCTAACTGCTGAAACATCGGCGGCTAACTCCTCGAACATCAACCGCTTTGGATTGTAATTACATGTTTAGTATCTAGGGCTGCAACGATTACTCAGGTAACTCGAGTAACTCAAGTACAAAAATTGATTGAGGCAAATTATTTGCCTCGAGGCTCCGTCTAATTAATATCACGTGGTGATATATGTTAGTTTATGCGTCATGGTGGCATTCTCAGACCACTGCGCTGTTCGGAGGGGCTACATCACTGTTTCAGTAAACATATAAAACATCTAAACATGTATAAAATCTATAAAAGCAGACCCTGTGGCCTACGGTGTGTCTGCACAGTATGACTGTTTCACCCGGATTGATGACGGACATTTCCAACAGCAGCGGCGAGCGGTTTGATTTCTGTCTGAAGATCCTCCTCGCTTTGGTCTCTAATGGCAGAGAATGAAGAAGAGGGGAGGAAAAGACCGAAAAAGTCGCAATTTCACACTGTGAAATTTTCACACCATTTCACACTGAAAAGGACAGAAAACGTAGTGCAGTGTGTGTGCTGTAAAGCAGGTCTTAATGCTGCAGCAGCTGAAAGGAAACCCCCCCCACTGCACCGCTCCAGGAGGAGATCCAGCTTTCTGATTTATATCAACAACAGCAGCGGCTGGTAAAATGTACAGTGTTGGACTTCCGCTTCCGGTATGCCCGAGTAAAGACGCTTGACCCGTGCGCTCCGACCAATATATATATTTAACAGTCTGCTATACAGATAAGACTCCACTTATAGATTTGAAGTTCAGCAAGGAAATATTACGGCAATGACCTCCTCTCAAAAGTCTAACAGAAAAGACCCAAAATTGGGCAAAGGCGATGAAGCGAAGGCTACTCAAAAGTAGCTAACGCTAGATGCTAGCTTAGCTCAGAACGACATGGGGAATAGTGACACGCTAATGCTAATGGAGCTCTGCAAGTTCCGTGAAGAATCTGGAAGAGCACAAAAAGGCATAACAGTCTCAGACGCGTATGGAGGCTTCGATTGGTGAAATCAAGAAAAGACTCGACACACTGGAGGAGAGACTGAACACTGCTGAACACAGAGTGAGTGAAACTGAAGATCGTGGCATACAGGAGCGGGCGCTTGCTTATTTACTGAGGAGAGATGCTACATTATCGGCAAAACAAGATGATTTGGAAAATAGAATGCGCAGGAATAACATCAGACTCTACGGAATAGAAGAAGAAGCGGAAGGAAGAAAGATGATTCCGTTTGTCGTTAACTTTCTTAAATCATCTCTGAAGCTGCCTGAAGACTTAGTCATTCACATTGAGAGAGCCCAAAGAGTAACCATGCCGAGGCCAAAAGCAACAGCACCACGAGATCCATTATTGTTCGTTTTTTGGACTTTAATGTAAAACAAATGGTCCTACAACAGGCGTGGAAGCAACGAGACCTGGAGTTCAGAGGGAAGAGAGTTTATTTTGACCAGGATTACTCCCCTGGCATGCAACGAAAAAGGAAGCAAGTACGTGAAGTGATTAAAAAACTCAAGGAGCGTAACATCAAAGCTCAGTCGCCATATCCTGCACAACTTAAAGTGTTCCTGGACACAGGTGTCAAAACTTTCCCCTCTCTGGTGGAGGCCCAACCCACTCTCAGGGATCTGGGAGTTAACGTTGTGGTGGCTGAACGGGATATTTTGGAAAAAGAATTGGTACGTGATACATGGCAGACCCAGGGCAGACTGAAGAGGGATGGACAGATGCTGACCCCGAAGGAAATCAGAGCCATCATAAACACTGAAGACCAAAATGAGGAGAACTAAATAAGTTGACAAGACTATTCTGTTACTGGAAGAAGTGTTACATAAGAATGATAAAATGTAGGCTTAATGACATAATTAGTTTTCTAAATCCATTGGTCAAAGAGCTAACTGGAGATTGTTTTGCTTTACTTCTACAACTGGGCATTTGAAGCAGCAGAGAGTGGAGACTGTGTACCTTACCCAGGGAACAAAGTTTCCCTGCCCATTTTACATCGGGATTGTGTTGCCTATTTTAGGTTCATTAGTTGTTACTGCCAGAGAGACAACACAAGGTACTATTGGAAGTTCATTCATGTTCCAAGTTCCCTTTGGTGTTTTTCGTGTTCCTGGTTTCTCGGCAAACGGACTCTTAATGTTGATTTGATGTTTTGTCTTTATTCAGTCTTACTTATTCACTTACTCCTTCTACAGTGGTACAAGGAAACGGGAATAGGTGGAAACTGTTAGTCCTATGTTTATTTAAACATGACTAGTTTGAAAATTGTTACTTACAATATAAATGGTTTAAACCACGTTATAAAGAGGAAGAAAATTCTAACTCAACTAAAAAGTTGAATTGTTCAATTGGGTTATTACAAGAAACTCACTTAAACGAAGTAGAACATGCTAAGTTAAAAAGAGAGTGTGTGGGACAGGTATTTAGTGCATCATATAAAAATGATAAAAAGCGTGGAGTAGCAATACTCTGCAATAAATCTTTGGGTTTTATATCATAAAATGTTCTTAAGGACAAAAGCGGATGATGGATAATGGTTATTGGTTCTATTGGAGGAATTACTTCAACAATTATAAATGTTTATGCCCCTAATGAGGACAATCCAAGGTTTTTTTAAAAATATAGCACAAATCATAGCAGGAAATTCAAAAGGATTAATAATGGTGGGAGGTGACTTCAACTGTGTATTAAATAACTGTTTAGACAGATTTCCATTTGAACAAAAGCCCCAATCCTCCAAATCAAAGACACTGAGTAGTATGATGGATGAATTGGGGCTTGTGGAAATATGGCGTCTAAAAAAATCCAAGAGTGAGGGATTACACACATTTCTCAAACGTTCATAAGAATAGATTTTTTCTGTATCTCTAAACAAGAGGTCCACAAAGTGAAGGATTGTCATATTGAATCTCAATCACTCTCAGATAATGGGTCTGTTATAATGTCTTTGAATTTAGACCAAGACAAGCCCTCTAAATTGTGGAGATTAAATGTATCACTCTTGAATAACTCTGAGACAATTCAATATATCAAGGATCAATTACAATTCTTTTTGGATACTAATGACACAGATGTGGTTTCTCCTTCTATCTTATGGGACACAGCAAAGGCAGTTCTGAGGCGCAAATTCATATCAATCTACTCAAAAATAAAAAAAGAACGAGAAAAGAACCAAATTAGATTAGAAGAACAAATTAAAAATTAGTAATTGACCGTAAAAGGATAAATAGATACATAAAAGGATAAATAGATACAATTTTACAAGAACTGAAAAGATTTAGACAAGATTTGAATAACTTATTAAAGTATGAGGCAGAAGGTGCATTACGTTTTACTAATCAAAAATATTACGAACAAGGAAATAAAGCAAGTAGATTACCATCATTTCAGTTGAGAAAAACACAGGCAAGTCGAATTGTCCAAAAAGTTACGTGTCCCACATCCAAAAAGACAATGTCACACCCCAGAGCCATCGCCAATGCATTCTCTAATTATTATAAATATTTGTATGATTCAGAAACCAATCAAAATAAAACAAAGAAAATTAGACAATTTCTTAAACAAACCAATCTTCCTACACTTGATGAGACAGAGGCCAAAGCTATAGTGGGCACCATCACAAAAGAAGAAATAAAATCTGCTATCGGAAAGCTCAAAAATGATAAATCACCTGGTGTAGATGGGTTTCCCCGGGAATTTTATCAATGTTTCCAGACAGAAATCATCCCTCTTCTACACAGAGTGTTTAATTATGCTCTAAGTGCCAAAAAAAACACAGAAAACATGGGCCGATGCAATTATTTCTGTGATCCATAAGGAAGGAAAAGATCCTACACAATGTGCCTCATATAGGCCTATAAGTTTACTTTGCAATGATGTTAAAATACTGACTGCCATTTTGGCTAGACGACTTCAGAAGATTATTAATAAACTCATCAACCCCGATCAGACGGGATTTATACCAAAAAGACTAGGAATAAATGATATAAGACCTACACTGAATATAATTACAACAGCTCAAGAGGGTCCCCACCCGGCAATGCTTCTCAGCCTTGATGCTGAGAAGGCATTTGATCGGGTGGACTGGACATTCCTGAAACATGTTTTGATGGAAATGGGTTTTGATAAAAGCTTTATTGAGTGGTTTGAAGTATTGTATACAAATCCTTCCTCAAGAGTAATGGTCATATATCTGAACCCTTTCCTCTAAAAAGAGGAATTAATAAGGAATGATCCCTCGATTTTAGGTATATCGGATAAACTTAGGACCCATAAGTTATCATTGTACGCTGACGATGTCATTTTCTATATTAAAGATCCAATGACTTCTGTTCCTGCACTTTTAAATTGTTTAAAGGATTTCAGTGATGTTTCAGGATACAAAGTTAATGAGTCAAAATCAGAAGCCATGATGATGAAGGGGGTTTGGCCCTCGGAACTATCTAGAAGGGTCAAATTTAATTGGTCTCCCAACAGGTTTCAATATTTAGGAATTACTATTACCTCAGATGTCTCTCAACTATATAAAGCAAATTACGGGAAATTGATTGATCAAATTCAAAAAGACTTAAAGAGGTGGGAAATATTGCCACTTTCTTTTTTCGGTAGAATTGAAACCATTAGAATGAATGTTCTTCCCAGGTTTCTGTATCTGTTTTATCCCTTCCTATCTGGATTCCAGCTGTCAATTTTAAAAAGATACATAAAATGATTTCTGCTTTTATTTGGCAACAAAAAAAAACTAGAATCAAATTTTCCCAGCTGACCAGTAGCAAAGCATGTGGAGGTCTTAATCTACCAAATTTGAAACTATACTATTGGGCAGCTCAATTACGTGGAGTAGTGGAATGGATGAAACAGAGTAAAGATACTACATGGTTAACTTTGGAGCAAAGTTCATGCCCCAGATTTTCACTGCAGGCTTATGCATTTTGCTCAACAGAATTATGGACCAAATACAAAATTACAAACACCTGGATGAAATGTACTCAAAAAGTTTTAAGTAGTATTAGAAAACAGATAAACACTCCCCAGTCCATCTCCAGGGCTATGAAAATTTATCACATTATAGACTTTTTGCCAGGTCAATTGGATTCACGGTTTCGTGACTGGGAGAAGAAGGGTCTTATGGTTATAGATGACTTGTTTGAGGGAGATCATTTAAAATCCTTTAGTCAGATTCAGGAGATTTCTATAGATTTCTGCAGTTGAGGCGTTATTTGATATCACACAAAGAATGGTCACTACTTCAAACACAAGCCACTGACTTGGAAAGGTTTTTCATAAGGAACATAAAAGAAGATAAATGTGACAAGGTTGTGTCGAATCTTTATAAATCCCTACATCTGAATATACCGAAGAGTACTCTCCAGGTAAGGGAGAAGTGGGAACTAGAAATGAATGTTGTGATTGAAGACCAAGAATGGGAAAAATGATGTGAAAATGGGCACAAACTGACTAGCAGTCCAACATGGAAAGAGTTTATTTGGAAAGTGAACATTAGATATTTTAAAACCCCATTTATTATCTCTAAGTTTGACAAAACTAAAACAAATTTATGCTGGAGAAATTGTGGGCAAATTGGAGATCACACACACATTTTTTGGGATTGTCCGAAACTTAAGTCATTCTGGGAGGGAATTAGGGGAGAACTTTACAAAATACTACATACCCACATTGAATTTGACCCGCTGATTTTTATCTTTGGGGTGCGCTCTGTTAATTTTTTAAATAAGGATAAAGAATATCTTTTGAAAATTCTTGTCTTGGTAGCAAAAAAAAATGCTGTATCCTGGTATAAACCACTTCCTCCAACAATAAATCAGTGGAAGGAAAGAATTCTGAGGGTCTATACAATGGAAAAAATAAGAGCAAACCTAAACCTTACCACTGATTTGTTTAAGAAGAGGTGGAATCCTGTGACAATCTATTTGAATTTGACACTGTAGCATTTGAGTCTGTGGTTGGGGGGGGATTATTTGTATTTTTCTGTACTCACTACAATAATTATAGGCAGATAGGAAAAAAAAAAAAAGAGACATTTCCTTCTATTTAACAGTACACTGATTTGAGATACCAGCTTGCTGAGACGTTCTGTTTGTTTATTTATTTTGTTTACTATTTATTTTTGTTTTGCTTGCTAAAACAATAGATTGTATATATTGTAAAGCTTGAAATATGAATAAAACTTTGTTTAAAAAAATGTACAGAGTTCTAACCTGTGATATCAGTCAGCAGTGACGAGGCATGGCGAGGTGTCGGCTGCTAACGCACGCTAACCGTCTGGTAATCCGTCCCTCATCTGTCTCTCCTGCACACACGCAGAGTCAAAGCGCATGTTTTAGGCAGCCTCTGTTCCTGCAGCAAACTTTTATTCTGGATTAAACAGACACACTTTTACCAGGCGCGTTGTCCACCAAGACATCGGCTGGTTCTTACTGTGGACATGTTTACAAGTCACTCCTTCTTTCTACGGGAATTCTTCTTTTCATCTTTTAAAAGGCAGAAATTCTCGACCGGTTGAGGATTGTTTCTCCACACATTGAGCACAAACATGTCGGCACATTTTAAATATGATACTTATAAAACATTTTAAAACTATCATATTTTAAAACATTTTCCTCCTGCATTAGGTCGTAACAACACATTCAACAGCTTCACAGATATACATTTATAGATTTACTTTGCTTGAGTTTCTAGTGTTTGTTTTACAAATTATAATAAAAAAATATAATTACTCAAAGAAATAATCGACAGAGTAGCCGATTCCAAAAGTACTCGATAGTTACAGCTCTATTAGTATCCTGGGAGTTAACGCTTTTCCTAAAGCATCGACATCAGTTTTGGCAGTTGGTTTTATCAGACTTCCAAACAGCTCGTCTGCCCACGGTGCCAGCCTTGGTTCCTCACAAGCAACTCTCTTTACATTACAGCTCTGGCTTTCTGCATCTTTTCCATTTTGTACCGAATATTGGTCAAAGGACAGAAATCAAAGCCTGGATGAGATGTGTCAGAGTTGTGGGATCGGTCGGGGAGACGTGGTCGGTCGGGGAGACGGGGTCGGTACTGGAGACGGGGTCGGTCGGGGAGACGGGGTCGGTACTGGAGACGGGGTCGGTCGGGGAGACGGGGTCGGTACTGGAGACGTGGTCGGTCGGGGAGACGGGGTCGGTACTGGAGACGTGGTCGGTCGGGGAGACGGGATCGGTACTGGAGACGGGGTCGGTACTGGAGACGGGGTCGGTCGGGGAGACGGGATCGGTACTGGAGACGGGGTCGGTCGGGGAGACGGGGTCGGTCAGGGAGACGGAGTCGGTACTGGAGACGGGGTCGGTACTGGAGACGGGGTCGGTCGGGGAGACGGGGTTGGTCGGGGAGACGGGATCGGTACTGGAGACGGGGTCGGTACTGGAGACGGGGTCGGTACTGGAGACGGGGTCGGTCGGGGAGACGGGGTCGGTCAGGGAGACGGAGTCGGTACTGGAGACGGGGTCGGTACTGGAGACGGGGTCGGTCGGGGAGACGGGATCGGTACTGGAGACGGGGTCGGTCAGGGAGACGGGATCGGTACTGGAGACGGGGTCGGTCGGGGAGACGGGATCGGTACTGGAGACGGGGTCGGTCGGGGAGACGGGATCGGTCGGGGAGACGGGGTCGGTCGGGGAGACGGGATCGGTACTGGAGACGGGATCGGCACTGGAGACGGGATCGGTCGGGGAGACGGGATCGGTACTGAAGATGGGATCGGTCGGGTAGACGGGATCGGTACTGAAGACGGGATCGGTCGGGAAGACGGGGTCGGTCGGGGAGACGGGATCGGTCGGGGAGACGGGGTCGGTACTGGAGACGGGGTCGGTCGGGGAGACGGGAACGGTACTGGAGACGGGGTCGGTACTGGAGACGGGGTCGGTTGGGGAGACGGGATCGGTACTGGAGACGGGGTCGGTCGGGGAGACGGGATCGGTACTGGAGACGGGGTCGGTCGGGGAGACGGGGTCGGTCAGGGAGACGGAGTCGGTACTGGAGACGGGGTCGGTACTGGAGACGGGGTCGGTCGGGGAGACGGGGTTGGTCGGGGAGACGGGATCGGTACTGGAGACGGGGTCGGTCAGGGAGACGGGATCGGTACTGGAGACGGGGTCGGTCGGGGAGACGGGATCGGTACTGGAGACGGGGTCGGTTGGGGAGACGGGATCGGTCGGGGAGACGGGGTCGGTACTGGAGACGGGGTCGGTCGGGGAGACGGGGTCGGTCGGGGAGACGGGGTCGGTACTGGAGACGGGGTCGGTAGGGGAGACGGGATCGGTACTGGAGACGGGGTCGGTCGGGGAGACGGGATCGGTACTGGAGACGGGGTCGGTCGGGGAGACGGGATCGGTACTGGAGACGGGGTCGGTCGGGGAGACGGAGTCGGTACTGGAGACGGGGTCGGTCGGGGAGACGGGAACGGTACTGGAGACGGGGTCGGTCGGGGAGACGGGATCGGTACTGGAGACGGGGTCGGTCGGGGAGACGGGATCGGTCGGGGAGACAGGATTGGTACTGGAGACGGGGTCGGTCGGGGAGACGGGATCGGTACTGTAGACGGGGTCGGTTGGGGAGACGGGATCGGTACTGGAGACGGGGTCGGTCGGGGAGACGGGATCGGTACTGGAGACGGGGTCGGTCGGGGAGACGGGATCGGTACTGGAGACGGGGTCGGTCGGGGAGACGGAGTCGGTACTGGAGACGGGGTCGGTCGGGGAGACGGGAACGGTACTGGAGACGGGGTCGGTCGGGGAGACGGGATCGGTACTGGAGACGGGGTCGGTCGGGGAGACGGGATCGGTCGGGGAGACAGGATTGGTACTGGAGACGGGGTCGGTCGGGGAGACGGGATCGGTACTGTAGACGGGGTCGGTTGGGGAGACGGGATCGGTACTGGAGACGGGGTCGGTCGGGGAGACGGGATCGGTACTGGAGACGGGGTCGGTCGGGGAGACGGGGTCGGTACTGAAGACGGGGTCGGTTGGGGAGACGGGATCGGTACTGGAGACGGGGTCGGTCGGGGAGACGGGATCGGTCGGGGAGACGGGATCGGTACTGGAGACGGGGTCGGTCGGGGAGACGGGGTCGGTACTGGAGACGGGGTCGGTCGGGGAGACGGGATCGGTCGGGGAGACGGGATCGGTACTGGAGACGGGGTCGGTCGGGGAGACGGGATCGGTACTGGAGACGTGGTCGGTCGGGGAGATGGGATCGGTACTGGAGACGTGGTCGGTCGGGGAGACGGGGTCGGTACTGGAGACGTGGTCGGTCGGGGAGACGGGATCGGTACTGGAGACGGGGTCGGTCGGGGAGACGTGGTCGGTCGGGGAGACGGGATCGGTACTGGAGACGTGGTCGGTCGGGGAGACGGGATCGGTACTGGAGACGGGGTCGGTCGGGGAGACGGGGTCGGTACTGGAGACGGGGTCGGTCGGGGAGACGGGATCGGTACTGGAGACGGGGTCGGTCGGGGAGACGGAGTCGGTACTGGAGACGGGGTCGGTCGGGGAGACGGGGTCGGTACTGGAGACGGGGTCGGTCGGGGAGACGGGATCGGTACTGGAGACGGGGTCGGTCGGGGAGACGGGATCGGTACTGGAGACGGGGTCGGTCGGGGAGACGGGATCGGTACTGGAGACGGGGTCGGTCGGGGAGACGGAGTCGGTACTGGAGACGGGGTCGGTCGGGGAGACGGGAAAGGTACTGGAGACGGGGTCGGTACTGGAGACGGGATCGGTCGGGGAGACAGGATCGGTGCTGGAGACGGGGTCGGTCGGGCAGACAGGATCGGTACTGGAGACGGGGTCGGTTGGGGAGACGGGATCGGTACTGGAGACGGGGTCGGTCGGGGAGACGGGATCGGTACTGGAGACGGGGTTGGTCGGGGAGACGGGGTCGGTCGGGGAGACGGGATCAGCCGGGGAGACGGGGTCGGTATTGGAGACGGGATCGGTCGGGGAGACGGGATCGGTACTGGAGATGGTGTCGGTACTGGAGACGGGATCGGTACTTGAGACGGGATCGGTTGGTGAGACGGGGTCGGTACTGGATATGGGGTCGGTACTGGAGACGGGGTCGGTACTGGAGACGGGGTCGGTACTGGAGACGGGGTCGGTAGGGGAGACGGGATCGGTCGGGGAGACGGGGTCGGTCGGGGAGACGGGATCGGTACTGGAGACGGGATCGGTCGGGGAGACGGGATCGGCACTGGAGACGGGATCGGTCGGGGAGACGGGATCGGTACTGAAGATGGGATCGGTCGGGTAGACGGGATCGGTACTGAAGACGGGATCGGTCGGGGAGACGGGGTCGGTCGGGGAGACGGGATCGGTCGGGGAGACGGGGTCGGTACTGGAGACGGGGTCGGTCGGGGAGACGGGATCGGTACTGGAGATGGGGTCGGTACTGGAGACGGGATTGGTACTGGAGACGGGATCGGTCGGGGAGACGGGGTCGGTCGGGGAGACGGGATCGGTACTGGAGACGGGATCGGTAGGGGAGACGGGATCGGTCAGGGAGACGGGATCGGTCGGAGAGACGGGGTCGGTACTGGAGACGGGGTCGGTACTGGAGACGGGATCGGTCGGGGAGACGGGGTCGGTCGGGGAGACGGGGACGGTCGGGGAGACGGGATCGGTCGGGGAGACGGGGTCGGTCGGGGAGACGGGGTCGGTCGGGGAGACGGGATCGGTGATGGAGACATTGGTCGGTCGGGTAGACGGGGTTGGTACTGGAGACGGGGTCGGTCGGGGAGACGGGATCAGCCGGGGAGACGGGGTCGGTATTGGAGACGGGATCGGTCGGGGAGACGGGATCGGTACTGGAGATGGGGTCGGTACTGGAGACGGGATCGGTACTTGAGACGGGATCGGTTGGGGAGACGGGGTCGGTACTGGAGACGGGGTCAGTACTGGAGATGGGGTCGGTACTGGAGACGGGATCGGTACTAGAGACGGGATCGGTTGGTGAGACGGGGTCGGTACTGGAGATGGGGTCGGTACTGGAGACGGGGTCGGTCGGGGAGACGGGATCGGTCGGGGAGACGGGATCGGTCGGGGAGACGGGGTCGGTCGGGGAGACGGGATCGGTACTGGAGACGGGATCGGTCGGGGTGACGGGATCGGCACTGGAGACGGGATCGGTCGGGGAGACGGGATCGGTACTGAAGATGGGATCGGTCGGGGAGACGGGATCGGTACTAAAGACGGGATCGGTCGGGGAGACGGGGTCGGTCGGGGAGACGGGATCGGTCGGGGAGACGGGGTCGGTACTGGAGACGGGGTCGGTCGGGGAGACGGGATCGGTACTGGAGATGGGATCGGTACTGGAGACGGGATTGGTACTGGAGACGGGATCGGTCGGTGAGACGGGGTCGGTACTGGAGACGGGGTCGGTCGGGGAGACGGGATCGGTACTGGAGACGGGATCGGTAGGGGAGACGGGTCGGTACTGGAGATGGGGTCGGTCGGGGAGACGGGGTCGGTCGGGGAGACGGGATCGGTCGGGGAGACGGGATCGGTCGGAGAGACGGGGTCGGTCGGGGAGACGGGGTCGGTACTGGAGACGGGGTCGGTCGGGGAGACGGGATCGGTCGGGGAGACGGGGTCGGGACTGGAGACGGGGTCGGTACTGGAGTCGGGTTCGGTCGGGGAGACGGGATCGGTCGGGGAGACGGGGTCGGTCGGGGAGACGGGATCGGTCGGGGAGACGGGATCGGTACTGGAGACGGAGTCGGTCGGGGAGACGGGATCGGTCGGGGAGACGGGATCGGTCGGGGAGACAGGATCGGTACTGGAGACGGGATCGGTCGGGGGACGGGGTCGGTCGGGGAGACGGGATCGGTACTGGAGACGGGGTCGGTCGGGGAGACGGGGTCGGTCGGGGAGACGGGGTCGGTACTGGAGACGGGGTCGGTCGGGGAGACGGGATCGGTCGGGGAGACGGGATCGGTACTGGAGACGGGATCGGTCGGGGAGACGGGTCGGTACTGGAGATGGGGTCGGTACTGGAGACGGGATCGGTCGGGGAGACGGGGTCGGTCGTGGAGACGGGATCGGTTGTGGAGACGGGATCGGTACTGGAGACGGGATCGGTCGGGGAGACGGGGTCGGTCGGGGAGACGGGATCGGTCGGGTAGACGGGGTCGGTACTGGAGACTGGAGACGGGGTCGGTCGGGGAGACGGGGTCGGTCGGGGAGACGGGATCGGTCGGGTAGACGGGGTCGGTACTGGAGACTGGAGACGGGGTCGGTCGGGGAGACGGGGTCGGTCGGGGAGACGGGATCGGTCGGGGAGACGGGGTCGGTCGGGGAGACGGGATCGGTCGGGGAGACGGGGTCGGTACTGGAGACGGCATCGGTACTGGAGACAGGGTCGGTTGGGGAGACGGGGTCGGTACTGGAGATGGGGTCGGTACTGGAGACGGGATCGGTACTGGAGACGGGATCGGTACTGGAGACGGGGTCGGTACTGGAGACGGGATCGGTCGGGGAGACGGGGTCGGTCGGGGAGACGGGATCGGTACTGGAGACGGGATCGGTACTGGAGACGGGGTGGGTCGGGGAGACGGGATCGGTACTGGAGACGGGATCGGTACTGGAGACGGGGTCGGTACTGGAGACGGGATCGGTCGGGGAGACGGGATCGGTCGGGGAGACGGGATCGGTCGGGGAGACGGGATCGGTGATTTAGACATGGTCGGTCGGGTAGACGGGGTTGGTACTGGAGACGGGGTCGGTCGGGGAGACGGGATCAGCCGGGGAGACGGGGTCGGTATTGGAGACGGGATCGGTCGGGGAGACGGGATCGGTACTGGAGATGGGGTCGGTACTGGAGACGGGATCGGTACTTGAGACGGGATCGGTTGGGGAGACGGGGTCGGTACTGGAGACGGGATCAGTACTGGAGATGGGGTCGGTACTGGAGACGGGATCGGTACTGGAGACGGGATCGGTTGGTGAGACGGGGTCGGTACTGGAGATGGGGTCGGTACTGGAGACGGGGTCGGTCGGGGAGACGGGATCGGTCGGGAAGACGGGATCGGTCGGGGAGACGGGGTCGGTCGGGGAGACGGGATCGGTACTGGAGACGGGATCGGTCGGGGTGACGGGATTGGCACTGGAGACGGGGTCGGTACTGGAGTCGGGTTCGGTCGGGGAGACGGGGTCGGTACTGGAGACGGGGTCGGTCGGGGAGACGGGATCGGTCGGGGAGACGGGTCGGTACTGGAGATGGGGTCGGTACTGGAGATGGGGTCGGTACTGGAGACGGGATCGGTCGGGGTGACGGGATCGGCACTGGAGACGGGATCGGTCGGGGAGACGGGATCGGTACTGAAGATGGGATCGGTCGGGGAGACGGGATCGGTACTAAAGACGGGGTCGGTCGGGGAGACGGGAACGGTACTGGAGACGGGGTCGGTACTGGAGACGGGATCGGTCGGGGAGACAGGATCGGTGCTGGAGACGGGGTCGGTCGGGGAGACAGGATCGGTACTGGAGACGGGGTCGGTTGGGGAGACGGGATCGGTACTGGAGACGGGGTCGGTCGGGGAGACGGGATCGGTACTGGAGACGGGGTTGGTCGGGGAGACGGGGTCGGTCGGGGAGACGGGATCAGCCGGGGAGACGGGGTCGGTATTGGAGACGGGATCGGTCGGGGAGACGGGATCGGTACTGGAGATGGGGTCGGTACTGGAGACGGGATCGGTACTTGAGACGGGATCGGTTGGTGAGACGGGGTCGGTACTGGATATGGGGTCGGTACTGGAGACGGGGTCGGTACTGGAGACGGGGTCGGTACTGGAGACGGGGTCGGTAGGGGAGACGGGATCGGTCGGGGAGACGGGGTCGGTCGGGGAGACGGGATCGGTACTGGAGACGGGATCGGTCGGGGAGACGGGATCGGCACTGGAGACGGGATCGGTCGGGGAGACGGGATCGGTACTGAAGATGGGATCGGTCGGGTAGACGGGATCGGTACTGAAGACGGGATCGGTCGGGGGAGACGGGGTCGGTCGGGGAGACGGGATCGGTCGGGGAGACGGGGTCGGTACTGGAGACGGGGTCGGTCGGGGAGACGGGATCGGTACTGGAGATGGGGTCGGTACTGGAGACGGGATTGGTACTGGAGACGGGATCGGTCGGGGAGACGGGGTCGGTCGGGGAGACGGGATCGGTACTGGAGACGGGATCGGTAGGGGAGACGGGATCGGTCAGGGAGACGGGATCGGTCGGAGAGACGGGGTCGGTACTGGAGACGGGGTCGGTACTGGAGACGGGGACGGTCGGGGAGACGGGATCAGCCGGGGAGACGGGGTCGGTATTGGAGACGGGATCGGTCGGGGAGACGGGATCGGTACTGGAGATGGGGTCGGTACTGGAGACGGGATCGGTACTTGAGACGGGATCGGTTGGGGAGACGGGGTCGGTACTGGAGACGGGGTCAGTACTGGAGATGGGGTCGGTACTGGAGACGGGATCGGTACTAGAGACGGGATCGGTTGGTGAGACGGGGTCGGTACTGGAGATGGGGTCGGTACTGGAGACGGGGTCGGTCGGGGAGACGGGATCGGTCGGGGAGACGGGATCGGTCGGGGAGACGGGGTCGGTCGGGGAGACGGGATCGGTACTGGAGACGGGATCGGTCGGGGTGACGGGATCGGCACTGGAGACGGGATCGGTCGGGGAGACGGGATCGGTACTGAAGATGGGATCGGTCGGGGAGACGGGATCGGTACTAAAGACGGGATCGGTCGGGGAGACGGGGTCGGTCGGGGAGACGGGATCGGTCGGGGAGACGGGGTCGGTACTGGAGACGGGGTCGGTCGGGGAGACGGGATCGGTACTAAAGACGGGATCGGTCGGGGAGACGGGGTCGGTCGGGGAGACGGGATCGGTCGGGGAGACGGGGTCGGTATTGGAGACGGGATCGGTCGGGGAGACGGGATCGGTACTGGAGATGGGGTCGGTACTGGAGACGGGATCGGTACTTGAGACGGGATCGGTTGGGGAGACGGGGTCGGTACTGGAGACGGGATCAGTACTGGAGATGGGGTCGGTACTGGAGACGGGATCGGTACTGGAGACGGGATCGGTTGGTGAGACGGGGTCGGTACTGGAGATGGGGTCGGTACTGGAGACGGGATCGGTCGGGGAGACGGGGTCGGTCGGGGAGACGGGATCGGTACTGGAGACGGGATCGGTCGGGGTGACGGGATCGGCACTGGAGACGGGATCGGTCGGGGAGACGGGATCGGTACTGAAGATGGGATCGGTCGGGGAGACGGGATCGGTACTAAAGACGGGATCGGTCGGGGAGACGGGATTGGTACTGGAGACGGGATCGGTCGGGGAGACGGGGTCGGTACTGGAGACGGGGTCGGTCGGGGAGACGGGATCGGTACTGGAGACGGGATCAGTAGGGGAGACGGGTCGGTACTGGAGATGGGGTCGGTCGGGGAGACGGGGTCGGTCGGGGAGACGGGATCGGTCGGGGAGACGGGATCGGTCGGAGAGACGGGGTCGGTCGGGGAGACGGGGTCGGTACTGGAGACGGGGTCGGTCGGGGAGACGGGATCGGTCGGGGAGACGGGGTCGGGACTGGAGACGGGGTCGGTACTGGAGTCGGGTTCGGTCGGGGAGACGGGGTCGGTACTGGAGACGGGGTCGGTCGGGGAGACGGGATCGGTCGGGGAGACGGGTCGGTACTGGAGATGGGGTCGGTACTGGAGATGGGGTCGGTACTGGAGACGGGATCGGTCGGGGTGACGGGATCGGCACTGGAGACGGGATCGGTCGGGGAGACGGGATCGGTACTGAAGATGGGATCGGTCGGGGAGACGGGATCGGTACTAAAGACGGGATCGGTCGGGGAGACGGGATTGGTACTGGAGACGGGATCGGTCGGGGAGACGGGATCGGTCGGGGAGACGGGGTCGGTCGGGGAGACGGGGTCGGTACTGGAGACGGGGTCGGTCGGGGAGACAGGATCGGTCGGGGAGACGGGGTCGGGACTGGAGACGGGGTCGGTACTGGAGTCGGGTTCGGTCGGGGAGACGGGATCGGTACTGGAGACGGAGTCGGTACTGGAGACGGAGTCGGTCGGGGAGACGGGATCGGTCGGGGAGACGGGATCGGTACTGGAGATGGGGTCGGTACTGGAGACGGGATTGGTACTGGAGACGGGATCGGTCGGGGAGACGGGATCGGTACTGGAGACGGGGTCGGTTGGGGAGACGGGATCGGTACTGGAGACGGGATCGGTAGGGGAGACGGGTCGGTACTGGAGATGGGGTCGGTCGGGGAGACGGGGTCGGTCGGGGAGACGGGATCGGTCGGGGAGACGGGATCGGTCGGAGAGACGGGGTCGGTCGGGGAGACGGGGTCGGTACTGGAGACGGGGTCGGTCGGGGAGACAGGATCGGTCGGGGAGACGGGGTCGGGACTGGAGACGGGGTCGGTACTGGAGTCGGGTTCGGTCGGGGAGACGGGATCGGTCGGGGAGACGGGATCGGTACTGGAGACGGAGTCGGTACTGGAGACGGAGTCGGTCGGGGAGACGGGATCGGTCGGGGAGACGGGATCGGTACTGGAGACGGGATCGGTCGGGGGACGGGGTCGGTACTGGAGACGGGGTCGGTACTGGAGACGGGGTCGGTCGGGGAGACGGGATCGGTCTGGGAGACGGGGTCGGTCGGGGAGACGGGGTCGGTACTGGAGACGGGGTCGGTCGGGGAGACGGGATCGGTCGGGGAGACGGGATCGGTACTGGAGACGGGATCGGTCGGGGAGACGGGTCGGTACTGGAGATGGGGTCGGTACTGGAGACGGGATCGGTCGGGGAGACGGGGGCGGTCGTGGAGACGGGATCGGTTGTTGAGACGGGATCGGTACTGGAGACGGGGTCAGTACTGGAGATGGGGTCGGTACTGGAGACGGGATCGGTACTGGAGACGGGATCGGTTGGTGAGACGGGGTCGGTACTGGAGATGGGGTCGGTACTGGAGACGGGGTCGGTCGGGGAGACGGGATCGGTCGGGGAGACGGGGTCGGTACTGGAGACGGGGTCGGTCGGGGAGACGGGATCGGTACTGGAGATGGGGTCGGTACTGGAGACGGGATTGGTACTGGAGACGGGATCGGTCGGGGAGACGGGGTCGGTACTGGAGACGGGGTCGGTTGGGGAGACGGGATCGGTACTGGAGACGGGATCGGTAGGGGAGACGGGTCGGTACTGGAGATGGGGTCGGTCGGGGAGACGGGGTCGGTCGGGGAGACGGGATCGGTCGGGGAGACGGGATCGGTCGGAGAGACGGGGTCGGTCGGGGAGACGGGGTCGGTACTGGAGACGGGGTCGGTACTGGAGACGGGGTCGGTCGGGGAGACAGGATCGGTCGGGGAGACGGGGTCGGGACTGGAGACGGGGTCGGTACTGGAGTCGGGTTCGGTCGGGGAGACGGGGTCGGTCGGGGAGACGGGATCGGTCGGGGAGACGGGATCGGTACTGGAGACGGAGTCGGTACTGGAGACGGAGTCGGTCGGGGAGACGGGATCGGTACTGGAGACGGGGTCGGTTGGGGAGACGGGATCGGTACTGGAGACGGGATCGGTAGGGGAGACGGGTCGGTACTGGAGATGGGGTCGGTCGGGGAGACGGGGTCGGTCGGGGATACGGGATCGGTCGGGGAGACGGGATCGGTCGGAGAGACGTGGTCGGTCGGGGAGACGGGGTCGGTACTGGAGACGGGGTCGGTCGGGGAGACGGGATCGGTCGGAGAGACGTGGTCGGTCGGGGAGACGGGGTCGGTACTGGAGACGGGGTCGGTCGGGGAGACAGGATCGGTCGGGGAGACGGGGTCGGGACTGGAGACGGGGTCGGTACTGGAGTCGGGTTCGGTCGTGGAGACGGGATCGGTCGGGGAGACGGGATCGGTCGGGGAGACGGGATCGGTACTGGAGACGGAGTCGGTACTGGAGACGGAGTCGGTCGGGGAGACGGGGTCGGTCGGGGATACGGGATCGGTCGGGGAGACGGGATCGGTCGGAGAGACGTGGTCGGTCGGGGAGACGGGGTCGGTACTGGAGACGGGGTCGGTCGGGGAGACGGGATCGGTCGGGGAGACAGGATCGGTCGGGGAGACGGGGTCGGGACTGGAGACGGGGTCGGTACTGGAGTCGGGTTCGGTCGTGGAGACGGGATCGGTCGGGGAGACGGGGTCGGTCGGGGAGACGGGATCGGTCGGGGAGACGGGATCGGTACTGGAGACGGAGTCGGTACTGGAGACGGAGTCGGTCGGGGAGACGGGATCGGTCGGGGAGACGGGGTCGGTCGGGGAGACGGGGTCCGTCGGGGAGACGGGATCGGTCGGGGAGACGGGATCGGTACTGGAGACGGAGTCGGTCGGGGGACGGGGTCGGTACTGGAGACGGGGTCGGTACTGGAGACGGGGTCGGTCGGGGAGACGGGATCGGTCTGGGAGACCGGGTCGGTCGGGGAGACGGGGTCGGTACTGGAGACGGGGTCGGTCGGGGAGACGGGATCGGTCGGGGAGACGGGATCGGTACTGGAGACGGGATCGGTCGGGGAGACGGGTCGGTACTGGAGATGGGGTCGGTACTGGAGACGGGATCGGTCGGGGAGACGGGGTCGGTCGTGGAGACGGGATCGGTTGTTGAGACGGGATCGGTACTGGAGACGGGGTCAGTACTGGAGATGGGGTCGGTACTGGAGACGGGATCGGTACTGGAGACGGGATCGGTTGGTGAGACGGGGTCGGTACTGGAGATGGGGTCGGTACTGGAGACGGGGTCGGTCGGGGAGACGGGATCGGTCGGGGAGACGGGGTCGGTCGGGGAGACGGGGTCGGTCGGGGAGACGGGATCGGTACTGGAGATGGGGTCGGTACTGGAGACGGGATTGGTACTGGAGACGGGATCGGTCGGGGAGACGGGGTCGGTACTGGAGACGGGGTCGGTTGGGGAGACGGGATCGGTACTGGAGACGGGATCGGTAGGGGAGACGGGTCGGTACTGGAGATGGGGTCGGTCGGGGAGACGGGGTCGGTCGGGGAGACGGGATCGGTCGGGGAGACGGGATCGGTCGGAGAGACGGGGTCGGTCGGGGAGACGGGGTCGGTACTGGAGACGGGGTCGGTCGGGGATACAGGATCGGTCGGGGAGACGGGGTCGGGACTGGAGACGGGGTCGGTACTGGAGTCGGGTTCGGTCGGGGAGACGGGATCGGTCGGGGAGACGGGGTCGGTCGGGGAGACGGGATCGGTCGGGGAGACGGGATCGGTACTGGAGACGGAGTCGGTACTGGAGACGGAGTCGGTCGGGGAGACGGGATCGGTACTGGAGACGGGGTCGGTCGGGGAGACGGGATCGGTACTGGAGACGGGATCGGTAGGGGAGACGGGTCGGTACTGGAGATGGGGTCGGTACTGGAGACGGGGTCGGTCGGGGAGACGGGATCGGTCGGGGAGACGGGGTCGGTACTGGAGACGGGGTCGGTCGGGGAGACGGGATCGGTACTGGAGATGGGGTCGGTACTGGAGACGGGATTGGTACTGGAGACGGGATCGGTCGGGGAGACGGGGTCGGTACTGGAGACGGGGTCGGTTGGGGAGACGGGATCGGTCGGGGAGACGGGGTCGGTACTGGAGACGGGGTCGGTCGGGGAGACGGGATCGGTACTGGAGATGGGGTCGGTACTGGAGACGGGATTGGTACTGGAGACGGGATCGGTCGGGGAGACGGGGTCGGTACTGGAGACGGGGTCGGTTGGGGAGACGGGATCGGTACTGGAGACGGGGTCGGTACTGGAGACGGGATTGGTACTGGAGACGGGATCGGTCGGGGAGACGGGGTCGGTACTGGAGACGGGATCGGTCGGGGAGACGGGGTCGGTACTGGAGACGGGGTCGGTTGGGGAGACGGGATCGGTACTGGAGACGGGGTCGGTTGGGGAGACGGGATCGGTACTGGAGATGGGGTCGGTACTGGAGACGGGATTGGTACTGGAGACGGGATCGGTCGGGGAGACGGGGTCGGTACTGGAGACGGGATCGGTAGGGGAGACGGGTCGGTACTGGAGATGGGGTCGGTCGGGGAGACGGGGTCGGTCGGGGAGACGGGATCGGTCGGGGAGACGGGATCGGTCGGAGAGACGGGGTCGGTCGGGGAGACGGGGTCGGTACTGGAGACGGGGTCGGTCGGGGAGACAGGATCGGTCAGGGAGACGGGGTCGGGACTGGAGACGGGGTCGGTACTGGAGTCGGGTTCGGTCGGGGAGACGGGATCGGTCGGGGAGACGGGGTCGGTCGGGGAGACGGGATCGGTCGGGGAGACGGGATCGGTACTGGAGACGGAGTCGGTACTGGAGACGGAGTCGGTCGGGGAGACGGGATCGGTCGGGGAGACGGGGTCGGTCGGGGAGACGGGGTCGGTCGGGGAGACGGGATCAGTCGGGGAGACGGGATCGGTACTGGAGACGGAGTCGGTACTGGAGACGGAGTCGGTCGGGGAGACGGGATCGGTCGGGGAGACGGGATCGGTATTGGAGACGGGATCGGTCGGGGAGACGGGATCGGTACTGGAGATGGGGTTGGTACTGGAGACGGGATTGGTACTGGAGACGGGATCGGTCGGGGAGACGGGGTCGGTACTGGAGACGGGGTCGGTTGGGGAGACGGGATCGGTACTGGAGACGGGATCGGTAGGGGAGACGGGTCGGTACTGGAGATGGGGTCGGTCGGGGAGACGGGGTCGGTCGGGGAGACGGGATCGGTCGGGGAGACGGGATCGGTCGGAGAGACGGGGTCGGTCGGGGAGACGGGGTCGGTACTGGAGACGGGGTCGGTCGGGGAGACAGGATCGGTCGGGGAGACGGGGTCGGGACTGGAGACGGGGTCGGTACTGGAGTCGGGTTCGGTCGGGGAGACGGGATCGGTCTGGGAGACGGGGTCGGTCGGGGAGACGGGGTCGGTACTGGAGACGGGGTCGGTCGGGGAGACGGGATCGGTCAGGGAGACGGGATCGGTACTGGAGACGGGATCGGTCGGGGAGACGGGTCGGTACTGGAGATGGGGTCGGTACTGGAGACGGGATCGGTCGGGGAGACGGGGTCGGTCGTGGAGACGGGATCGGTTGTTGAGACGGGATCGGTACTGGAGACGGGGTCAGTACTGGAGATGGGGTCGGTACTGGAGACGGGATCGGTACTGGAGACGGGATCGGTTGGTGAGACGGGGTCGGTACTGGAGATGGGGTCGGTACTGGAGACGGGGTCGGTCGGGGAGACGGGATCGGTCGGGGAGACGGGGTCGGTACTGGAGACGGGGTCGGTCGGGGAGACGGGATCGGTACTGGAGATGGGGTCGGTACTGGAGACGGGATTGGTACTGGAGACGGGATCGGTCGGGGAGACGGGGTCGGTACTGGAGACGGGGTCGGTTGGGGAGACGGGATCGGTACTGGAGACGGGATCGTTTGGGGAGACGGGTCGGTACTGGAGATGGGGTCGGTCGGGGAGACGGGGTCGGTCGGGGAGACGGGATCGGTCGGAGAGACGGGGTCGGTCGGGGAGACGGGGTCGGTACTGGAGACGGGGTCGGTCGGGGAGACAGGATCGGTCGGTACTGGAGACGGGGTCGGGACTGGAGACGGGGTCGGTACTGGAGTCGGGTTCGGTCGGGGAGACGGGATCGGTCGGGGAGACGGGGTCGGTCGGGGAGACGGGATCGGTCGGGGAGACGGGATCGGTACTGGAGACGGAGTCGGTACTGGAGACGGAGTCGGTCGGGGAGACGGGATCGGTCGGGGAGACGGGGTCGGTACTGGAGACGGAGTCGGTACTGGAGACGGAGTCGGTCGGGGAGACGGGATCGGTCGGGGAGACGGGATCGGTACTGGAGACGGGTTCGGTCGGGGAGACGGGATCGGTCGGGGAGACGGGATCGGTCGGGGAGACGGGATCGGTACTGGAGACGGAGTCGGTACTGGAGACGGAGTCGGTCGGGGAGACGGGATCGGTCGGGGAGACGGGATCGGTACTGGAGACGGGATCGGTCGGGGAGACGGGATCGGTACTGGAGATGGGGTCGGTACTGGAGACGGGATTGGTACTGGAGACGGGATCGGTCGGGGAGACGGGGTCGGTACTGGAGACGGGGTCGGTTGGGGAGACGGGATCGGTACTGGAGACGGGATCGGTAGGGGAGACGGGTCGGTACTGGAGATGGGGTCGGTCGGGGAGACGGGGTCGGTCGGGGAGACGGGATCGGTCGGGGAGACGGGATCGGTCGGAGAGACGGGGTCGGTCGGGGAGACGGGGTCGGTACTGGAGACGGGGTCGGTCGGGGAGACAGGATCGGTCGGGGAGACGGGGTCGGGACTGGAGACGGGGTCGGTACTGGAGTCGGTTTCGGTCGGGGAGACGGGATCGGTCTGGGAGACGGGGTCGGTCGGGGAGACGGGGTCGGTACTGGAGACGGGGTCGGTCGGGGAGACGGGATCGGTCGGGGAGACGGGATCGGTACTGGAGACGGGATCGGTCGGGGAGACGGGTCGGTACTGGAGATGGGGTCGGTACTGGAGACGGGATCGGTCGGGGAGACGGGGTCGGTCGTGGAGACGGGATCGGTTGTTGAGACGGGATCGGTACTGGAGACGGGGTCAGTACTGGAGATGGGGTCGGTACTGGAGACGGGATCGGTACTGGAGACGGGATCGGTTGGTGAGACGGGGTCGGTACTGGAGATGGGGTCGGTACTGGAGACGGGGTCGGTCGGGGAGACGGGATCGGTCGGGGAGACGGGGTCGGTACTGGAGACGGGGTTGGTCGGGGAGACGGGATCGGTACTGGAGATGGGGTCGGTACTGGAGACGGGATTGGTACTGGAGACGGGATCGGTCGGGGAGACGGGGTCGGTACTGGAGACGGGGTCGGTTGGGGAGACGGGATCGGTACTGGAGACGGGATCGGTAGGGGAGACGGGTCGGTACTGGAGATGGGGTCGGTCAGGGAGACGGGGTCGGTCGGGGAGACGGGATCGGTCGGGGAGACGGGATCGGCCGGAGAGACGGGGTCGGTCGGGGAGACGGGGTCGGTACTGGAGACGGGGTCGGTCGGGGAGACAGGATCGGTCGGTACTGGAGACGGGGTCGGGACTGGAGACGGGGTCGGTACTGGAGTCGGGTTCAGTCGGGGAGACGGGATCGGTCGGGGAGACGGGGTCGGTCGGGGAGACGGGATCGGTCGGGGAGACGGGATCGGTACTGGAGACGGAGTCGGTACTGGAGACGGAGTCGGTCGGGGAGACGGGATCGGTCGGGGAGACGGGGTCGGTCGGGGAGACGGGGTCGGTACTGGAGACGGAGTCGGTACTGGAGACGGGATCGGTCGGGGAGACGGGATCGGTCGGGGAGACGGGATCGGTACTGGAGACGGGTTCGGTCGGGGAGACGGGATCGGTCGGGGAGACGGGATCGGTCGGGGAGACGGGATCGGTACTGGAGACGGAGTCGGTCGGGGAGACGGGATCGGTACTGGAGACGGGATCGGTAGGGGAGACGGGTCGGTACTGGAGATGGGGTCGGTCGGGGAGACGGGGTCGGTCGGGGAGACGGGATCGGTCGGGGAGACGGGATCGGTCGGAGAGACGGGGTCGGTCGGGGAGACGGGGTCGGTACTGGAGACGGGGTCGGTCGGGGAGACAGGATCGGTCGGGGAGACGGGGTCGGGACTGGAGACGGGGTCGGTACTGGAGTCGGGTTCGGTCGGGGAGACGGGATCGGTCGGGGAGACGTGGTCGGTCGGGGAGACGGGATCGGTCGGGGAGACGGGATCGGTACTGGAGACGGAGTCGGTACTGGAGACGGAGTCGGTCGGGGAGACGGGATCGGTCGGGGAGACGGGGTCGGTCGGGGAGACGGGGTCGGTCGGGGAGACGGGATCGGTCGGGGAGACGGGATCGGTACTGGAGACGGAGTCGGTACTGGAGACGGAGTCGGTCGGGGAGACGGGATCGGTCGGGGAGACGGGATCGGTACTGGAGACGGGATCGGTCGGGGAGACGGGGTCGGTACTGGAGACGGTGTCGGTACTGGAGACGGGGTCGGTCGGGGAGACGGGATCGGTCTGGGAGACGGGGTCGGTCGGGGAGACGGGGTCGGTACTGGAGACGGGGTCGGTCGGGGAGACGGGATCGGTCTGGGAGACGGGATCGGTACTGGAGACGGTGTCGGTACTGGAGACGGTGTCGGTACTGGAGACGGGGTCGGTCGGGGAGACGGGATCGGTCTGGGAGACGGGGTCGGTCGGGGAGACGGGGTCGGTACTGGAGACGGGGTCGGTCGGGGAGACGGGGTCGGTACTGGAGACGGGATCGGTCGGGGAGACGGGATCGGTACTGGAGACGGGATCGGTCGGGGAGACGGGTCGGTACTGGAGATGGGGTCGGTACTGGAGACGGGATCGGTCGGGGAGACGGGGTCGGTCGTGGAGACGGGATCGGTTTTTGAGACGGGATCGGTACTGGAGACGGGGTCAGTACTGGAGATGGGGTTGGTACTGGAGACGGGATCGGTACTGGAGACGGGATCGGTTGGTGAGACGGGGTCGGTACTGGAGATGGGGTCGGTCCTGGAGACGGGGTCGGTCGGGGAGACGGGATCGGTCGGGGAGACGGGGTCGGTACTGGAGACGGGGTCGGTCGGGGAGACGGGATCGGTACTGGAGATGGGGTCGGTACTGGAGACGGGATTGGTACTGGAGACGGGATCGGTCGGGGAGACGGGGTCGGTACTGGAGACGGGGTCGGTTGGGGAGACGGGATCGGTACTGGAGACGGGATCGGTAGGGGAGACGGGTCGGTACTGGAGATGGGGTCGGTCGGGGAGACGGGGTCGGTCGGGGAGACGGGATCGGTCGGGGAGACGGGATCGGTCGGAGAGACGGGGTCGGTCGGGGAGACGGGGTCGGTACTGGAGACGGGGTCGGTCGGGGAGACAGGATCGGTCGGTACTGGAGACGGGGTCGGGACTGGAGACGGGGTCGGTACTGGAGTCGGGTTCGGTCGGGGAGACGGGATCGGTCGGGGAGACGGGGTCGGTCGGGGAGACGGGGTCGGTCGGGGAGACGGGATCGGTCGGGGAGACGGGATCGGTACTGGAGACGGAGTCGGTGCTGGAGACGGAGTCGGTCGGGGAGACGGGATCGGTCGGGGAGACGGGATCGGTCGGGGAGACGGGATCGGTACTGGAGACGGGATCGGTCGGGGGACGGGGTCGGTCGGGGAAACGGGATCGGTACTGGAGACGGGGTCGGTCGGGGAGACGGGATCGGTCGGGGAGACGGGGTCGGTCGGGGAGACGGAGTCGGTCGGGGAGACGGGGTCGGTACTGGAGACGGGGTCGGTCGGGGAGACGGGCTCGGTCGGGGAGACGGGATCGGTACTGGAGACGGGATCGGTCGGGGAGACGGGTCGGTACTGGAGATGGGGTCGGTACTGGAGACGGGATCGGTCGGGGAGACGGGATCGGTCGGGGAGACGGGGTCGGTCGGGGAGACGGGATCGGTACTGGAGACGGGATCGGTCGGGGAGACGGGATCGGCACTGGAGACGGGATCGGTCGGGGAGACGGGATCGGTACTGAAGATGGGATCGGTCGGGGAGACGGGATCGGTACTAAAGACGGGATCGGTCGGGGAGACGGGGTCGGTCGGGGAGACGGGATCGGTCGGGGAGACGGGGTCGGTACTGGAGACGGGGTCGGTCGGGGAGACGGGATCGGTACTGGAGATGGGGTCGGTACTGGAGACGGGATTGGTACTGGAGACGGGATCGGTCGGGGAGACGGGGTTGGTACTGGAGACGGGGTCGGTTGGGGTGACGGGATCGGTACTGGAGACGGGATCGGTAGGGGAGACGGGTCGGTACTGGAGATGTGGTCGGTACTGGAGTTGGGATCGGTCGGGAAGACGGGGTTGGTCGGGGAGACGGGGTCGGTCGGGGAGACGGGGTCGGTCGGGGAGACGGGATCGGTCGGGGAGACGGGGTCGGTACTGGAGACGGGGTCGGTCGGGGAGACGGGGTCGGTCGGGGAGACGGGATCGGTCGGGGAGACGGGGTCGGTACTGGAGACGGCATCGGTACTGGAGACAGGGTCGGTTGGGGAGATGGGGTCGGGTACTGGAGATGGGGTCGGTACTGGAGACGGGATCGGTACTGGAGACGGGATCGGTACTGGAGACGGGGTTGGTCGGGGAGACGGGATCGGTCGGGGAGACGGGGTCGGTCGGGGAGACGGGGTCGGTACTGGAGACGGAGTCGGTACTGGAGTCGGAGTCGGTCGGGGAGACGGGATCGGTCGGGGAGACGGGGTCGGTCGGGGAGACGGGGTCGGTCGGGGAGACGGGATCGGTACTGGAGACGGAGTCGGTACTGGAGACGGAGTCGGTCGGGGAGACGGGATCGGTCGGGGAGACGGGATCGGTACTGGAGACGGGATCGGTCGGGGGACGGGGTCGGTACTGGAGACGGTGTCGGTACTGGAGACGGGGTCGGTCGGGGAGACGGGATCGGTCTGGGAGACGGGGTCGGTCGGGGAGACGGGGTCGGTACTGGAGACGGGGTCGGTCGGGGAGACGGGATCGGTCTGGGAGACGGGATCGGTACTGGAGACGGGATCGGTCGGGGAGACGGGTCGGTACTGGAGATGGGGTCGGTACTGGAGACGGGATCGGTCGGGGAGACGGGGTCGGTCGTGGAGACGGGATCGGTTTTTGAGACGGGATCGGTACTGGAGACGGGGTCAGTACTGGAGATGGGGTTGGTACTGGAGACGGGATCGGTACTGGAGACGGGATCGGTTGGTGAGACGGGGTCGGTACTGGAGATGGGGTCGGTCCTGGAGACGGGGTCGGTCGGGGAGACGGGATCGGTCGGGGAGACGGGGTCGGTACTGGAGACGGGGTCGGTCGGGGAGACGGGATCGGTACTGGAGATGGGGTCGGTACTGGAGACGGGATTGGTACTGGAGACGGGATCGGTCGGGGAGACGGGGTCGGTACTGGAGACGGGGTCGGTTGGGGAGACGGGATCGGTACTGGAGACGGGATCGGTAGGGGAGACGGGTCGGTACTGGAGATGGGGTCGGTCGGGGAGACGGGGTCGGTCGGGGAGACGGGATCGGTCGGGGAGACGGGATCGGTCGGAGAGACGGGGTCGGTCGGGGAGACGGGGTCGGTACTGGAGACGGGGTCGGTCGGGGAGAAAGGATCGGTCGGTACTGGAGACGGGGTCGGGACTGGAGACGGGGTCGGTACTGGAGTCGGGTTCGGTCGGGGAGACGGGATCGGTCGGGGAGACGGGGTCGGTCGGGGAGACGGGATCGGTCGGGGAGACGGGATCGGTACTGGAGACGGAGTCGGTACTGGAGACGGAGTCGGTCGGTGAGACGGGATCGGTCGGGGAGACGGGGTCGGTCGGGGAGACGGGGTCGGTACTGGAGACGGAGTCGGTGCTGGAGACGGAGTCGGACGGGGAGACGGGATCGGTCGGGGAGACGGGATCGGTACTGGAGACGGGATCGGTCGGGGGACGGGGTCGGTCGGGGAAACGGGATCGGTACTGGAGACGGGGTCGGTCGGGGAGACGGGATCGGTCGGGGAGACGGGGTCGGTCGGGGAGACGGAGTCGGTCGGGGAGACGGGGTCGGTACTGGAGACGGGGTCGGTCGGGGAGACGGGCTCGGTCGGGGAGACGGGATCGGTACTGGAGACGGGATCGGTCGGGGAGACGGGTCGGTACTGGAGATGGGGTCGGTACTGGAGACGGGATCGGTCGGGGAGACGGGATCGGTCGGGGAGACGGGGTCGGTCGGGGAGACGGGATCGGTACTGGAGACGGGATCGGTCGGGGAGACGGGATCGGTACTGAAGATGGGATCGGTCGGGGAGACGGGATCGGTACTAAAGACGGGATCGGTCGGGGAGACGGGGTCGGTCGGGGAGACGGGATCGGTCGGGGAGACGGGGTCGGTACTGGAGACGGGGTCGGTCGGGGAGACGGGATCGGTCGGGCAGACGGGGTCGGTACTGGAGATGGGGTCGGTACTGGAGACGGGATTGGTACTGGAGACGGGATCGGTCGGGGAGACGGGGTTGGTACTGGAGACGGGGTCGGTTGGGGTGACGGGATCGGTACTGGAGACGGGATCGGTAGGGGAGACGGGTCGGTACTGGAGATGTGGTCGGTACTGGAGTCGGGATCGGTCGGGGAGACGGGGTCGGTCGGGGAGACGGGGTCGGTCGGGGAGACGGGGTCGGTCGGGGAAACGGGATCGGTCGGGGAGACGGGGTCGGTCGGGGAGACGGGGTTGGTACATGAGACGGGGTCGGTCGGGGAGACGGGGTCGGTCGGGGAGACGGGATCGGTCGGGGAGACGGGGTCGGTACTGGAGACGGCATCGGTACTGGAGACAGGGTCGGTTGGGGAGATGGGGTCGGTACTGGAGATGGGGTCGGTACTGGAGACGGGATCGGTACTGGAGACGGGATCGGTACTGGAGACGGGGTCGGTCGGGGAGACGGGATCGGTCGGGGAGACGGGGTCGGTCGGGGAGACGGGGTCGGTACTGGAGACGGTGTCGGTCGGGGAGACGGGGTCGGTCGGGGAGACGGGATCGGTCGGGCAGACGGGGTCGGGACTGGAGACGGGGTCGGTACTATAGTCGGGATCGGTCGGGGAGACGGGGTCGGTCGGGGAGACGGGATCGGTCGGGGAGACGGGATCGGTACTGGAGACGGAGTCGGTCGGGGAGACGGGATCGGTCGGGGAGACGGGATCGGTCGGGGAGACAGGATCGGTACTGGAGACGGGATCGGTCGGGGGACGGGGTCGGTCGGGGAGACGGGGTCGGTCGTGGAGACGGGATCGGTTGTGGAGACGGGATCGGTACTGGAGACGGGATCGGTACTGGAGACGGGATCGGTCGGGGAGACGGGGTCAGTCGGGGAGACGGGGTCGGTCGTGGAGACGGGATCGGTTGTGGAGACGGGATCGGTACTGGAGACGGGATCGGTCGGGGAGACGGGATCGGTCGGGTAGACGGGGTCGGTACTGGAGACTGGAGACGGGGTCGGTCGGGGAGACGGGATCGGTCGGGGAGACGGGGTCGGTCGGGGAGACGGGGTCGGTACTGGAGACGGCATCGGTACTGGAGACAGGGTCGGTTGGGGAGATGGGGTCGGTACTGGAGATGGGGTCGGTACTGGAGACGGGATCGGTACTGGAGACGGGATCGGTACTGGAGACGGGGTCGGTACTGGAGACGGGATCGGTCGGGGAGACGGGGTCGGTCGGGGAGACGGGGTCGGTACTGGAGACGGGGTCGGTCGGGGAGACGGGGTCGGTCGGGGAGACGGGATCGGTCGGGCAGACGGGGTCGGGACTGGAGACGGGGTCGGTACTGGAGTCGGGATCGGTCGGGGAGACGGGGTCGGTCGGGGAGACGGGGTCGGTCGGGGAGACGGGATCGGTCGGGGAGACGGGATCGGTACTGGAGACGGAGTCGGTCGGGGAGACGGGATCGGTCGGGGAGACGGGATCGGTCGGGGAGACAGGATCGGTACTGGAGACGGGATCGGTCGGGGGACGGGGTCGGTCGGGGAGACGGGATCGGTACTGGAGACGGGGTCGGTACTGGAGACGGGGTCGGTACTGGAGACGGGATCGGTCGGGGAGACGGGGTCGGTCGGGGAGACGGGGTCGGTACTGGAGACGGGGTCGGTCGGGGACACAGGGTCGGTCGGGGAGACGGGATCGGTCGGGCAGACGGGGTCGGGACTGGAGACGGGGTCGGTACTGGAGTCGGGATCGTATGGGGAGACGGGGTCGGTCGGGGAGACGGGATCGGTCGGGGAGACGGGATCGGTCGGGGAGACGGGATCGGTACTGGAGACGGGATCGGTCGGGGGACGGGGTCGGTCGGGGAGACGGGATCGGTACTGGAGACGGGGTCGGTCGGGGAGACGGGGTCGGTCGGGGAGACGGGATCGGTCGGGGAGACGGGTCGGTACTGGAGACAGGGTCGGTTGGGGAGATGGGGTCGGTACTGGAGATGGGGTCGGTACTGGAGACGGGATCGGTACTGGAGACGGGATCGGTACTGGAGACGGGGTCGGTCGGGGAGACGGGATCGGTCGGGGAGACGGGATCGGTCGGGGAGACGGGGTCGGTACTGGAGATGGGGTCGGTACTGGAGACGGGATCGGTCGGGGAGACGGGGTCAGTCGGGGAGACGGGGTCGGTCGTGGAGACGGGATCGGTTGTGGAGACGGGATCGGTACTGGAGACGGGATCGGTCGGGGAGACGGGATCGGTCGGGGAGACGGGGTCGGTACTGGAGACTGGAGACGGGGTCGGTCGGGGAGACGGGATCGGTCGGGGAGACGGGGTCGGTCGGGGAGACGGGGTCGGTACTGGAGACGGCATCGGTACTGGAGACAGGGTCGGTTGGGGAGATGGGGTCGGTACTGGAGACGGGGTCGGTCGGGGAGACGGGATCGGTCGGGCAGACGGGGTCGGGACTGGAGACGGGGTCGGTACTGGAGACGGGGTCGGTCGGGGAGACGGGGTCGGTCGGGGAGACGGGGTCGGTCGGGGAGACGGGATCGGTCGGGGAGACGGGATCGGTCGGGGAGACGGGGTCGGTCGGGGAGACGGGATCGGTCGGGGAGACGGGGTCGGTCGGGGAGACGGGATCGGTCGGGGAGACGGGATCGGTACTGGAGACGGAGTCGGTCGGGGAGACGGGATCGGTCGGGGAGACGGGATCGGTCGGGGAGACAGGATCGGTACTGGAGACTGGATCGGTCGGGGGACGGGGTCGGTCGGGGAGACGGGGTCGGTCGTGGAGACGGGATCGGTTGTGGAGACGGGATCGGTACTGGAGACGGGATCGGTACTGGAGACGGGATCGGTCGGGGAGACGGGGTCAGTCGGGGAGACGGGGTCGGTCGTGGAGACGGGATCGGTTGTGGAGACGGGATCGGTACTGGAGACGGGATCGGTCGGGGAGACGGGATCGGTCGGGTAGACGGGGTCGGTACTGGAGACTGGAGACGGGGTCGGTCGGGGAGACGGGATCGGTCGGGGAGACGGGGTCGGTCGGGGAGACGGGGTCGGTACTGGAGACGGCATCGGTACTGGAGACAGGGTCGGTTGGGGAGATGGGGTCGGTACTGGAGATGGGGTCGGTACTGGAGACGGGATCGGTACTGGAGACGGGATCGGTACTGGAGACGGGGTCGGTACTGGAGACGGGATCGGTCGGGGAGACGGGGTCGGTCGGGGAGACGGGGTCGGTACTGGAGACGGGGTCGGTCGGGGAGACGGGGTCGGTCGGGGAGACGGGATCGGTCGGGCAGACGGGGTCGGGACTGGAGACGGGGTCGGTACTGGAGTCGGGATCGGTCGGGGAGACGGGGTCGGTCGGGGAGACGGGGTCGGTCGGGGAGACGGGATCGGTCGGGGAGACGGGATCGGTACTGGAGACGGAGTCGGTCGGGGAGACGGGATCGGTCGGGGAGACGGGATCGGTCGGGGAGACAGGATCGGTACTGGAGACGGGATCGGTCGGGGGACGGGGTCGGTCGGGGAGACGGGATCGGTACTGGAGACGGGGTCGGTACTGGAGACGGGGTCGGTACTGGAGACGGGATCGGTCGGGGAGACGGGGTCGGTCGGGGAGACGGGGTCGGTACTGGAGACGGGGTCGGTCGGGGACACGGGGTCGGTCGGGGAGACGGGATCGGTCGGGCAGACGGGGTCGGGACTGGAGACGGGGTCGGTACTGGAGTCGGGATCGTATGGGGAGACGGGGTCGGTCGGGGAGACGGGGTCGGTCGGGGAGACGGGATCGGTCGGGGAGACGGGATCGGTCGGGGAGACAGGATCGGTACTGGAGACGGGATCGGTCGGGGGACGGGGTCGGTCGGGGAGACGGGATCGGTACTGGAGACGGGGTCGGTCGGGGAGACGGGGTCGGTCGGGGAGACGGGATCGGTACTGGAGACGGGGTCGGTACTGGAGACGGGGGTCGGTACTGGAGACGGGATCGGTCGGGGAGACGGGGTCGGTCGGGGAGACGGGGTCGGTACTGGAGACGGGGTCGGTCGGGGACACAGGGTCGGTCGGGGAGACGGGATCGGTCGGGCAGACGGGGTCGGGACTGGAGACGGGGTCGGTACTGGAGTCGGGATCGTATGGGGAGACGGGGTCGGTCGGGGAGACGGGATCGGTCGGGGAGACGGGATCGGTCGGGGAGACGGGGTCGGTCGGGGAGACGGGATCGGTACTGGAGACGGGGTCGGTCGGGGAGACGGGGTCGGTCGGGGAGACGGGATCGGTCGGGGAGACGGGTCGGTACTGGAGACAGGGTCGGTTGGGGAGATGGGGTCGGTACTGGAGATGGGGTCGGTACTGGAGACGGGATCGGTACTGGAGACGGGATCGGTACTGGAGACGGGGTCGGTCGGGGAGACGGGATCGGTCGGGGAGACGGGATCGGTCGGGGAGACGGGGTCGGTACTGGAGATGGGGTCGGTACTGGAGACGGGATCGGTCGGGGAGACGGGGTCAGTCGGGGAGACGGGGTCGGTCGTGGAGACGGGATCGGTTGTGGAGACGGGATCGGTACTGGAGACGGGATCGGTCGGGGAGACGGGATCGGTCGGGGAGACGGGGTCGGTACTGGAGACTGGAGACGGGGTCGGTCGGGGAGACGGGATCGGTCGGGGAGACGGGGTCGGTCGGGGAGACGGGGTCGGTACTGGAGACGGCATCGGTACTGGAGACAGGGTCGGTTGGGGAGATGGGGTCGGTACTGGAGACGGGGTCGGTCGGGGAGACGGGATCGGTCGGGCAGACGGGGTCGGGACTGGAGACGGGGTCGGTACTGGAGTCGGGATCGGTCGGGGAGACGGGGTCGGTCGGGGAGACGGGGTCGGTCGGGGAGACGGGATCGGTCGGGGAGACGGGGTCGGTCGGGGAGACGGGATCGGTCGGGGAGACGGGGTCGGTCGGGGAGACGGGATCGGTCGGGGAGACGGGGTCGGTCGGGGAGACGGGATCGGTCGGGGAGACGGGATCGGTACTGGAGACGGAGTCGGTCGGGGAGACGGGATCGGTCGGGGAGACGGGATCGGTCGGGGAGACAGGATCGGTACTGGAGACTGGATCGGTCGGGGGACGGGGTCGGTCGGGGAGACGGGGTCGGTCGTGGAGACGGGATCGGTTGTGGAGACGGGATCGGTACTGGAGACGGGATCGGTACTGGAGACGGGATCGGTCGGGGAGACGGGGTCAGTCGGGGAGACGGGGTCGGTCGTGGAGACGGGATCGGTTGTGGAGACGGGATCGGTACTGGAGACGGGATCGGTCGGGGAGACGGGATCGGTCGGGTAGACGGGGTCGGTACTGGAGACTGGAGACGGGGTCGGTCGGGGAGACAGGATCGGTCGGGGAGACGGGGTCGGTCGGGGAGACGGGGTCGGTACTGGAGACGGCATCGGTACTGGAGACAGGGTCGGTTGGGGAGATGGGGTCGGTACTGGAGATGGGGTCGGTACTGGAGACGGGATCGGTACTGGAGACGGGATCGGTACTGGAGACGGGGTCGGTACTGGAGACGGGATCGGTCGGGGAGACGGGGTCGGTCGGGGAGACGGGGTCGGTACTGGAGACGGGGTCGGTCGGGGAGACGGGGTCGGTCGGGGAGACGGGATCGGTCGGGCAGACGGGGTCGGGACTGGAGACGGGGTCGGTACTGGAGTCGGGATCGGTCGGGGAGACGGGGTCGGTCGGGGAGACGGGGTCGGTCGGGGAGACGGGATCGGTCGGGGAGACGGGATCGGTACTTGAGACGGAGTCGGTCGGGGAGACGGGATCGGTCGGGGAGACGGGATCGGTCGGGGAGACAGGATCGGTACTGGAGACGGGATCGGTCGGGGGACGGGGTCGGTCGGGGAGACGGGATCGGTACTGGAGACGGGGTCGGTACTGGAGACGGGGTCGGTACTGGAGACGGGATCGGTCGGGGAGACGGGGTCGGTCGGGGAGACGGGGTCGGTACTGGAGACGGGGTCGGTCGGGGACACAGGGTCGGTCGGGGAGACGGGATCGGTCGGGCAGACGGGGTCGGGACTGGAGACGGGGTCGGTACTGGAGTCGGGATCGTATGGGGAGACGGGGTCGGTCGGGGAGACGGGGTCGGTCGGGGAGACGGGATCGGTCGGGGAGACGGGATCGGTCGGGGAGACAGGATCGGTACTGGAGACGGGATCGGTCGGGGGACGGGGTCGGTCGGGGAGACGGGATCGGTACTGGAGACGGGGTCGGTCGGGGAGACGGGGTCGGTCGGGGAGACGGGATCGGTCGGGGAGACGGGTCGGTACTGGAGACAGGGTCGGTTGGGGAGATGGGGTCGGTACTGGAGATGGGGTCGGTACTGGAGACGGGATCGGTACTGGAGACGGGATCGGTACTGGAGACGGGGTCGGTCGGGGAGACGGGATCGGTCGGGGAGACGGGATCGGTCGGGGAGACGGGGTCGGTACTGGAGATGGGGTCGGTACTGGAGACGGGATCGGTCGGGGAGACGGGGTCAGTCGGGGAGACGGGGTCGGTCGTGGAGACGGGATCGGTTGTGGAGACGGGATCGGTACTGGAGACGGGATCGGTCGGGGAGACGGGATCGGTCGGGGAGACGGGGTCGGTACTGGAGACTGGAGACGGGGTCGGTCGGGGAGACGGGATCGGTCGGGGAGACGGGGTCGGTCGGGGAGACGGGGTCGGTACTGGAGACGGCATCGGTACTGGAGACAGGGTCGGTTGGGGAGATGGGGTCGGTATTGGAGATGGGGTCGGTACTGGAGACGGGATCGGTACTGGAGACGGGATCGGTACTGGAGACGGGGGTCGGTACTGGAGACGGGATTGGTCGGGGAGACGGGGTCGGTCGGGGAGACGGGATCGGTACTGGAGACGGGATCGGTACTGGAGACGGGGTGGGTCGGGGAGACGGGATCGGTACTGGAGACGGGATCGGTACTGGAGACGGGGTCGGTACTGGTGACGGGGGTCGGTCGGGGAGACGGGGTCGGTCGGGGAGACGGGGACGGTCGGGGAGACGGGATCGGTCGGGGAGACGGGGTCGGTCGGGGAGACGGGATCGGTACTGGAGACATGGTCGGTCGGGTAGACGGGGTTGGTACTGGAGACGGGGTCGGTCGGGGAGACGGGATCAGCCGGGTAGACGGGGTCGGTATTGGAGACGGGATCGGTCGGGGAGACGGGATCGGTACTGGAGGTGGGGTCGGTACTGGAGACGGGATCGGTGCTTGAGACGGGATCGGTTGGGGAGACGGGGTCGGTACTGGAGACGGGGTCAGTACTGGAGATGGGGTCGGTACTGGAGACGGGATCGGTACTGGAGACGGGATCGGTTGGTGAGACGGGGTCGGTACTGGATATGGGGTCGGTACTGGAGACGGGGTCGGTCGGGGAGACGGGATCGGTCGGGGAGACGGGGTCGGTCGGGGAGACGGGATCGGTACTGGAGACGGGGTCAGTCGGGGAGACGGGATCGGTCGGTGAGACGGGGTCGGTCGGGGAGACGGGATCGGTACTGGAGACGGGATCGGTCGGGGAGACGGGATCGGCACTGGAGACGGGATCGGTACTGAAGATGGGAACGGTCGGGGTGACGGGATCGGTACTGAAGACGGGATCGGTCGGGGAGACGGGATCGGTCGGGGAGATGGGGTCGGTCGGGGAGACGGGATCGGTCGGGGAGACGGGATCGGTCGGGGAGACGGGATCGGTACTGGAGATGGGGTCGGTCGGGGAGACGGGATCGGTACTGGAGATGGGGTCGGTACTGGAGATGGGATCGGTCGGGGAGACGGGGTCGGTACTGGAGACGTGGTCGGTCGGGGAGACGGGATCGGTACTGGAGACGGGGTGGGTCGGGGAGACGGGATCGGTACTGGAGACGGGATCGGTCGGGGAGACGGGGTCGGTCGGGGAGACGGGATCGGTACTGGAGACGGGGTGGGTCGGGGAGACGGGATCGGTACTGGAGACGGGATCGGTACTGGAGACGGGGTCGGTACTGGAGACGGGGTCGGTCGGGGAGACGGGGTCGGTCGGGGAGACGGGGACGGTCGGGGAGACGGGGTCGGTCGGGGAGACGGGATCGGTACTGGAGACATGGTCGGTCGGGTAGACGGGGTTGGTACTGGAGACGGGGTCGGTCTGGGAGACGGGATCAGCCGGGGAGACGGGGTCGGTATTGGAGACGGGATCGGTCGGGGAGACGGGATCGGTACTGGAGACGGGGTCAGTACTGGAGACGGGGTCGGTCGGGGAGACGGGGTCGGTCGGGGAGGTGGGATCGGTCGGGGAGACGGGGTCGGTCGGGGAGACGGGGTCGGTCGGGGAGACGGGGTCGGTCGGGGAGACGGGATCGGTACTGGAGACATGGTCGGTCGGGTAGACGGGGTCGGTACTGGAGACGGGGTCGGTCTGGGAGACGGGATCAGCCGGGGAGACGGGGTCGGTATTGGAGACGGGATCGGTCGGGGAGACGGGATCGGTACTGGAGACGGGGTCAGTACTGGAGATGGGGTCGGTCGGGGAGACGGGGTCGGTCGGGGAGGTGGGATCGGTCGGGGAGACGGGGTCGGTCGGGGAGACGGGGTCGGTCGGGGAGACGGGGTCGGTCGGGGAGACGGGATCGGTACTGGAGACATGGTCGGTCGGGTAGACGGGGTTGGTACTGGAGACGGGGTCGGTCTGGGAGACGGGATCAGCCGGGGAGACGGGGTCGGTATTGGAGACGGGATCGGTCGGGGAGACGGGATCGGTACTGGAGACGGGGTCAGTACTGGAGATGGGGTCGGTACTGGAGACGGGATCGGTACTGGAGACGGGATCGGTTGGTGAGACGGGGTCGGTACTGGAGATGGGGTCGGTACTGGAGACGGGGTCGGTCGGGGAGACGGGATCGGTCGGGGAGACGGGGTCGGTCGGGGAGACGGGGTCGGTCGGGGAGACGGGATCGGTACTGGAGACGGGATCGGTCGGGGAGACGGGGTCGGTCGGGGAGACGGGATCGGTACTGGAGACGGGATCGGTCGGGCAGACGGGGTCGGGACTGGAGACGGGGGTCGGTACTGGAGTCGGGATCGGTCGGGGAGACGGGGTCGGTCGGGGAGACGGGATCGGTCGGGGAGACGGGATCGGTACTGGAGACGGAGTCGGTCGGGGAGACGGGATCGGTCGGGGAGACGGGATCGGTCGGGGAGACAGGATCGGTACTGGAGACGGGATCGGTCGGGGGACGGGGTCGGTCGGGGAGACGGGATCGGTACTGGAGACGGGGTCGGTACTGGAGACGGGATCGGTACTGGAGACGGGATCGGTCGGGGAGACGGGGTCGGTCGGGGAGACGGGGTCGGTACTGGAGACGGGGTCGGTCGGGGAGACGGGATCGGTCGGGCAGACGGGGTCGGGACTGGAGACGGGGTCGGTACTGGAGTCGGGATCGGTCGGGGAGACGGGGTCGGTCGGGGAGACGGGATCGGTACTGGAGACGGAGTCGGTCGGGGAGACGGGATCGGTCGGGGAGACGGGATCGGTCGGGGAGACAGGATCGGTACTGGAGACGGGATCGGTCGGGGGACGGGGTCGGTCGGGGAGACGGGATCGGTACTGGAGACGGGGTCGGTCGGGGAGACGGGGTCGGTCGGGGAGACGGGGTCGGTCGGGGAGACGGGATCGGTCGGGGAGACGGGTCGGTACTGGAGACAGGGTCGGTTGGGGAGATGGGGTCGGTACTGGAGATGGGGTCGGTACTGGAGACGGGATCGGTACTGGAGACGGGATTGGTACTGGAGACGGGATCGGTCGGGGAGACGGGATCGGTCGGGGAGACGGGGTCGGTACTGGAGATGGGGTCGGTACTGGAGACGGGATCGGTCGGGGAGACGGGGTCAGTCGGGGAGACGGGGTCGGTCGTGGAGACGGGATCGGTTGTGGAGACGGGATCGGTACTGGAGACGGGATCGGTCGGGGAGACGGGATCGGTCGGGGAGACGGGGTCGGTACTGGAGACTGGAGACGGGGTCGGTCGGGGAGACGGGATCGGTCGGGGAGACGGGGTCGGTCGGGGAGACGGGGTCGGTACTGGAGACGGCATCGGTACTGGAGACAGGGTCGGTTGGGGAGATGGGGTCGGTACTGGAGATGGGGTCGGTACTGGAGACGGGATCGGTACTGGAGACGGGATCGGTACTGGAGACGGGGTCGGTACTGGAGACGGGATCGGTCGGGGAGACGGGGTCGGTCGGGGAGACGGGATCGGTACTGGAGACGGGATCGGTACTGGAGACGGGGTGGGTCGGGGAGACGGGATCGGTACTGGAGACGGGGTCGGTACTGGTGACGGGGTCGGTCGGGGAGACGGGGTCGGTCGGGGAGACGGGGTCGGTCGGGGAGACGGGATCGGTCGGGCAGACGGGGTCGGGTCTGGAGACGGGGTCGGTACTGGAGTCGGGATCGGTCGGGGAGACGGGGTCGGTCGGGGAGACGGGATCGGTCGGGGAGACGGGATCGGTACTGGAGACGGAGTCGGTCGGGGAGACGGGATCGGTCGGGGAGACGGGATCGGTCGGGGAGACAGGATCGGTACTGGAGACGGGATCGGTCGGGGGACGGGGTCGGTCGGGGAGACGGGGTCGGTCGTGGAGACGGGATCGGTTGTGGAGACGGGATCGGTACTGGAGACGGGATCGGTACTGGAGACGGGATCGGTCGGGGAGACGGGGTCAGTCGGGGAGACGGGGTCGGTCGTGGAGACGGGATCGGTTGTGGAGACGGGATCGGTACTGGAGACGGGATCGGTCGGGGAGACGGGATCGGTCGGGTAGACGGGGTCGGTACTGGAGACTGGAGACGGGGTCGGTCGGGGAGACGGGATCGGTCGGGGAGACGGGGTCGGTCGGGGAGACGGGGTCGGTACTGGAGACGGCATCGGTACTGGAGACAGGGTCGGTTGGGGAGATGGGGTCGGTACTGGAGATGGGGTCGGTACTGGAGACGGGATCGGTACTGGAGACGGGATCGGTACTGGAGACGGGGTCGGTACTGGAGACGGGATCGGTCGGGGAGACGGGGTCGGTCGGGGAGACGGGGTCGGTACTGGAGACGGGGTCGGTCGGGGAGACGGGGTCGGTCGGGGAGACGGGATCGGTCGGGCAGACGGGGTCGGGACTGGAGACGGGGTCGGTACTGGAGTCGGGATCGGTCGGGGAGACGGGGTCGGTCGGGGATACGGGGTCGGTCGGGGAGACGGGATCGGTCGGGGAGACGGAGTCGGTCGGGGAGACGGGATCGGTCGGGGAGACAGGATCGGTACTGGAGACGGGATCGGTCGGGGGACGGGGTCGGTCGGGGAGACGGGATCGGTACTGGAGACGGGGTCGGTACTGGAGACGGGGTCGGTACTGGAGACGGGATCGGTCGGGGAGACGGGGTCGGTCGGGGAGACGGGGTCGGTACTGGAGACGGGGTCGGTCGGGGAGACGGGATCAGTCGGGCAGACGAGGTCGGGACTGGAGACGGGGTCGGTACTGGAGTCGGGATCGGTCGGGGAGACGTGGTCGGTCGGGGAGACGGGGTCGGTCGGGGAGACGGGATCGGTCGGGGAGACGGGATCGGTACTGGAGACGGAGTCGGTCGGGGAGACGGGATCGGTCGGGGAGACGGGATCGGTCGGGGAGACAGGATCGGTACTGGAGACGGGATCGGTCGGGGGACGGGGTCGGTCGGGGAGACGGGATCGGTACTGGAGACGGGGTCGGTCGGGGAGACGGGGTCGGTCGGGGAGACGGGGTCGGTCGGGGAGACGGGATCGGTCGGGGAGACGGGTCGGTACTGGAGACAGGGTCGGTTGGGGAGATGGGGTCGGTACTGGAGATGGGGTCGGTACTGGAGACGGGATCGGTACTGGAGACGGGATCGGTACTGGAGACGGGGTCGGTCGGGGAGACGGGATCGGTCGGGGAGACGGGATCGGTCGGGGAGACGGGGTCGGTACTGGAGATGGGGTCGGTACTGGAGACGGGATCGGTCGGGGAGACGGGGTCAGTCGGGGAGACGGGGTCGGTCGTGGAGACGGGATCGGTTGTGGAGACGGGATCGGTACTGGAGACGGGATCGGTCGGGGAGACTGGAGACGGGGTCGGTACTGGAGACTGGAGACGGGGTCGGTCGGGGAGACGGGATCGGTCGGGGAGACGGGGTCGGTCGGGGAGACGGGGTCGGTACTGGAGACGGCATCGGTACTGGAGACAGGGTCGGTTGGGGAGATGGGGTCGGTACTGGAGATGGGGTCGGTACTGGAGACGGGATCGGTACTGGAGACGGGATCGGTACTGGAGACGGGGTCGGTACTGGAGACGGGATCGGTCGGGGAGACGGGGTCGGTCGGGGAGACGGGATCGGTACTGGAGACGGGATCGGTACTGGAGACGGGGTGGGTCGGGGAGACGGGATCGGTACTGGAGACGGGATCGGTACTGGAGACGGGGTCGGTACTGGTGACGGGGTCGGTCGGGGAGACGGGGTCGGTCGGGGAGACGGGGACGGTCGGGGAGACGGGATCGGTCGGGGAGACGGGGTCGGTCGGGGAGACGGGATCGGTACTGGAGACATGGTCGGTCGGGTAGACGGGGTTGGTACTGGAGACGGGGTCGGTCGGGGAGACGGGATCAGCCGGGTAGACGGGGTCGGTATTGGAGACGGGATCGGTCGGGGAGACGGGATCGGTACTGGAGGTGGGGTCGGTACTGGAGACGGGATCGGTGCTTGAGACGGGATCGGTTGGGGAGACGGGGTCGGTACTGGAGACGGGGTCAGTACTGGAGATGGGGTCGGTACTGGAGACGGGATCGGTACTGGAGACGGGATCGGTTGGTGAGACGGGGTCGGTACTGGATATGGGGTCGGTACTGGAGACGGGGTCGGTCGGGGAGACGGGATCGGTCGGGGAGACGGGGTCGGTCGGGGAGACGGGATCGGTACTGGAGACGGGATCGGTCGGGGAGACGGGATCGGCACTGGAGACGGGATCGGTCGGGAGACGGGATCGGTACTGAAGATGGGAACGGTCGGGGTGACGGGATCGGTACTGAAGACGGGATCGGTCGGGGAGACGGGATCGGTTGGTGAGACGGGGTCGGTACTGGATATGGGGTCGGTACTGGAGACGGGGTCGGTCGGGGAGACGGGATCGGTCGGGGAGACAGGGTCGGTTGGGGAGATGGGGTCGGTACTGGAGATGGGGTCGGTACTGGAGACGGGATCGGTACTGGAGACGGGATCGGTACTGGAGACGGGGTCGGTCGGGGAGACGGGATCGGTCGGGGAGACGGGATCGGTCGGGGAGACGGGGTCGGTACTGGAGATGGGGTCGGTACTGGAGACGGGATCGGTCGGGGAGACGGGGTCAGTCGGGGAGACGGGGTCGGTCGTGGAGACGGGATCGGTTGTGGAGACGGGATCGGTACTGGAGACGGGATCGGTCGGGGAGACTGGAGACGGGGTCGGTACTGGAGACTGGAGACGGGGTCGGTCGGGGAGACGGGATCGGTCGGGGAGACGGGGTCGGTCGGGGAGACGGGGTCGGTACTGGAGACGGCATCGGTACTGGAGACAGGGTCGGTTGGGGAGATGGGGTCGGTACTGGAGATGGGGTCGGTACTGGAGACGGGATCGGTACTGGAGACGGGATCGGTACTGGAGACGGGGTCGGTACTGGAGACGGGATCGGTCGGGGAGACGGGGTCGGTCGGGGAGACGGGATCGGTACTGGAGACGGGATCGGTACTGGAGACGGGGTGGGTCGGGGAGACGGGATCGGTACTGGAGACGGGATCGGTACTGGAGACGGGGTCGGTACTGGTGACGGGGTCGGTCGGGGAGACGGGGTCGGTCGGGGAGACGGGGACGGTCGGGGAGACGGGATCGGTCGGGGAGACGGGGTCGGTCGGGGAGACGGGATCGGTACTGGAGACATGGTCGGTCGGGTAGACGGGGTTGGTACTGGAGACGGGGTCGGTCGGGGAGACGGGATCAGCCGGGTAGACGGGGTCGGTATTGGAGACGGGATCGGTCGGGGAGACGGGATCGGTACTGGAGGTGGGGTCGGTACTGGAGACGGGATCGGTGCTTGAGACGGGATCGGTTGGGGAGACGGGGTCGGTACTGGAGACGGGGTCAGTACTGGAGATGGGGTCGGTACTGGAGACGGGATCGGTACTGGAGACGGGATCGGTTGGTGAGACGGGGTCGGTACTGGATATGGGGTCGGTACTGGAGACGGGGTCGGTCGGGGAGACGGGATCGGTCGGGGAGACGGGGTCGGTCGGGGAGACGGGATCGGTACTGGAGACGGGATCGGTCGGGGAGACGGGATCGGCACTGGAGACGGGATCGGTCGGGAGACGGGATCGGTACTGAAGATGGGAACGGTCGGGGTGACGGGATCGGTACTGAAGACGGGATCGGTCGGGGAGACGGGATCGGTCGGGGAGATGGGGTCGGTCGGGGAGACGGGATCGGTCGGGGAGACGGGATCGGTCGGGGAGACGGGATCGGTACTGGAGATGGGGTCGGTCGGGGAGACGGGATCGGTACTGGAGATGGGGTCGGTACTGGAGATGGGATCGGTCGGGGAGACGGGATCGGTACTGGAGACGGGGTGGGTCGGGGAGACGGGATCGGTACTGGAGACGGGATCGGTCGGGGAGACGGGGTCGGTCGGGGAGACGGGATCGGTACTGGAGACGGGATCGGTACTGGAGACGGGGTGGGTCGGGGAGACGGGATCGGTACTGGAGACGGGATCGGTACTGGAGTCGGGGTCGGTACTGGAGACGGGGTCGGTCGGGGAGACGGGGACGGTCGGGGAGACGGGATCGGTCGGGGAGACGGGGTCGGTCGGGGAGACGGGGTCGGTCGGGGAGACGGGATCGGTACTGGAGACATGGTCGGTCGGGTAGACGGGGTTGGTACTGGAGACGGGGTCGGTCTGGGAGACGGGATCAGCCGGGGAGACGGGGTCGGTATTGGAGACGGGATCGGTCGGGGAGACGGGATCGGTACTGGAGACGGGGTCAGTACTGGAGATGGGGTCGGTACTGGAGACGGGATCGGTACTGGAGACGGGATCGGTTGGTGAGACGGGGTCGGTACTGGAGATGGGGTCGGTACTGGAGACGGGGTCGGTCGGGGAGACGGGATCGGTCGGGGAGACGGGGTCGGTCGGGGAGACGGGATCGGTCGGGGAGACGGGATCGGTACTGGAGACGGGATCGGTCGGGGAGACGGGGTCGGTCGGGGAGACGGGATCGGTACTGGAGACGGGATCGGTCGGGGAGACGGGATCGGTACTGAAGATGGGATCGGTCGGGGAGACGGGATCGGTACTGAAGACGGGATCGGTCGGGGAGACGGGGTCGGTCGGGGAGACGGGATCGGTCGGGGAGACGGGGTCGGTACTGGAGACGGGGTCGGTCGGGGAGACGGGATCGGTACTGGAGATGGGGTCGGTACTGGAGACGGGATTGGTACTGGAGACGGGATCGGTTGTGGAGACGGGATCGGTACTGGAGACGGGATCGGTCGGGGAGACGGGATCGGTCGGGTAGACGGGGTCGGTACTGGAGACTGGAGACGGGGTCGGTCGGGGAGACGGGATCGGTCGGGGAGACGGGGTCGGTCGGGGAGACGGGGTTGGTACTGGAGACGGCATCGGTACTGGAGACAGGGTCGGTTGGGGAGATGGGGTCGGTACTGGAGATGGGGTCGGTACTGGAGACGGGATCGGTACTGGAGACGGGATCGGTACTGGAGACGGGGTCGGTCGGGGAGACGGGATCGGTACTGGAGACGGGGTCGGTACTGGAGACGGGGTCGGTCGGGGAGACGGGGTCGGTCGGGGAGACGGGGACGGTCGGGGAGACGGGATCGGTCGGGGAGACGGGGTCGGTCGGGGAGACGGGATCGGTACTGGAGACATGGTCGGTCGGGTAGACGGTGTTGGTACTGGAGACGGGGTCGGTCGGGGAGACGGGATCAGCCGGGGAGACGGGGTCGGTATTGGAGACGGGATCGGTCGGGGAGACGGGATCGGTACTGGAGATGGGGTCGGTACTGGAGACGGGATCGGTGCTTGAGACGGGATCGGTTGGGGAGACGGGGTCGGTACTGGAGACGGGGTCAGTACTGGAGATGGGGTCGGTACTGGAGACGGGATCGGTACTGGAGACGGGATCGGTTGGTGAGACGGGGTCGGTACTGGATATGGGGTCGGTACTGGAGACGGGGTCGGTCGGGGAGACGGGATCGGTCGGGGAGAGGGGGTCGGTCGGGGAGACGGGATCGGTACTGGAGACGGGATCGGTCGGGGAGACGGGATCGGCACTGGAGACGGGATCGGTCGGGGAGACGGGATCGGTACTGAAGATGGGAACGGTCGGGGTGACGGGATCGGTACTGAAGACGGGATCGGTCGGGCAGACCGGGTCGGTCGGGGAGACGGGATCGGTCGGGGAGACGGGGTCGGTCGGGGAGACGGGATCGGTCGGGGAGACGGGATCGGTCGGGGAGACGGGATCGGTACTGGAGATGGGGTCGGTACTGGAGACGGGATCGGTCGGGGAGACGGGGTCGGTCGGGGAGACGGGGTCGGTCGGGGAGACGGGATCGGTCGGGGAGACGGGTCGGTACTGGAGATGGGGTCGGTACTGGAGACGGGATCGGTCGGGGAGACGGGGTCGGTCGGGGAGACGGGGTCGGTCGTGGAGACGGGATCGGTTGTGGAGACGGGGTCGGTCGGGGAGACGGGATCGGTCGGGGAGACGGGGTCGGTACTGGAGACGGGGTCGGTCGGGGAGACGGGATTGGTACTGGAGATGGGGTCGGTACTGGAGACGGGATTGGTACTGGAGACGGGATCGGTTGTGGAGACGGGATCGGTACTGGAGACGGGATCGGTCGGGGAGACGGGGTCGGTCGGGGAGACGGGATCGGTCGGGTAGACGGGGTCGGTACTGGAGACTGGAGACGGGGTCGGTCGGGGAGACGGGATCGGTCGGGGAGACGGGGTCGGTCGGGGAGACGGGGTCGGTACTGGAGACGGCATCGGTACTGGAGACAGGGTCTGTTGGGGAGATGGGGTCGGTACTGGAGATGGGGTCGGTACTGGAGACGGGATCGGTACTGGAGACGGGATCGGTACTGGAGACGGGGTCGGTACTGGAGACGGGATCGGTCGGGGAGACGGGGTCGGTCGGGGAGACGGGATCGGTACTGGAGACGGGATCGGTACTGGAGACGGGGTGGGTCGGGGAGACGGGATCGGTACTGGAGACGGGATCGGTACTGGAGACGGGGTCGGTACTGGAGACGGGGTCGGTCGGGGAGACGGGGACGGTCGGGGAGACGGGATCGGTCGGGGAGACGGGGTCGGTCGGGGAGACGGGATCGGTACTGGAGACATGGTCGGTCGGGTAGACGGTGTTGGTACTGGAGACGGGGTCGGTCGGGGAGACGGGGTCGGTACTGGAGACGGGATCGGTCGGGGAGACGGGATCGGTACTGGAGATGGGGTCGGTACTGGAGACGGGATCGGTGCTTGAGACGGGATCGGTTGGGCAGACGGGGTCGGTACTGGAGACGGGGTCAGTACTGGAGATGGGGTCGGTACTGGAGACGGGATCGGTACTGGAGACGGGATCGGTTTGTGAGACGGGGTCGGTACTGGATATGGGGTCGGTACTGGAGACGGGGTCGGTCGGGGAGACGGGATCGGTCGGGGAGAGGGGGTCGGTCGGGGAGACGGGATCGGTACTGGAGACGGGATCGGTCGGGGAGACGGGATCGGCACTGGAGACGGGATCGGTCGGGGAGACGGGATCGGTACTGAAGATGGGAACGGTCGGGGTGACGGGATCGGTACTGAAGACGGGATCGGTCGGGCAGACCGGGTCGGTCGGGGAGACGGGATCGGTCGGGGAGACGGGGTCGGTCGGGGAGACGGGGACGGTCGGGGAGACGGGATCGGTCGGGGAGACGGGATCGGCACTGGAGACGGGATCGGTCGGGAGACGGGATCGGTACTGAAGATGGGAACGGTCGGGGTGACGGGATCGGTACTGAAGACGGGATCGGTCGGGGAGACGGGATCGGTCGGGGAGATGGGGTCGGTCGGGGAGACGGGATCGGTCGGGGAGACGGGATCGGTCGGGGAGACGGGATCGGTACTGGAGATGGGGTCGGTCGGGGAGACGGGATCGGTACTGGAGATGGGGTCGGTACTGGAGATGGGATCGGTCGGGGAGACGGGGTCGGTACTGGAGACGTGGTCGGTCGGGGAGACGGGATCGGTACTGGAGACGGGGTGGGTCGGGGAGACGGGATCGGTACTGGAGACGGGATCGGTCGGGGAGACGGGGTCGGTCGGGGAGACGGGATCGGTACTGGAGACGGGGTGGGTCGGGGAGACGGGATCGGTACTGGAGACGGGATCGGTACTGGAGACGGGGTCGGTACTGGAGACGGGGTCGGTCGGGGAGACGGGGTCGGTCGGGGAGACGGGGACGGTCGGGGAGACGGGGTCGGTCGGGGAGACGGGGTCGGTCGGGGAGACGGGATCGGTACTGGAGACATGGTCGGTCGGGTAGACGGGGTTGGTACTGGAGACGGGGTCGGTCTGGGAGACGGGATCAGCCGGGGAGACGGGGTCGGTATTGGAGACGGGATCGGTCGGGGAGACGGGATCGGTACTGGAGACGGGGTCAGTACTGGAGACGGGGTCGGTCGGGGAGACGGGGTCGGTCGGGGAGACGGGATCGGTCGGGGAGACGGGGTCGGTCGGGGAGACGGGGTCGGTCGGGGAGACGGGGTCGGTACTGGAGACATGGTCGGTCGGGTAGACGGGGTTGGTACTGGAGACGGGGTCGGTCTGGGAGACGGGGTCGGTATTGGAGACGGGATCGGTCGGGGAGACGGGATCGGTACTGGAGACGGGGTCAGTACTGGAGATGGGGTCGGTACTGGAGACGGGATCGGTACTGGAGACGGGATCGGTTGGTGAGACGGGGTCGGTACTGGAGATGGGGTCGGTACTGGAGACGGGGTCGGTCGGGGAGACGGGATCGGTCGGGGAGACGGGGTCGGTCGGGGAGACGGGGTCGGTCGGGGAGACGGGATCGGTACTGGAGACGGGATCGGTCGGGGAGACGGGGTCGGTCGGGGAGACGGGATCGGTACTGGAGACGGGATCGGTCGGGCAGACGGGGTCGGGACTGGAGACGGGGTCGGTACTGGAGTCGGGATCGGTCGGGGAGACGGGGTCGGTCGGGGAGACGGGATCGGTCGGGGAGACGGGATCGGTACTGGAGACGGAGTCGGTCGGGGAGACGGGATCGGTCGGGGAGACGGGGTCGGTACTGGAGACTGGAGACGGGGTCGGTCGGGGAGACGGGATCGGTCGGGGAGACGGGGTCGGTCGGGGAGACGGGGTCGGTACTGGAGACGGCATCGGTACTGGAGACAGGGTCGGTTGGGGAGATGGGGTCGGTACTGGAGATGGGGTCGGTACTGGAGACGGGATCGGTACTGGAGACGGGATCGGTACTGGAGACGGGGTCGGTACTGGAGACGGGATCGGTCGGGGAGACGGGGTCGGTCGGGGAGACGGGATCGGTACTGGAGACGGGATCGGTACTGGAGACGGGGTGGGTCGGGGAGACGGGATCGGTACTGGAGACGGGATCGGTACTGGAGACGGGGTCGGTACTGGTGACGGGGTCGGTCGGGGAGACGGGGTCGGTCGGGGAGACGGGATCGGTCGGGCAGACGGGGTCGGGACTGGAGACGGGGTCGGTACTGGAGTCGGGATCGGTCGGGGAGACGGGGTCGGTCGGGGAGACGGGATCGGTCGGGGAGACGGGATCGGTACTGGAGACGGAGTCGGTCGGGGAGACGGGATCGGTCGGGGAGACGGGATCGGTCGGGGAGACAGGATCGGTACTGGAGACGGGATCGGTCGGGGGACGGGGTCGGTCGGGGAGACGGGGTCGGTCGTGGAGACGGGATCGGTTGTGGAGACGGGATCGGTACTGGAGACGGGATCGGTACTGGAGACGGGATCGGTCGGGGAGACGGGGTCAGTCGGGGAGACGGGGTCGGTCGTGGAGACGGGATCGGTTGTGGAGACGGGATCGGTACTGGAGACGGGATCGGTCGGGGAGACGGGATCGGTCGGGTAGACGGGGTCGGTACTGGAGACTGGAGACGGGGTCGGTCGGGGAGACGGGATCGGTCGGGGAGACGGGGTCGGTCGGGGAGACGGGGTCGGTACTGGAGACGGCATCGGTACTGGAGACAGGGTCGGTTGGGGAGATGGGGTCGGTACTGGAGATGGGGTCGGTACTGGAGACGGGATCGGTACTGGAGACGGGATCGGTACTGGAGACGGGGTCGGTACTGGAGACGGGATCGGTCGGGGAGACGGGGTCGGTCGGGGAGACGGGGTCGGTACTGGAGACGGGGTCGGTCGGGGAGACGGGGTCGGTCGGGGAGACGGGATCGGTCGGGCAGACGGGGTCGGGACTGGAGACGGGGTCGGTACTGGAGTCGGGATCGGTCGGGGAGACGGGGTCGGTCGGGGAGACGGGGTCGGTCGGGGAGACGGGATCGGTCGGGGAGACGGGATCGGTACTGGAGACGGAGTCGGTCGGGGAGACGGGATCGGTCGGGGAGACAGGATCGGTACTGGAGACGGGATCGGTCGGGGGACGGGGTCGGTCGGGGAGACGGGATCGGTACTGGAGACGGGGTCGGTACTGGAGACGGGGTCGGTACTGGAGACGGGATCGGTCGGGGAGACGGGGTCGGTCGGGGAGACGGGGTCGGTACTGGAGACGGGGTCGGTCGGGGAGACGGGATCAGTCGGGCAGACGAGGTCGGGACTGGAGACGGGGTCGGTACTGGAGTCGGGATCGGTCGGGGAGACGGGGTCGGTCGGGGAGACGGGGTCGGTCGGGGAGACGGGATCGGTCGGGGAGACGGGATCGGTACTGGAGACGGAGTCGGTCGGGGAGACGGGATCGGTCGGGGAGACGGGATCGGTCGGGGAGACAGGATCGGTACTGGAGACGGGATCGGTCGGGGGACGGGGTCGGTCGGGGAGACGGGATCGGTACTGGAGACGGGGTCGGTCGGGGAGACGGGGTCGGTCGGGGAGACGGGATCGGTCGGGGAGACGGGTCGGTACTGGAGACAGGGTCGGTTGGGGAGATGGGGTCGGTACTGGAGATGGGGTCGGTACTGGAGACGGGATCGGTACTGGAGACGGGATCGGTACTGGAGACGGGGTCGGTCGGGGAGACGGGATCGGTCGGGGAGACGGGATCGGTCGGGGAGACGGGGTCGGTACTGGAGATGGGGTCGGTACTGGAGACGGGATCGGTCGGGGAGACGGGGTCAGTCGGGGAGACGGGGTCGGTCGTGGAGACGGGATCGGTTGTGGAGACGGGATCGGTACTGGAGACGGGATCGGTCGGGGAGACGGGATCGGTCGGGGAGACGGGGTCGGTACTGGAGACTGGAGACGGGGTCGGTCGGGGAGACGGGATCGGTCGGGGAGACGGGGTCGGTCGGGGAGACGGGGTCGGTACTGGAGACGGCATCGGTACTGGAGACAGGGTCGGTTGGGGAGATGGGGTCGGTACTGGAGATGGGGTCGGTACTGGAGACGGGATCGGTACTGGAGACGGGATCGGTACTGGAGACGGGGTCGGTACTGGAGACGGGATCGGTCGGGGAGACGGGGTCGGTCGGGGAGACGGGATCGGTACTGGAGACGGGATCGGTACTGGAGACGGGGTGGGTCGGGGAGACGGGATCGGTACTGGAGACGGGATCGGTACTGGAGACGGGGTCGGTACTGGTGACGGGGTCGGTCGGGGAGACGGGGTCGGTCGGGGAGACGGGGACGGTCGGGGAGACGGGATCGGTCGGGGAGACGGGGTCGGTCGGGGAGACGGGATCGGTACTGGAGACATGGTCGGTCGGGTAGACGGGGTTGGTACTGGAGACGGGGTCGGTCGGGGAGACGGGATCAGCCGGGTAGACGGGGTCGGTATTGGAGACGGGATCGGTCGGGGAGACGGGATCGGTACTGGAGGTGGGGTCGGTACTGGAGACGGGATCGGTTGGGGAGACGGGATCGGTTGGGGAGACGGGGTCGGTACTGGAGACGGGGTCAGTACTGGAGATGGGGTCGGTACTGGAGACGGGATCGGTTGGTGAGACGGGGTCGGTACTGGATATGGGGTCGGTACTGGAGACGGGGTCGGTCGGGGAGACGGGATCGGTCGGGGAGACGGGGTCGGTCGGGGAGACGGGATCGGTACTGGAGACGGGATCGGTCGGGGAGACGGGATCGGCACTGGAGACGGGATCGGTCGGGAGACGGGATCGGTACTGAAGATGGGAACGGTCGGGGTGACGGGATCGGTACTGAAGACGGGATCGGTCGGGGAGACGGGATCGGTCGGGGAGATGGGGTCGGTCGGGGAGACGGGATCGGTCGGGGAGACGGGATCGGTCGGGGAGACGGGATCGGTACTGGAGACGGGGTCGGTCGGGGAGACGGGATCGGTACTGGAGACGGGATCGGTACTGGAGTCGGGGTCGGTACTGGAGACGGGGTCGGTCGGGGAGACGGGGTCGGTCGGGGAGACGGGGACGGTCGGGGAGACGGGATCGGTCGGGGAGACGGGGTCGGTCGGGGAGACGGGGTCGGTCGGGGAGACGGGATCGGTACTGGAGACATGGTCGGTCGGGTAGACGGGGTTGGTACTGGAGACGGGGTCGGTCTGGGAGACGGGATCAGCCGGGGAGACGGGGTCGGTATTGGAGACGGGATCGGTCGGGGAGACGGGATCGGTACTGGAGACGGGGTCAGTACTGGAGATGGGGTCGGTACTGGAGACGGGATCGGTACTGGAGACGGGATCGGTTGGTGAGACGGGGTCGGTACTGGAGATGGGGTCGGTACTGGAGACGGGGTCGGTCGGGGAGACGGGATCGGTCGGGGAGACGGGGTCGGTCGGGGAGACGGGATCGGTCGGGGAGACGGGATCGGTACTGGAGACGGGATCGGTCGGGGAGACGGGGTCGGTCGGGGAGACGGGATCGGTACTGGAGACGGGATCGGTCGGGGAGACGGGATCGGTACTGAAGATGGGATCGGTCGGGGAGACGGGATCGGTACTGAAGACGGGATCGGTCGGGGAGACGGGGTCGGTCGGGGAGACGGGATCGGTCGGGGAGACGGGGTCGGTACTGGAGACGGGGTCGGTCGGGGAGACGGGATCGGTACTGGAGATGGGGTCGGTACTGGAGACGGGATTGGTACTGGAGACGGGATCGGTTGTGGAGACGGGATCGGTACTGGAGACGGGATCGGTCGGGGAGACGGGATCGGTCGGGTAGACGGGGTCGGTACTGGAGACTGGAGACGGGGTCGGTCGGGGAGACGGGATCGGTCGGGGAGACGGGGTCGGTCGGGGAGACGGGGTTGGTACTGGAGACGGCATCGGTACTGGAGACAGGGTCGGTTGGGGAGATGGGGTCGGTACTGGAGATGGGGTCGGTACTGGAGACGGGATCGGTACTGGAGACGGGATCGGTACTGGAGACGGGGTCGGTACTGGACACGGGATCGGTCGGGGAGACGGGGTCGGTCGGGGAGACGGGATCGGTACTGGAGACGGGATCGGTACTGGAGACGGGGTAGGTCGGGGAGACGGGATCGGTACTGGAGACGGGGTCGGTACTGGAGACGGGGTCGGTCGGGGGAGACGGGGTCGGTCGGGGAGACGGGGACGGTCGGGGAGACGGGATCGGTCGGGGAGACGGGGTCGGTCGGGGAGACGGGATCGGTACTGGAGACATGGTCGGTCGGGTAGACGGTGTTGGTACTGGAGACGGGGTCGGTCGGGGAGACGGGATCAGCCGGGGAGACGGGGTCGGTATTGGAGACGGGATCGGTCGGGGAGACGGGATCGGTACTGGAGATGGGGTCGGTACTGGAGACGGGATCGGTGCTTGAGACGGGATCGGTTGGGGAGACGGGGTCGGTACTGGAGACGGGGTCAGTACTGGAGATGGGGTCGGTACTGGAGACGGGATCGGTACTGGAGACGGGATCGGTTGGTGAGACGGGGTCGGTACTGGATATGGGGTCGGTACTGGAGACGGGGTCGGTCGGGGAGACGGGATCGGTCGGGGAGAGGGGGTCGGTCGGGGAGACGGGATCGGTACTGGAGACGGGATCGGTCGGGGAGACGGGATCGGCACTGGAGACGGGATCGGTCGGGGAGACGGGATCGGTACTGAAGATGGGAACGGTCGGGGTGACGGGATCGGTACTGAAGACGGGATCGGTCGGGCAGACCGGGTCGGTCGGGGAGACGGGATCGGTCGGGGAGACGGGGTCGGTCGGGGAGACGGGATCGGTCGGGGAGACGGGATCGGTCGGGGAGACGGGATCGGTACTGGAGATGGGGTCGGTACTGGAGACGGGATCGGTCGGGGAGACGGGGTCGGTCGGGGAGACGGGGTCGGTCGGGGAGACGGGATCGGTCGGGGAGACGGGTCGGTACTGGAGATGGGGTCGGTACTGGAGACGGGATCGGTCGGGGAGACGGGGTCGGTCGGGGAGACGGGGTCGGTCGTGGAGACGGGATCGGTTGTGGAGACGGGGTCGGTCGGGGAGACGGGATCGGTCGGGGAGACGGGGTCGGTACTGGAGACGAGGTCGGTCGGGGAGACGGGATTGGTACTGGAGATGGGGTCGGTACTGGAGACGGGATTGGTACTGGAGACGGGATCGGTTGTGGAGACGGGATCGGTACTGTAGACGGGATCGGTCGGGGAGACGGGGTCGGTCGGGGAGACGGGATCGGTCGGGTAGACGGGGTCGGTACTGGAGACTGGAGACGGGGTCGGTCGGGGAGACGGGATCGGTCGGGGAGACGGGGTCGGTCGGGGAGACGGGGTCGGTACTGGAGACGGCATCGGTACTGGAGACAGGGTCGGTTGGGGAGATGGGGTCGGTACTGGAGATGGGGTCGGTACTGGAGACGGGATCGGTACTGGAGACGGGATCGGTACTGGAGACGGGGTCGGTACTGGAGACGGGATCGGTCGGGGAGACGGGGTCGGTCGGGGAGACGGGATCGGTACTGGAGACGGGATCGGTACTGGAGACGGGGTGGGTCGGGGAGACGGGATCGGTACTGGAGACGGGATCGGTACTGGAGACGGGGTCGGTACTGGAGACGGGGTCGGTCGGGGAGACGGGGACGGTCGGGGAGACGGGATCGGTCGGGGAGACGGGGTCGGTCGGGGAGACGGGATCGGTACTGGAGACATGGTCGGTCGGGTAGACGGTGTTGGTACTGGAGACGGGGTCGGTCGGGGAGACGGGATCAGCCGGGGAGACGGGGTCGGTACTGGAGACGGGATCGGTCGGGGAGACGGGATCGGTACTGGAGATGGGGTCGGTACTGGAGACGGGATCGGTGCTTGAGACGGGATCGGTTGGGCAGACGGGGTCGGTACTGGAGACGGGGTCAGTACTGGAGATGGGGTCGGTACTGGAGACGGGATCGGTACTGGAGACGGGATCGGTTTGTGAGACGGGGTCGGTACTGGATATGGGGTCGGTACTGGAGACGGGGTCGGTCGGGGAGACGGGATCGGTCGGGGAGAGGGGGTCGGTCGGGGAGACGGGATCGGTACTGGAGACGGGATCGGTCGGGGAGACGGGATCGGCACTGGAGACGGGATCGGTCGGGGAGACGGGGTCGGTCGGGGAGACGGGATCGGTACTGGAGACATGGTCGGTCGGGTAGACGGGGTTGGTACTGGAGACGGGGTCGGTCGGGGAGACGGGATCAGCCGGGTAGACGGGGTCGGTATTGGAGACGGGATCGGTCGGGGAGACGGGATCGGTACTGGAGGTGGGGTCGGTACTGGAGACGGGATCGGTTGGGGAGACGGGATCGGTTGGGGAGACGGGGTCGGTACTGGAGACGGGGTCAGTACTGGAGATGGGGTCGGTACTGGAGACGGGATCGGTTGGTGAGACGGGGTCGGTACTGGATATGGGGTCGGTACTGGAGACGGGGTCGGTCGGGGAGACGGGATCGGTCGGGGAGACGGGGTCGGTCGGGGAGACGGGATCGGTACTGGAGACGGGATCGGTCGGGGAGACGGGATCGGCACTGGAGACGGGATCGGTCGGGAGACGGGATCGGTACTGAAGATGGGAACGGTCGGGGTGACGGGATCGGTACTGAAGACGGGATCGGTCGGGGAGACGGGATCGGTCGGGGAGATGGGGTCGGTCGGGGAGACGGGATCGGTCGGGGAGACGGGATCGGTCGGGGAGACGGGATCGGTACTGGAGACGGGGTCGGTCGGGGAGACGGGATCGGTACTGGAGACGGGATCGGTACTGGAGTCGGGGTCGGTACTGGAGACGGGGTCGGTCGGGGAGACGGGGTCGGTCGGGGAGACGGGGACGGTCGGGGAGACGGGATCGGTCGGGGAGACGGGGTCGGTCGGGGAGACGGGGTCGGTCGGGGAGACGGGATCGGTACTGGAGACATGGTCGGTCGGGTAGACGGGGTTGGTACTGGAGACGGGGTCGGTCTGGGAGACGGGATCAGCCGGGGAGACGGGGTCGGTATTGGAGACGGGATCGGTCGGGGAGACGGGATCGGTACTGGAGACGGGGTCAGTACTGGAGATGGGGTCGGTACTGGAGACGGGATCGGTACTGGAGACGGGATCGGTTGGTGAGACGGGGTCGGTACTGGAGATGGGGTCGGTACTGGAGACGGGGTCGGTCGGGGAGACGGGATCGGTCGGGGAGACGGGGTCGGTCGGGGAGACGGGATCGGTCGGGGAGACGGGATCGGTACTGGAGACGGGATCGGTCGGGGAGACGGGGTCGGTCGGGGAGACGGGATCGGTACTGGAGACGGGATCGGTCGGGGAGACGGGATCGGTACTGAAGATGGGATCGGTCGGGGAGACGGGATCGGTACTGAAGACGGGATCGGTCGGGGAGACGGGGTCGGTCGGGGAGACGGGATCGGTCGGGGAGACGGGGTCGGTACTGGAGACGGGGTCGGTCGGGGAGACGGGATCGGTACTGGAGATGGGGTCGGTACTGGAGACGGGATTGGTACTGGAGACGGGATCGGTTGTGGAGACGGGATCGGTACTGGAGACGGGATCGGTCGGGGAGACGGGATCGGTCGGGTAGACGGGGTCGGTACTGGAGACTGGAGACGGGGTCGGTCGGGGAGACGGGATCGGTCGGGGAGACGGGGTCGGTCGGGGAGACGGGGTTGGTACTGGAGACGGCATCGGTACTGGAGACAGGGTCGGTTGGGGAGATGGGGTCGGTACTGGAGATGGGGTCGGTACTGGAGACGGGATCGGTACTGGAGACGGGATCGGTACTGGAGACGGGGTCGGTACTGGACACGGGATCGGTCGGGGAGACGGGGTCGGTCGGGGAGACGGGATCGGTACTGGAGACGGGATCGGTACTGGAGACGGGGTAGGTCGGGGAGACGGGATCGGTACTGGAGACGGGGTCGGTACTGGAGACGGGGTCGGTCGGGGAGACGGGGTCGGTCGGGGAGACGGGGACGGTCGGGGAGACGGGATCGGTCGGGGAGACGGGGTCGGTCGGGGAGACGGGATCGGTACTGGAGACATGGTCGGTCGGGTAGACGGTGTTGGTACTGGAGACGGGGTCGGTCGGGGAGACGGGATCAGCCGGGGAGACGGGGTCGGTATTGGAGACGGGATCGGTCGGGGAGACGGGATCGGTACTGGAGATGGGGTCGGTACTGGAGACGGGATCGGTGCTTGAGACGGGATCGGTTGGGGAGACGGGGTCGGTACTGGAGACGGGGTCAGTACTGGAGATGGGGTCGGTACTGGAGACGGGATCGGTACTGGAGACGGGATCGGTTGGTGAGACGGGGTCGGTACTGGATATGGGGTCGGTACTGGAGACGGGGTCGGTCGGGGAGACGGGATCGGTCGGGGAGAGGGGGTCGGTCGGGGAGACGGGATCGGTACTGGAGACGGGATCGGTCGGGGAGACGGGATCGGCACTGGAGACGGGATCGGTCGGGGAGACGGGATCGGTACTGAAGATGGGAACGGTCGGGGTGACGGGATCGGTACTGAAGACGGGATCGGTCGGGCAGACCGGGTCGGTCGGGGAGACGGGATCGGTCGGGGAGACGGGGTCGGTCGGGGAGACGGGATCGGTCGGGGAGACGGGATCGGTCGGGGAGACGGGATCGGTACTGGAGATGGGGTCGGTACTGGAGACGGGATCGGTCGGGGAGACGGGGTCGGTCGGGGAGACGGGGTCGGTCGGGGAGACGGGATCGGTCGGGGAGACGGGTCGGTACTGGAGATGGGGTCGGTACTGGAGACGTGATCGGTCGGGGAGACGGGGTCGGTCGGGGAGACGGGGTCGGTCGTGGAGACGGGATCGGTTGTGGAGACGGGGTCGGTCGGGGAGACGGGATCGGTCGGGGAGACGGGGTCGGTACTGGAGACGAGGTCGGTCGGGGAGACGGGATTGGTACTGGAGATGGGGTCGGTACTGGAGACGGGATTGGTACTGGAGACGGGATCGGTTGTGGAGACGGGATCGGTACTGTAGACGGGATCGGTCGGGGAGACGGGGTCGGTCGGGGAGACGGGATCGGTCGGGTAGACGGGGTCGGTACTGGAGACTGGAGACGGGGTCGGTCGGGGAGACGGGATCGGTCGGGGAGACGGGGTCGGTCGGGGAGACGGGGTCGGTACTGGAGACGGCATCGGTACTGGAGACAGGGTCGGTTGGGGAGATGGGGTCGGTACTGGAGATGGGGTCGGTACTGGAGACGGGATCGGTACTGGAGACGGGATCGGTACTGGAGACGGGGTCGGTACTGGAGACGGGATCGGTCGGGGAGACGGGGTCGGTCGGGGAGACGGGATCGGTACTGGAGACGGGATCGGTACTGGAGACGGGGTGGGTCGGGGAGACGGGATCGGTACTGGAGACGGGATCGGTACTGGAGACGGGGTCGGTACTGGAGACGGGGTCGGTCGGGGAGACGGGGACGGTCGGGGAGACGGGATCGGTCGGGGAGACGGGGTCGGTCGGGGAGACGGGATCGGTACTGGAGACATGGTCGGTCGGGTAGACGGTGTTGGTACTGGAGACGGGGTCGGTCGGGGAGACGGGATCAGCCGGGGAGACGGGGTCGGTACTGGAGACGGGATCGGTCGGGGAGACGGGATCGGTACTGGAGATGGGGTCGGTACTGGAGACGGGATCGGTGCTTGAGACGGGATCGGTTGGGCAGACGGGGTCGGTACTGGAGACGGGGTCAGTACTGGAGATGGGGTCGGTACTGGAGACGGGATCGGTACTGGAGACGGGATCGGTTTGTGAGACGGGGTCGGTACTGGATATGGGGTCGGTACTGGAGACGGGGTCGGTCGGGGAGACGGGATCGGTCGGGGAGAGGGGGTCGGTCGGGGAGACGGGATCGGTACTGGAGACGGGATCGGTCGGGGAGACGGGATCGGCACTGGAGACGGGATCGGTCGGGGAGACGGGATCGGTACTGAAGATGGGAACGGTCGGGGTGACGGGATCGGTACTGAAGACGGGATCGGTCGGGCAGACCGGGTCGGTCGGGGAGACGGGATCGGTCGGGGAGACGGGGTCGGTCGGGGAGACGGGATCGGTCGGGGAGACGGGATCGGTCGGGGAGACGGGATCGGTACTGGAGATGGGGTCGGTACTGGAGACGGGATCGGTCGGGGAGACGGGGTCGGTCGGGGAGACGGGGTCGGTCGGGGAGACGGGATCGGTCGGGGAGACGGGTCGGTACTGGAGATGGGGTCGGTACTGGAGACGGGATCGGTCGGGGAGACGGGGTCGGTCGGGGAGACGGGGTCGGTCGTGGAGACGGGATCGGTTGTGGAGACGGGATCGGTACTGGAGACGGGATCGGTCGGGGAGACGGGGTCGGTCGGGGAGACGGGATCGGTCGGGTAGACGGGGTCGGTACTGGAGACTGGAGACGGGGTCGGTCGGGGAGACAGGATCGGTCGGGGAGACGGGGTCGGTCGGGGAGACGGGGTCGGTACTGGAGACGGCATCGGTACTGGAGACAGGGTCGGTTGGGGAGACGGGGTCGGTACTGGAGACGGGATCGGTACTGGAGACGGGGTCGGTACTGGAGATGGGATCAGTCGGGGAGACGGGATCGGTCGGGGAGACGGGGTCGGTCGGGGAGACGGGATCGGTACTGGAGACGGGATCGGTACTGGAGACGGGGTGGGTCGGGGAGACGGGATCGGTACTGGAGACGGGATCGGTACTGGAGACGGGGTCGGTACTGGAGACGGGGTCGGTCGGGGAGACGGGGTCGGTCGGGGAGACGGGGACGGTCGGGGAGACGGGATCGATCGGGGGGACGGGGTCGGTCGGGGAGACGGGGTCGGTCGGGGAGACGGGATCGGTGATGGAGACCTGGTCGGTCGGGTAGACGGGGTTGGTACTGGAGACGGGGTCGGTCGGGGAGACGGGGTCGGTATTGGAGACGGGATCGGTCGGGGAGACGGGATCGGTACTGGAGATGGGGTCGGTACTGGAGACGGGATCGGTGCTTGAGACGGGATCGGTTGGGGAGACGGGGTCGGTACTGGAGACGGGGTCAGTACTGGAGATGGGGTCGGTACTGGAGACGGGATCGGTACTGGAGACGGGATCGGTTGGTGAGACGGGGTCGGTACTGGATATGGGGTCGGTACTGGAGACGGGGTCGGTCGGGGAGACGGGATCGGTCGGGGAGACGGGGTCGGTCGGGGAGACGGGATCGGTACTGGAGACGGGATCGGTCGGGGAGACGGGATCGGCACTGGAGACGGGATCGGTACTGAAGATGGGAACGGTCGGGGTGACGGGATCGGTACTGAAGACGGGATCGGTCGGGGAGACCGGGTCGGTCGGGGAGACGGGATCGGTCGGGGAGACCGGGTCGGTCGGGGAGACGGGATCGGTCGGGGAGACGGGATCGGTACTGGAGATGGGGTCGGTACTGGAGACGGGATCGGTCGGGGAGACGGGGTCGGTACTGGAGACGGGGTCGGTCGGGGAGACGGGATCGGTACTGGAGACGGGATCGGTCGGGGAGACGGGAAAGGTCGGAAAGACGGGGTCGGTCGGGGAGACGGGATCGGTCGGGGAGACGGGATCGGTACTGGAGACGGGGTTGGTACTGGAGACGGGATCGGTACTGGAGACGGAGTCGGTACTGGAGACGGAGTCGGTCGGGGAGACGGGATCGGTCGGGGAGACGGGGTCGGTCGGGGAGACGGGGTCGGTACTGGAGACGGGATCGGTCGGGGGACGGGGTCGGTCGGGGAGACGGGATCGGTACTGGAGACGGAGTCGGTCGGGGAGACGGGATCGGTCGGGGAGACGGGGTCGGTCGGGGAGACGGAGTCGGTCGGGGAGACGGGGTCGGTACTGGAGACGGGGTCGGTCGGGGAGACGGGATCGGTCGGGGAGACGGGATCGGTACTGGAGACGGGATCGGTCGGGGAGACGGGTCGGTACCAGAGATGGGGTCGGTACTGGAGACGGGATCGGTCGGGGAGACGGGATCGGTCGGGGAGACGGGGTCGGTCGGGGAGACGGGATCGGTACTGGAGACGGGATCGGTCGGGGAGACGGGATCGGCACTGGAGACGGGATCGGTCGGGGAGACGGGATCGGTACTGAAGATGGGATCGGTCGGGGAGACGGGATCGGTACTAAAGACGGAATCGGTCGGGGAGACGGGGTCGGTCGGGGAGACGGGATCGGTCGGGGAGACGGGGTCGGTACTGGAGACGGGGTCGGTCGGGGAGACGGGATCGGTACTGGAGATGGGGTCGGTACTGGAGACGGGATTGGTACTGGAGACGGGATCAGTCGGGGAGACGGGGTCGGTACTGGAGACGGGATCGGTAGGGGAGACGGGTCGGTACTGGAGATGGGGTCGGTACTGGAGACGGGGTCGGCCGGGGAGACGGGGTCGGTCGGGGAGACGGGATCGGTCGGGGAGACGGGGTCGGTCGGGGAGACGGGGTCGGTCGGGGAGACGGGGTCGGTACTGGAGACGGAGTCGGTCGGGGAGACGGGATCGGTACTGGAGACGGAGTCGGTCGGGGAGACGGGATCGGTCGGGGAGACGGGATCGGTACTGGAGACGGGATCGGTCGGGGGACGGGGTCGGTCGGGGAGACGGGATCGGTACTGGAGACGGAGTCGGTCGGGGAGACGGGATCGGTCGGGGAGACGGGGTCGGTCGGGGAGACGGAGTCGGTCGGGGAGACGGGGTCGGTACTGGAGACGGGGTCGGTCGGGGAGACGGGATCGGTCGGGGAGACGGGATCGGTACTGGAGACGGGATCGGTCGGGGAGACGGGTCGGTACTGGAGATGGGGTCGGTACTGGAGACGGGATCGGTCGGGGAGACGGGATCGGTCGGGGAGACGGGGTCGGTCGGGGAGACGGGATCGGTACTGGAGACGGGATCGGTCGGGGAGACGGGATCGGCACTGGAGACGGGATCGGTCGGGGAGACGGGATCGGTACTGAAGATGGGATCGGTCGGGGAGACGGGATCGGTACTAAAGACGGGATCGGTCGGGGAGACGGGGTCGGTCGGGGAGACGGGATCGGTCGGGGAGACGGGGTCGGTACTGGAGACGGGGTCGGTCGGGGAGACGGGATCGGTACTGGAGATGGGGTCGGTACTGGAGACGGGATTGGTACTTGAGACGGGATCAGTCGGGGAGACGGGATCGGTACTGGAGACGGGATCGGTAGGGGAGACGGGTCGGTACTGGAGATGGGGTCGGTACTGGAGTCGGGATCGGTCAGGGAGACGGGGTCGGCTGGGGAGACGGGGTCGGTCGGGGAGACGGGGTCGGTCGAGGAGACGGGATCGGTCGGGGAGACGGGGTCGGTCCTGGAGACGGGGTCGGTCGGGGAGACGGGGTCGGTACTGGAGACGGGATCGGTACTGGAGACGGGGTCGGTACCGGAGACGGGATCGGTCGGGGAGACGGGGTCGGTCGGGGAGACGGGATCGGTACTGGAGACGGGATCGGTACTGGAGACGGGGTGGGTCGGGGAGACGGGATCGGTACTGGAGACGGGATCGGTACTGGAGACGGGATCGGTACTGGAGACGGGGTCGGTACTGGAGACGGGGTCGGTCGGGGAGACGGGGTCGGTCGGGGAGACGGGATCGGTCGGGGAGACGGGGTCGGTCGGGGAGACGGGGTCGGTCGGGGAGACGGGGACGGTCGGGGAGACGGGATCGGTCGGGGAGACGGGGTCGGTCGGGGAGACGGGGTCGGTCGGGGAGACGGGATCGGTACTGGAGACATGGTCGGTCGGGTAGACGGGGTTGGTACTGGAGACGGGGTCGGTCGGGGAGACGGGATCAGCCGGGGAGACGGGGTCGGTATTGGGGACGGGATCGGTCGGGGAGACGGGATCGGTACTGGAGATGGGGTCGGTACTGGAGACGGGATCGGTGCTTGAGACGGGATCGGTTGGGGAGACGGGGTCGGTACTGGAGACGGGGTCAGTACTGGAGATGGGGTCGGTACTGGAGACGGGATCGGTACTGGAGACGGGATCGGTTGGTGAGACGGGGTCGGTACTGGATATGGGGTCGGTACTGGAGACGGGGTCGGTCGGGGAGACGGGATCGGTCGGGGAGACGGGGTCGGTCGGGGAGACGGGATCGGTACTGGAGACGGGATCGGTCGGGGAGACGGGATCGGCACTGGAGACGGGGTCGGTCAGGGAGACGGGATCGGTACTGAAGATGGGAACCGTCGGGGGTGACGGGATCGGTACTGAAGACGGGGTCGGTCGGGGAGACGGGGTGGGTCGGGGAGACGGGATCGGTCGGGGAGACGGGTCGGTCGGGGAGACGGGATCGGTCGGGGAGACGGGATCGGTCGGGGAGACGGGATCGGTACTGGAGATGGGGTCGGTACTGGAGACGGGATCGGTCGGGGAGACGGGGTCGGTCGGGGAGACGGGGTCGGTCGGGGAGACGGGATCGGTCGGGGAGACGGGTCGGTACTGGAGATGGGGTCGGTACTGGAGACGGGATCGGTCGGGGAGACGGGGTCGGTCGGGGAGACGGGGTCGGTCGTGGAGACGGGATCGGTTGTGGAGACGGGATCGGTACTGGAGACGGGATCGGTCGGGGAGACTGGGTCGGTCGGGGAGACGGGATCGGTCGGGTAGACGGGGTCGGTACTGGAGACTGGAGACGGGGTCGGTCGGGGAGACGGGATCGGTCGGGGAGACGGGGTCGGTCGGGGAGACGGGGTCGGTACTGGAGACGGCATCGGTACTGGAGACAGGGTCGGTTGGGGAGACGGGGTCGGTACTGGAGACGGGATCGGTACTGGAGACGGGGTCGGTACTGGAGACGGGATCGGTCGGGGAGACGGGATCGGTCGGGGAGACGGGGTCGGTCGGGGAGACGGGATCGGTACTGGAGACGGGATCGGTACTGGAGACGGGGTCGGTACTGGAGATGGGGTCGGTACTGGAGACGGGGTCGGTCGGGGAGACGGGGTCGGTCGGGGAGACGGGGTCGGTCGGGGAGACGGGATCGGTACTGGAGACGGGATCGGTACTGGAGACGGGATCGGTACTGGAGACGGGGTCGGTACTGGAGACGGGGTCGGTACTGGAGACGGGATCGGTACTGGAGACGGGGTCGGTACTGGAGACGGGGTCGGTCGGGGAGACGGGGTCGGTCGGGGAGACGGGGACGGTCGGGGAGACGGGATCGATCGGTGAGACGGGGGTCGGTCGGGGAGACGGGGTCGGTCGGGGAGACGGGATCGGTGATGGAGACATGGTCGGTCGGGTAGACGGGGTTGGTACTGGAGACGGGATCGGTACTGGAGACGTAGTCGGTACTGGAGACGGAGTCGGTCGGGGAGACGGGATCGGTCGGGGAGACGGGGTCGGTCGGGGAGACGGGGTCGGTACTGGAGACGGAGTCGGTCGGGGAGACGGGATCGGTACTGGAGACGGGATCGGTTGGGGGACGGGGTCGGTCGGGGAGACGGGATCGGTACTGGAGACGGAGTCGGTCGGGGAGACGGGATCGGTCGGGGAGACGGGGTCGGTCGGGGAGACGGAGTCGGTCGGGGAGACGGGGTCGGTACTGGAGACGGGGTCGGTCGGGGAGACGGGATCGGTCGAGGAGACGGGATCGGTACTGGAGACGGGATCGGTCGGGGAGACGGGTCGGTACTGGAGATGGGGTCGGTACTGGAGACGGGATCGGTCGGGGAGACGGGATCGGTCGGGGAGACGGGGGTCGGTCGGGGAGACGGGATCGGTACTGGAGACGGGATCGGTCGGGGAGACGGGATCGGCACTGGAGACGGGATCGGTCGGGGAGACGGGATCGGTACTGAAGATGGGATCGGTCGGGGAGACGGGATCGGTACTAAAGACGGAATCGGTCGGGGAGACGGGGTCGGTCGGGGAGACGGGATCGGTCGGGGAGACGGGGTCGGTACTGGAGACGGGGTCGGTCGGGGAGACGGGATCGGTACTGGAGATGGGGTCGGTACTGGAGACGGGATTGGTACTGGAGACGGGATCAGTCGGGGAGACGGGGTCGGTACTGGAGACGGGATTGGTAGGGGAGACTGGTCGGTACTGGAGATGGGGTCGGTACTGGAGTCGGGATCGGTCAGGGAGACGGGGTCGGCCGGTGAGACGGGGTCGGTCGGGGAGACGGAGTCGGTACTGGAGACGGAGTCGGTCGGGGAGACGGGATCGGTCGGGGAGACGGGGTCGGTCGGGGAGACGGGGTCGGTACTGGAGACGGAGTCGGTCGGGGAGACGGGATCGGTCGGGGAGACGGGATCGGTACTGGAGACGGGATCGGTCGGGGGACGGGGTCGGTCGGGGAGACGGGATCGGTACTGGAGACGGAGTCGGTCGGGGAGACGGGATCGGTCGGGGAGACGGGGTCGGTCGGGGAGACGGAGTCGGTCGGGGAGACGGGGTCGGTACTGGAGACGGGGTCGGTCGGGGAGACGGGGTCGGTCGGGGAGACGGGATCGGTACTGGAGACGGGATCGGTCGGGGAGACGGGATCGGCACTGGAGACGGGATCGGTCGGGGAGACGGGATCGGTACTAAAGACGGAATCGGTCGGGGAGACGGGGTCGGTCGGGGAGACGGGATCGGTCGGGGAGACGGGGTCGGTACTGGAGACGGGGTCGGTCGGGGAGACGGGATCGGTACTGGAGATGGGGTCGGTACTGGAGACGGGATTGGTACTGGAGACGGGATCAGTCGGGGAGACGGGGTCGGTACTGGAGACGGGATCGGTAGGGGAGACGGGTCGGTACTGGAGATGGGGTCGGTACTGGAGTCGGGATCGGTCAGGGAGACGGGGTCGGCCGGGGAGACGGGGTCGGTCGGGGAGACGGAGTCGGTACTGGAGACGGAGTCGGTCGGGGAGACGGGATCGGTCGGGGAGACGGGGTCGGTCGGGGAGACGGGGTCGGTCGGGGAGACGGGGTCGGTACTGGAGACGGAGTCGGTCGGGGAGACGGGATCGGTCGGGGAGACGGGATCGGTACTGGAGACGGGATCGGTCGGGGGACGGGGTCGGTCGGGGAGACGGGATCGGTACTGGAGACGGAGTCGGTCGGGGAGACGGGATCGGTCGGGGAGACGGGGTCGGTCGGGGAGACGGAGTCGGTCGGGGAGACGGGGTCGGTACTGGAGACGGGGGTCGGTCGGGGAGACGGGATCGGTCGGGGAGACGGGATCGGTACTGGAGACGGGATCGGTCGGGGAGACGGGTCGGTACTGGAGATGGGGTCGGTACTGGAGACGGGATCGGTCAGGGAGACGGGATCGGTCGGGGAGACGGGGTCGGTCGGGGAGACGGGATCGGTACTGGAGACGGGATCGGTCGGGGAGACGGGATCGGCACTGGAGACGGGATCGGTCGGGGAGACGGGATCGGTACTGAAGATGGGATCGGTCGGGGAGACGGGATCGGTACTAAAGACGGGATCGGTCGGGGAGACGGGGTCGGTCGGGGAGACGGGATCGGTCGGGGAGACGGGGTCGGTACTGGAGACGGGGTCGGTCGGGGAGACGGGATCGGTACTGGAGATGGGGTCGGTACTGGAGACGGGATTGGTACTGGAGACGGGATCAGTCGGGGAGACGGGGTCGGTACTGGAGACGGGGTCGGTTGGGGAGACGGGATCGGTACTGGAGACGGGATCGGTAGGGGAGACGGGTCGGTACTGGAGATGGGGTCGGTACTGGAGTCGGGATCGGTCAGGGAGACGGGGTCGGCCGGGGAGACGGGGTCGGTCGGGGAGACGGGGTCGGTCGAGGAGACGGGATCGGTCGGGGAGACGGGGTCGGTCCTGGAGACGGGGTCGGTCGGGGAGACGGGGTCGGTACTGGAGACGGGATCGGTACTGGAGACGGGGTCGGTACCGGAGACGGGATCGGTCGGGGAGACGGGATCGGTACTGGAGACGGGATCGGTACTGGAGACGGGGTGGGTCGGGGAGACGGGATCGGTACTGGAGACGGGATCGGTACTGGAGACGGGATCGGTACTGGAGACGGGGTCGGTACTGGAGACGGGGTCGGTCGGGGAGACGGGATCGGTCGGGGAGACGGGGTCGGTCGGGGAGACGGGGTCGGTCGGGGAGACGGGGACGGTCGGGGAGACGGGATCGGTCGGGGAGACGGGGTCGGTCGGGGAGACGGGGTCGGTCGGGGAGACGGGATCGGTACTGGAGACATGGTCGGTCGGGTAGACGGGGTTGGTACTGGAGACGGGGTCGGTCGGGGAGACGGGATCAGCCGGGGAGACGGGGTCGGTATTGGGGACGGGATCGGTCGGGGAGACGGGATCGGTACTGGAGATGGGGTCGGTACTGGAGACGGGATCGGTGCTTGAGACGGGATCGGTTGGGGAGACGGGGTCGGTACTGGAGACGGGGTCAGTACTGGAGATGGGGTCGGTACTGGAGACGGGATCGGTACTGGAGACGGGATCGGTTGGTGAGACGGGGTCGGTACTGGATATGGGGTCGGTACTGGAGACGGGGTCGGTACTGGATATGGGGTCGGTACTGGAGACGGGGTCGGTCGGGGAGACGGGATCGGTCGGGGAGACGGGGTCGGTCGGGGAGACGGGATCGGTACTGGAGACGGGATCGGTCGGGGAGACGGGATCGGCACTGGAGACGGGATCGGTCAGGGAGACGGGATCGGTACTGAAGATGGGAACCGTCGGGGTGACGGGATCGGTACTGAAGACGGGGTCGGTCGGGGAGACGGGGTGGGTCGGGGAGACGGGATCGGTCGGGGAGACGGGGTCGGTCGGGGAGACGGGATCGGTACTGAAGATGGGATCGGTCGGGGAGACGGGATCGGTACTAAAGACGGGATCGGTCGGGGAGACGGGGTCGGTCGGGGAGACGGGATCGGTCGGGGAGACGGGGTCGGTACTGGAGACGGGGTCGGTCGGGGAGACGGGATCGGTACTGGAGATGGGGTCGGTACTGGAGACGGGATTGGTACTTGAGACGGGATCAGTCGGGGAGACGGGATCGGTACTGGAGACGGGATCGGTAGGGGAGACGGGTCGGTACTGGAGATGGGGTCGGTACTGGAGTCGGGATCGGTCAGGGAGACGGGGTCGGCCGGGGAGACGGGGTCGGTCGGGGAGACGGGGTCGGTCGAGGAGACGGGATCGGTCGGGGAGACGGGGTCGGTCCTGGAGACGGGGTCGGTCGGGGAGACGGGGTCGGTACTGGAGACGGGATCGGTACTGGAGACGGGGTCGGTACCGGAGACGGGATCGGTCGGGGAGACGGGGTCGGTCGGGGAGACGGGATCGGTACTGGAGACGGGATCGGTACTGGAGACGGGGTGGGTCGGGGAGACGGGATCGGTACTGGAGACGGGATCGGTACTGGAGACGGGATCGGTACTGGAGACGGGGTCGGTACTGGAGACGGGGTCGGTCGGGGAGACGGGGTCGGTCGGGGAGACGGGATCGGTCGGGGAGACGGGGTCGGTCGGGGAGACGGGGTCGGTCGGGGAGACGGGGACGGTCGGGGAGACGGGATCGGTCGGGGAGACGGGGTCGGTCGGGGAGACGGGGTCGGTCGGGGAGACGGGATCGGTACTGGAGACATGGTCGGTCGGGTAGACGGGGTTGGTACTGGAGACGGGGTCGGTCGGGGAGACGGGATCAGCCGGGGAGACGGGGTCGGTATTGGGGACGGGATCGGTCGGGGAGACGGGATCGGTACTGGAGATGGGGTCGGTACTGGAGACGGGATCGGTGCTTGAGACGGGATCGGTTGGGGAGACGGGGTCGGTACTGGAGACGGGGTCAGTACTGGAGATGGGGTCGGTACTGGAGACGGGATCGGTACTGGAGACGGGATCGGTTGGTGAGACGGGGTCGGTACTGGATATGGGGTCGGTACTGGAGACGGGGTCGGTCGGGGAGACGGGATCGGTCGGGGAGACGGGGTCGGTCGGGGAGACGGGATCGGTACTGGAGACGGGATCGGTCGGGGAGACGGGATCGGCACTGGAGACGGGGTCGGTCAGGGAGACGGGATCGGTACTGAAGATGGGAACCGTCGGGGTGACGGGATCGGTACTGAAGACGGGGTCGGTCGGGGAGACGGGGTGGGTCGGGGAGACGGGATCGGTCGGGGAGACGGGGTCGGTCGGGGAGACGGGATCGGTCGGGGAGACGGGATCGGTCGGGGAGACGGGATCGGTACTGGAGATGGGGTCGGTACTGGAGACGGGATCGGTCGGGGAGACGGGGTCGGTCGGGGAGACGGGGTCGGTCGGGGAGACGGGATCGGTCGGGGAGACGGGTCGGTACTGGAGATGGGGTCGGTACTGGAGACGGGATCGGTCGGGGAGACGGGGTCGGTCGGGGAGACGGGGTCGGTCGTGGAGACGGGATCGGTTGTGGAGACGGGATCGGTACTGGAGACGGGATCGGTCGGGGAGACTGGGTCGGTCGGGGAGACGGGATCGGTCGGGTAGACGGGGTCGGTACTGGAGACTGGAGACGGGGTCGGTCGGGGAGACGGGATCGGTCGGGGAGACGGGGTCGGTCGGGGAGACGGGGTCGGTACTGGAGACGGCATCGGTACTGGAGACAGGGTCGGTTGGGGAGACGGGGTCGGTACTGGAGACGGGATCGGTACTGGAGACGGGGTCGGTACTGGAGACGGGATCGGTCGGGGAGACGGGATCGGTCGGGGAGACGGGGTCGGTCGGGGAGACGGGATCGGTACTGGAGACGGGATCGGTACTGGAGACGGGGTCGGTACTGGAGATGGGGTCGGTACTGGAGACGGGGTCGGTCGGGGAGACGGGGTCGGTCGGGGAGACGGGGTCGGTCGGGGAGACGGGATCGGTACTGGAGACGGGATCGGTACTGGAGACGGGATCGGTACTGGAGACGGGGTCGGTACTGGAGACGGGGTCGGTACTGGAGACGGGATCGGTACTGGAGACGGGATCGGTACTGGAGACGGGGTCGGTACTGGAGACGGGGTCGGTCGGGGAGACGGGGTCGGTCGGGGAGACGGGGACGGTCGGGGAGACGGGATCGATCGGTGAGACGGGGTCGGTCGGGGAGACGGGGTCGGTCGGGGAGACGGGATCGGTGATGGAGACATGGTCGGTCGGGTAGACGGGGTTGGTACTGGAGACGGGATCGGTACTGGAGACGGAGTCGGTCGGGGAGACGGGATCGGTCGGGGAGACGGGGTCGGTCGGGGAGACGGGGTCGGTACTGGAGACGGAGTCGGTCGGGGAGACGGGATCGGTACTGGAGACGGGATCGGTTGGGGGACGGGGTCGGTCGGGGAGACGGGATCGGTACTGGAGACGGAGTCGGTCGGGGAGACGGGATCGGTCGGGGAGACGGGGTCGGTCGGGGAGACGGAGTCGGTCGGGGAGACGGGGTCGGTACTGGAGACGGGGTCGGTCGGGGAGACGGGATCGGTCGAGGAGACGGGATCGGTACTGGAGACGGGATCGGTCGGGGAGACGGGTCGGTACTGGAGATGGGGTCGGTACTGGAGACGGGATCGGTCGGGGAGACGGGATCGGTCGGGGAGACGGGGTCGGTCGGGGAGACGGGATCGGTACTGGAGACGGGATCGGTCGGGGAGACGGGATCGGCACTGGAGACGGGATCGGTCGGGGAGACGGGATCGGTACTGAAGATGGGATCGGTCGGGGAGACGGGATCGGTACTAAAGACGGAATCGGTCGGGGAGACGGGGTCGGTCGGGGAGACGGGATCGGTCGGGGAGACGGGGTCGGTACTGGAGACGGGGTCGGTCGGGGAGACGGGATCGGTACTGGAGATGGGGTCGGTACTGGAGACGGGATTGGTACTGGAGACGGGATCAGTCGGGGAGACGGGGTCGGTACTGGAGACGGGATCGGTAGGGGAGACGGGTCGGTACTGGAGATGGGGTCGGTACTGGAGTCGGGATCGGTCAGAGAGACGGGGTCGGCCGGTGAGACGGGGTCGGTCGGGGAGACGGAGTCGGTACTGGAGACGGAGTCGGTCGGGGAGACGGGATCGGTCGGGGAGACGGGGTCGGTCGGGGAGACGGGGTCGGTACTGGAGACGGAGTCGGTCGGGGAGACGGGATCGGTCGGGGAGACGGGATCGGTACTGGAGACGGGATCGGTCGGGGGACGGGGTCGGTCGGGGAGACGGGATCGGTACTGGAGACGGAGTCGGTCGGGGAGACGGGATCGGTCGGGGAGACGGGATCGGTCGGGGAGACGGGGTCGGTACTGGAGACGGGGTCGGTCGGGGAGACGGGGTCGGTCGGGGAGACGGGATCGGTACTGGAGACGGGATCGGTCGGGGAGACGGGATCGGCACTGGAGACGGGATCGGTCGGGGAGACGGGATCGGTACTAAAGACGGAATCGGTCGGGGAGACGGGGTCGGTCGGGGAGACGGGATCGGTCGGGGAGACGGGGTCGGTACTGGAGACGGGGTCGGTCGGGGAGACGGGATCGGTACTGGAGATGGGGTCGGTACTGGAGACGGGATTGGTACTGGAGACGGGATCAGTCGGGGAGACGGGGTCGGTACTGGAGACGGGATCGGTAGGGGAGACGGGTCGGTACTGGAGATGGGGTCGGTACTGGAGTCGGGATCGGTCAGGGAGACGGGGTCGGCCGGGGAGACGGGGTCGGTCGGGGAGACGGAGTCGGTACTGGAGACGGAGTCGGTCGGGGAGACGGGATCGGTCGGGGAGACGGGGTCGGTCGGGGAGACGGGGTCGGTACTGGAGACGGAGTCGGTCGGGGAGACGGGATCGGTCGGGGAGACGGGATCGGTACTGGAGACGGGATCGGTCGGGGGACGGGGTCGGTCGGGGAGACGGGATCGGTACTGGAGACGGAGTCGGTCGGGGAGACGGGATCGGTCGGGGAGACGGGGTCGGTCGGGGAGACGGGGTCGGTACTGGAGACGGGGTCGGTCGGGGAGACGGGATCGGTCGGGGAGACGGGATCGGTACTGGAGACGGGATCGGTCGGGGAGACGGGTCGGTACTGGAGATGGGGTCGGTACTGGAGACGGGATCGGTCAGGGAGACGGGATCGGTCGGGGAGACGGGGTCGGTCGGGGAGACGGGATCGGTACTGGAGACGGGATCGGTCGGGGAGACGGGATCGGCACTGGAGACGGGATCGGTCGGGGAGACGGGATCGGTACTAAAGACGGGATCGGTCGGGGAGACGGGGTCGGTCGGGGAGACGGGATCGGTCGGGGAGACGGGGTCGGTACTGGAGACGGGGTCGGTCGGGGAGACGGGATCGGTACTGGAGATGGGGTCGGTACTGGAGACGGGATTGGTACTGGAGACGGGATCAGTCGGGGAGACGGGGTCGGTACTGGAGACGGGGTCGGTTGGGGAGACGGGATCGGTACTGGAGACGGGATCGGTAGGGGAGACGGGTCGGTACTGGAGATGGGGTCGGTACTGGAGTCGGGATCGGTCAGGGAGACGGGGTCGGCCGGGGAGACGGGGTCGGTCGGGGAGACGGGGTCGGTCGAGGAGACGGGATCGGTCGGGGAGACGGGGTCGGTCCTGGAGACGGGGTCGGTCGGGGAGACGGGGTCGGTACTGGAGACGGGATCGGTACTGGAGACGGGGTCGGTACCGGAGACGGGATCGGTCGGGAGACGGGGTGGGTCGGGGAGACGGGATCGGTACTGGAGACGGGATCGGTACTGGAGACGGGATCGGTACTGGAGACGGGGTCGGTACTGGAGACGGGGTCGGTCGGGGAGACGGGATCGGTCGGGGAGACGGGGTCGGTCGGGGAGACGGGGTCGGTCGGGGAGACGGGGACGGTCGGGGAGACGGGATCGGTCGGGGAGACGGGGTCGGTCGGGGAGACGGGGTCGGTCGGGGAGACGGGATCGGTACTGGAGACATGGTCGGTCGGGTAGACGGGGTTGGTACTGGAGACGGGGTCGGTCGGGGAGACGGGATCAGCCGGGGAGACGGGGTCGGTATTGGGGACGGGATCGGTCGGGGAGACGGGATCGGTACTGGAGATGGGGTCGGTACTGGAGACGGGATCGGTGCTTGAGACGGGATCGGTTGGGGAGACGGGGTCGGTACTGGAGACGGGGTCAGTACTGGAGATGGGGTCGGTACTGGAGACGGGATCGGTACTGGAGACGGGATCGGTTGGTGAGACGGGGTCGGTACTGGATATGGGGTCGGTACTGGAGACGGGGTCGGTACTGGATATGGGGTCGGTACTGGAGACGGGGTCGGTCGGGGAGACGGGATCGGTCGGGGAGACGGGGTCGGTCGGGGAGACGGGATCGGTACTGGAGACGGGATCGGTCGGGGAGACGGGATCGGCACTGGAGACGGGATCGGTCAGGGAGACGGGATCGGTACTGAAGATGGGAACCGTCGGGGTGACGGGATCGGTACTGAAGACGGGGTCGGTCGGGGAGACGGGGTGGGTCGGGGAGACGGGATCGGTCGGGGAGACGGGGTCGGTCGGGGAGACGGGATCGGTCGGGGAGACGGGATCGGTCGGGGAGACGGGATCGGTACTGGAGATGGGGTCGGTACTGGAGACGGGATCGGTCGGGGAGACGGGGTCGGTACTGGAGACGGGGTCGGTCGGGGAGACGGGATCGGTACTGGAGACGGGATCGGTCGGGGAGACGGGATCGGTCGGAGAGACGGGGTCGGTACTGGAGACGGGGTCGGTACTGGAGACGGGATCGGTCTGGGAGACGGGGTCGGTCGGGGAGACGGGGACGGTCGGGGAGACGGGATCGGTCGGGGAGATGGGGTCGGTCGGGGAGACGGGGTCGGTCGGGGAGACGGGATCGGTACTGGAGACATGGTCGGTCGGGTAGACGGGGTTGGTACTGGAGACGGGGTCGGTCTGGGAGACGGGATCAGCCGGGGAGACGGGGTCGGTATTGGAGACGGGATCGGTCGGGGAGACGGGATCGGTACTGGAGATGGGGTCGGTACTGGAGACGGGATCGGTACTTGAGACGGGATCGGTTGGGGAGACGGGGTCGGTACTGGAGACGGGGTCAGTACTGGAGATGGGGTCGGTACTGGAGACGGGATCGGTACTGGAGACGGGATCGGTTGGTGAGACGGGGTCGGTCGGGGAGACGGGGTCGGTCGGGGAGACGGGATCGGTACTGGAGACGGGATCGGTCGGGGAGACGGGGTCGGTCGGGGAGACGGGATCGGTACTGGAGACGGGATCGGTCGGGGAGACGGGATCGGTACTGAAGATGGGATCGGTCGGGGAGACGAGATCGGTACTGAAGACGGGATCGGTCGGGGAGACGGGGTCGGTCGGCGAGACGGGATCGGTCGGGGAGACGGGGTCGGTCGGGGAGACGGGATCGGTCGGGGAGACGGGGTCGGTCGGGGAGACGGGATCGGTTGGTGAGACGGGATCGGTCGGGGAGACGGGGTCGGTCGGGGAGACGGGATCGGTCGGGGAGACGGGATCTTTCGGGGAGACGGGGTCGGTCGGGGAGACGGGATCGGTCGGGGAGACGGGGTCGGTCGGGGAGACAGGATCGGTACTGGAGACGGAATTGGTCGGGGAGACGGGGTCGGTCGGGGAGACGGGATCGGTACTGGAGACGGGATCGGTCGGGGAGACGGGATCGGTACTGAAGATGGGATCGGTCGGGGAGACGGGATCGGTACTGAAGACGGGATCGGTCGGGGAGACGGGGTCGGTCGGGGAGACGGGATCGGTACTGGAGATGGGGTCGGTACTGGAGACGGGATTGGTACTGGAGACGGGATCGGTCGGGGAGACGGGGTCGGTACTGGAGACGGGGTCGGTCGGGGAGACGGGATCGGTACTGGAGACGGGATCGGTAGGGGAGACGGGTCGGTACTGGAGATGGGGTCGGTACTGGAGATGGGGTCGGTACTGGAGACGGGATTGGTACTGGAGACGGGATCGGTCGGGGAGACGGGGTCGGTACTGGAGACGGGGTCGGTAGGGGAGACGGGGTCGGTACTGGAGACGGGGTCGGTCGGGGAGACGGGATCGGTACTGGAGACGGGATCGGTAGGGGAGACGGGATCGGTACTGGAGATGGGGTCGGTACTGGAGATGGGGTCGGTACTGGAGACGGGATTGGTACTGGAGACGGGATCGGTCGGGGAGACGGGGTCGGTACTGGAGACGGGGTCGGTCGGGGAGACGGGATCGGTACTGGAGACGGGATCGGTAGGGGAGACGGGGTCGGTCGGGGAGACGGGATCGGTACTGGAGACGGGATCGGTAGGGGAGACGGGTCGGTACTGGAGATGGGGTCGGTCGGGGAGACGGGATCGGTCGGAGAGACGGGGTCGGTCGGGGAGACGGGATCGGTCGGAGAGACGGGGTCGGTCGGGGAGACGGGGTCGGTACTGGAGACGGGGTCGGTCGGGGAGACGGGATCGGTCGGGGAGACGGGGTCGGGACTGGAGACGGGGTCGGTACTGGAGTCGGGTTCGGTCGGGGAGACGGGATCGGTCGGGGAGACGGGGTCGGTCGGGGAGGCGGGATCGGTCGGGGAGACGGGATCGGTACTGGAGACGGAGTCGGTCGGGGAGACGGGATCGGTCGGGGAGACGGGATCGGTCGGGGAGACAGGATCGGTCGGGGAGACGGGATCGGTCGGGGGATGGGGTCGGTCGGGGAGACGGCATCGGTACTGGAGACGGGGTCGGTTAGGGTTAGGGTTAAACAGCAAACAAACAAATAAACAAACAAACAAATAAACAAACAAATAAATAAACAGCAAACAAACAAATAAACAAACAAACAAACAGCAAACAAACAAACAAACAGCAAACAAATAAATAAACAATAAACAAACAAATAAACAATAAACAAACAAATAAACAGCAAACAAACAAATAAACAGCAAACAAACAAGCTGATCAACAGCTTAAAGTAGCTTTACCTTCCAGTGTACAGCCTCTTGAGCTGACCCTATAGGACCTGGAGAAAACTCTGGGGAGGAGGCTCTGGGGAGGAGGGAGACTCTGGGGAGGAGGGAGGCTCTGGGGAGGAGACTCTGGGGAGGAGGGAGGCTCTGGGGAGGAGACTCTGGGGAGGAGGGAGGCTCTGGGGAGGAGGGAGGCTCTGGGGAGGAGGCTCTGGGGAGGAGGGAGGCTCTGGGGAGGAGGCTCTGGGGAGGAGGTTTTGGGGAGGAGGGAGGCTCTGGGGCGGAGGGAGGCTCTAGGGAGGAGGCTCTGGGGAGGAGGGAGGCTCTAGGGAGGAGGCTCTGGGGAGGAGACTCTGGGGAGGAGGGAGGCTCTAGGGAGGAGGCTCTGGGGAGGAGGCTCTAGGGAGGAGACTCTGGGGAGGAGGGAGGCTCTGGGGAGGAGACTCTGGGGAGGAGGGAGGCTCTAGGGAGGAAACTCTGGGGAGGAGGGAGGCTCTAGGGAGGAGACTCTGGGGAGGAGACAAACATTTGAGAAGGAAGGGATGATGAGCAAAAGGTTTTTAATGCTCTTATTAACTTGCAACAGGTGCCGTAGATCATCTGAAAGCATTTCCTTGTCGTTTTGCTCCTGCCTGCTTTAGCGTGTTTCTCTTTGTGCGCTCATTCGGTTTTTCCAAAGGCAGCTGCCGAATCTGATCCATCATTAACTCTGTCGTCTTCGGAGTCACGGAGTTACAGGGCTTTCCCCGGGACTCACTCGCATTCTGGCAGGGAAAAGTGTTTCAAGTTGGACATGGTTTCATTTCAGTACCTTTTGTACTGCATATGTCCTTTGTTTTTTAAGGATAAGAGGGGGTAGTCATGATCCATAGTTATCTTGTTTCTTTGGCAGGTAAACCCCTTCCTCTGCCAAGCCTTGCAGAGCAGCCACTCTTTCTTTTTAAAGCTGAGGAACTTCCCAGTGATGGATTTTGGAGGAGTGTCACCTGGTGGCTGCGACCACGATGAGTGGTGAGCCCTTTCAATCTGCAAATTCAGAGCATCTCCTTCATGCACAAGTCCCTCAAGCATCTTTTCCACAAAAGACTGGCTCTCATATCTTTTCCTCTCGCTTCATGCATCTCTATAAAGTCTTCAACATTTGGGAGCCTCTCCTCTGCCTTCTCATGCAATCATGTGCTTCCAACAGTCTGGTGTTTGCCTTTAAAATTTCTTCTCTGATTGTCTCTAGTTCTTTGTTTTTCTGGTTAAAAAAACCTCTCTACTTAGAATAAATTTTTGTCTGTCATTTGTCCTCTGCTAGCTAGCTTTAGCCTTGAGTGTTTACTTCACTGCTGTTTTTTTTCTCCTCTCGTTTATTTGAAATCTGTTTATTGTTCACTGTCCTGATAGAGGTCAAATCCCCTTTTTTGCAAATTTTAGCCTGATTTTTTTTTGTTGTACTTGGTGGTATTTTCTTAAATCATTTGGGTTCAGTTGGGAGTTTCCTCACTATATGGCCATCTTGACCGTGTTAAACCCAGGATTTGAAGCAAACTACTTTAATAGTTTTAATAGCTAACAGTTCTAACACCAAGAGCTAACATTTCTTATATCAACAACTAACAGCTGTAACATGAAAAGCTAGCAGTGCTGACATCAGCAGCTAATAGCTCTAACAAGAACAGCTAACATCTGTAGCATTAAAAGCTAACAGCTGTAACATCAGAAGCTAACGGCTCTAACATGAGCAGCTAACAGCTCTGACATCAACAGCTAACAGCTCCAACAGACAGCAGCTAACTTCTTTAACATTAGAAGCTAACAGCTGTAACATAAGAAGCTAACAGTGCTGACATCAACAGCTAACAGCTCCAACAGAGAACAGCTAACTTCTTTAACATTAGAAGCTAACAGCTGTAACATAAGAAGCTAACAGTGCTGACATCAACAGCTAACAGCTCCAACAGAGAACAGCTAACTTCTTTAACATTAGAAGCTAACAGATGTAACATAAGAAGCTAACAGTGCTGACATCAGCAGCTAACAGCTCCAACAGAGAACAGCTAACTTCTTTAACATTAGAAGCTAACAGATGTAACATAAGAAGCTAACAGTGCTGACATCAGCAGCTAACAGCTCCAACAGAGAACAGCTAACTTCTTTAACATTAGAAGCTAACAGATGTAACATAAGAAGCTAACAGTGCTGACATCAGCAGCTAACAGCTCTAACATGAGATACTAACAGCTCAGATATCAGCAGCTAACTGAAATGATTGGAGAAAGGACCCAAAAGCAGCACAAGAGATCGGGGCAGGTTAACAGTCTTTATTATCCACTCAAGAATGCTCAGTGCTGGGGTTGAACTCTGGTTCCCAACATGCCAACATGCCAAGCAGAGTAACCTTCCTCTGGGCAGGCATCAAGATCAACAAGAAAACAGAAGATCCACTAACTCACTGTTGGTGGTCCTCCAGGACAGAAACCCGGTAACCACTGGGGAGCAGGATCCAAGGGCAAGACAAGAGGCGGTAGTCGGGGGCGGATCTGGTCGGTAACAGGCTGGCAATTCGGATAGGAGTGCTGGAGGGTCAGGCATGAGAGCAATGACAATCTGGTAGTGATTGAATGGTGAAACCTGCATATATACACAGGCTGAACTGATGGGGATGATAAACAAGTGGCAGGTTAGGGCAGTAAACCTGATTAGGGGTGTAGCAAGCAGCAATGCTGGAGAAATCAGGCCTGATTGTGACACTAACAGCTTTAACATGAGATGCTAACAACTCTGACATAAGCAGCTAACAGCTCTAACATGAACAGCTAACTGCAGAGTTCTCCACCGGCCACTGGGCGTTACTAGAGGCTAGGGAAAAATAAGACATGGTTAAGCTAGCATGGTTAAGTAGCGTTTTCACATTGTTCATGGCAAAACAGAGATGTTAACCTGTCCGGCTTATTTCCTGTAAGTCTGCTGCTGTTTTACAACCGCTGCTAAGCTAATTTAAGTTTCTATGTCACGTATTGGGCATTTCTATGTTGAAATTGCATTAGTTTTTGTTCATACTGTTGTGGGCTCAGAGCCAATTTCTTAGATTCTGTCATCCTGGTCCGAGTCCCTGTCTGCCAGACGTCGCAGGGGCCGGCCCCGGTGCCATTCTCCTGGTGCTGTCAGACCCACGCCCATCAGGCTTGACCACCACATCTTCTCAATGAGTGAGTGGAGTTGTGCCAAACTGAGAGACACCCCTCATGTGTCGATCTCCATCTCGATTGATGACCTGGCTGAGTCAGGAGGTGGCACCCGCAGAAGACACGCAGTCAGACCTATGGTTCCTCTCAGAGTTTCTCGCCCGTGGATTCTTGCGTAATGCACCCTGTAGGTTTGAGCTTGTCGGCCGCCAGCCGTTCTCCTATTGCTGTAGAGGGGGCTGTCTTTGCTGTGCTCTCTACGACCCCCAGCAGCAGGGTGGTCGCCTCCTGCCATTCCATGGTGCATGTTAGCTGTTCAGTCCAGTCCATGTACCTCTCCAATGAGTCGCTCCTCTGCCTTGGCCTCCTACCTGGCAACTTTCCGTCGAATGCCAGCGGCGAGGGTTCTGGCGGGATGTGGCTGGGTCACCCTTAACGAGCCAAAAGAGCTCTTGCCGGTCACTGCCACTCAGTCCACTGTCAGCAGACAAGATCCCAATGGGCCCATCTACGTTCAACACCTGCCCCCCATCAGGAGCTGCCATGCATAGAAGGGCCACTTATTGAGATTCATGTGGACCCAGCAGCCACAACCGAGGCGTGCCAGGATGAGGCCCTTGGAGTGATTGAATGTGTGCCTTATGGTGAGCCAGTGACATGGTGCCATCATATGGTAGTCACTCAGAACGGTTCTGCGGGTTCCTCCCGCAGAACCGTGGACCCATCCCCTCTCAACAAGTACTGTCGACGTGAGACCTTCACCACTAAACACCCCTTCCACCTTGCACGTCCCATCCCAAAAGGCACCTGGAAGACTGTCACGGATGCCTGGAACGGATATCATAGTGTACCCCTGCGTGAGTCGGATCGTCACCTGACCACTCTTATAACACCCTTCGGCCGCTGGCACTATACCAGGGCGCCACAGGGTTTCCTGTCTCCTGGGATGGCTACAACCGCCGTTTTGACGCTATCCTCTCAGATTACGAGCGCAAGGAGCGTTGTGTTGATGACACCATCCACTATGACACAGACTTAAAACAGCACTGGTGGAGGACCATCGACTTTCTCACGCAGGTCGGCCGGGCAGCCATCGTGCTGAACCCTGACAAGTTTCAGTTTGCAGAGAGGACTGTTGACTTTGCTAGCTTTAGGGTCTCGGACTCTACGATCGAACCACTTCCGAAGTACTTGGATGCCATCTGTGACTTCCCCACCCCGGTCTCCACCACAAATATCAGGAGCTGGTTCGGCCTTGTCAACCAGGTGGCTAACTATGCCCAGCTGCGTGACTCCATGGCACCATTTAAAACTTTCCTCAGCCCGAGGTGCAAGTTTTCATGGTCCTGCAGGCTGGAGGATGCCTTCCAAGTGTCTAAACAGGCTGTGGTCGAGGTAGTCCGGGTTGGTGAGGAGATCTATGACATGCAGAGGAGGACTTGCCTTCGCCCTGACTGGTCCCGGCGTGGCATTGGTTACTTTCTCCTACAACACTGTGGCTGCAGTTCTGGGGTGCCGGATTGTTGCCTGGGCGGATGGCGGACAACCCTTGCTGGGTCACGCTCCCTATCTTTGGCGGAACAGCGTTACGCTGCCATCGAGGGGGAGGCTCTGGCTGTGGCCTGGGGCCTTGAGCAGACAAAATATTTTACGCAAGGGTGCGACAACCTTGTTGTCGTCATGGACCACAAACCTTTGGTGAAGATCTTCAGTGATCGTACGATGGATGAGATCACAAACTCTCGCCCATTTAGGCTCAAACAGCATACTCTTCCTTGGCGCTTTGATGTCGTACACCTACCTGGCAAGAACAATCATGCCGCCGACGACACCTCGAGACACCCTTCCCCTGCTGACTTTATTGCCAGCCTCTTGTTGGGGTCACATAGCGATCCCGACAGTGTGGAGTTTGCACTCACGGCATCCATCCGCAAAGATGGACAGGAATCTGGTGTCATCTCATGGCCACTCCTTGCTCAAGAGACGGCAGCAGATGCTTCCTTTGCCCATCTTCTGTACTTCATCGAGCATGAGGGTAAGATTGATGCTAATGACCTTGCCCTGGCCGACCTATCGCTGGTCTGGGAGTCTGAGGTGGCTGTGAAGACGGCCAAACGCCTCTTAGTATCCAACACCAGCCCAACTGGCAGTCTCAATCATGACCGTTTCCTACATACCATGCTGCAGCTGCGTAACACGCCCGATCCTGATTGTCATCTCTCACCTGTGCAGATTATCTTTGGCCATCCCTTGCGTGCATCCCTATCCTTCGTAGGTAGGCTTGAGAAATTCTCCAACCCACATTTTCGCCCACTCTGGCATGAGGCAAGGGCCGCGAAGGAGGAGGCCCTCCGGACTCGTATGTCCTATGCTACTGAGTCTCTGGGGCAGCGCTCACGGCCTCTCCGCCCACTAGCACTGGGGGAGACAGTGTTCCTCCAGAACCTGCAGGGACCCAGCCCACGCAAATGGGATAGGTCTGGGGTGGTGGTGGAGTCGCTGGGCTATGATCAGTATCAGATATGGGTAGACGGGTTGGGTCGCCTGTACCTCGGCTACCCACCATGCCAGACAGCTGCAGGATGCACCATCACCACTGCCTGCTTCGGTGGCCAGGGAACCTCGACCTGCCCCTCGGGACCCAGAGGCCCCCCCCGGTCCCAGATGGGCTCTGCGACACTGTTCCTGGCACGTCCTCATCAGTACCCCGTTAGGCAGTGCCCACCGGGGATGGCCTCTCTTTTGATCCCACCCCAACAGATGTCCCACCGGACCTGGTGTCGCAGTCACCGCCTTTGCTGCCCCAACCTGTGCTTCCTGCCTGTGAGGAGGCCCCCCAGATGCTATGAACCCGAGTCAGGCCGCTGGGTGCTGGCCTGAGTCTGTCAACCTATTATGGTTATAGCTATTCGGACTGGGGGGATGCAGACTTCTCCACCGGCCACTGGGCGTCACTAGAGGCTAGGGAAACACAAGATATGGTTAAGCTAGCAGATAAAGTTGTGTTTTCACATTGTTCTTTGCAAAACAGAGATGTTTACCTGTCCGGCTTATTTCCTGTAAGTCTGCTTATGTTTTACAACCGCTGCTAAGCTAATTTAAGTTTCTATGCCATGTATTAGGCATTTCTATGTTGAAATTGCATTAGTTTATGTTCATATTGTTGTACTGTTGCAGGGCTTCCTCATCGTTGTCGTTAAAGTGATCTGACATCGAGGAGTGTGTTTCTTCAGTAACGGCTCTGACTTCAGCAACTAACAGCTGTAGCCTGAACAGCTAAAAGCTGTAACATGACACGCTAACAACTGTAATATGAGATGCTAACAGTCGTAATATCAGCAGGTAGATACAGAAGCCTTTGTGGGGATTGTGTCCAGGCTACTGTTTGGGTAGACAACCAACACAAACCCAATATCAGAATCACAGATCTTGTAATGATACTGTTCTGGTTCTGTGTTTAGTCCAAGGCTTTACGGGAGCGCTGGCTGCTGGAAGGAGTCCCAACTACTGGCCCACAACACGATGAGGTCAAGAGACAACTGGAACAGGATGAAGCCAAGACCCGGAACCTCGAGGAGACCATTAGCAGGTTTGTCATGGTCCATCCAGCTCTGACTCTGTTCTCATCAGAACCAAAGTATAATTCTTATGTTTGCTACAGGCTGGAGCAGGAACTGGTCACTCTGGAGGAGCAGGAACTGGTCACTCTGGAAACTGGACTTCATCAAACCACTACACTTTCTACTGTAAGTAACATTTTAGCAGAGGCTTTTATTGTGGTCATGAAAAAGTGAAATAGTAAGTCTAAGGAATAGACAAGTCTGCCTGTTTGATTATTTATACATAGTTTTTCCTTCTTATTTATCTTTTATTGATGTTTTTGCTCACAAGACAGAGAGCAAGCCATTTTTTTGTGTGCCTTGCCAAAGACATTTTTGTTTGTTTGTTGTGGGGAGAGCTAAATGGACTGGTCCATTAATGTTGTGACCGCCAGAGGGCATTGGTAAGAATGCACGTAGGAGATGATTTAGATGTCTTCTTTATTATTTAACTTTAGCTCACAATGGTTGTCCTGGTATTGAGCGTGGTTCTGTAACACAAATAAGTAACATTCAATTCAATTCAATTAAACTTTATTTATATAGCGTCAAATCACGGCAATGCCATCTCAAGACGCTTTACAGACAGAGAAGAAAACATAATGAAAGCCAATTCATAACAGCCTATATAAGGAAACCAACAGATTGAGTTGAGTCCAGCTCAATCTCCCATCCTGAGCAAGCACACTGGCGACAGTGGGAAGGAAAAAACTCCCTTTTAACAGGAAGGAAACCTCCGGCAGAACCCGGCTCAAGGACAGGCAGCCATCTGCCTCTGCTGTGTGGGGGGAAGAGGACAGAAAGACAACAGACAACAGGAACTGCTACTCCCGGCCAGGGAGACCTGCTGAGACAGGAGACATACATGGTAATGATGCAACACTGTTTAGGGGGGGGGGTAAAAGAAAGAGATAAAGAGAAAAAGAAAGAAGCTCAGTGTATCAGGAAATGTCCCTCAGCAGTCTAAACCTATAGCAGCATAACTAAGGGATGCTAACCATCCCTAGCTATAGGACTTATCAAAAAGATAAGTCTTCAGCCTAGTCTTAAAGGTGGGGAGGGTGTCTGCTTCCCTAACACTAACTGGGAGCTTATTCCATAAGAGAGGGGCCTGATAACCAAAGGCTCTGCCTCCTGCTTGGCTCTTTGAGACTCTAGGAACCACAAGTAAGCCTGCAGTCTGCGAACGAAGTACTCTGCTTGGTATATAAGGAACAATGAGGTCTTTGATATATAGTGGTGCCTGGCTGTGGAGGGCTTTATATGTAAGGAGAAGGATTTTAAATTCTATTCTAGATTCAACAGGCAGCCAATGAAGAGAGGCTAAAACTGGAGAAATATGATCTCTCATGCTGGTTCTGGTCAGGACTCTGGCTGCAGAATTCTGGATCAGCTGAAGGCTTTTCAGGGCATATTTAGGACAGCCCAGTAATAGAGAGTTACAGTAATCTAGTCTTGAAGTAACAAAAGCGTGAACCAGTTTTTCTGCATCACTCTGAGACAGAATGTCCCTAATTTTGGCTATATTACGTAAATGAAAGAAGGCTGTTTTAGTAACCTGCTTAATATGTGGGCCAAAGGACAGGTCAGGGTCAAATATTACTCCAAGGTTTCTCACTGTAGCACTGGAAGCTAAAGTAAAGCCATCCAGGTTCATTACAAAACTGGAAAATTTAGCTCTGAGTTTTTCAGATCCAAAGAGAATTACTTCAGTCTTATCTGAGTTTAAGAGGAGAAAATTTCTAGACATCCAAGTCTTTATGTCTATGAGACAATTATGTAGCCTATTGGGCTGATTTGTTTCATCTGGTTTAAAGGATAAGTATAGTTGAGTATCATCTGCATAACAATGAAAGTTTATTCCATGCTGTCTAATAATTTTGCCTAAAGGGAGCATATATAGCGTGAAGAGTATTGGTCCAAGTACAGAACCTTGAGGAACTCCATGACTTACTGTAGTTTGGGAGGAGGACTTGTCATTTACATGAACAAACTGAAGTCTATCAGATAAATATGATTTAAACCAGCTTAACGCTGTACCTGTAATTCCAACCACCTGTTCTAGTCTCTGTAACAGAATGTTATGATCGACTGTATCAAATGCAGCACTAAGATCAAGCAAGATAAGTACGGACACAAGTCCTTTGTCTGAGGCCATAAGAAGGTCATTAGTAACTTTCACCAATGCTGTCTCAGTGCTATGATGAGCTCTAAATCCTGACTGAAACTCCTCGCATAAATTATTTCTGCTCAGGTGGGCATGTAGCTGAGCTGAAACTATTTTCTCCAGAATTTTGGACGTAAACGGGAGGTTAGATATAGGTCTATAATTTGCTATCACCTCTGGATCCAGAGATTGCTTTTTAAGTAAAGGCTTGATTACAGCAGTTTTAAATGATTGTGGTACATATCCTGTCACTAAAGACATATTGATAAGATTTAGTAGTGATGTATTAATTAAAGGGAAAATGTCCTTAAAGAGGCTCGTTGGGAGAGGGTCTAAGATACAGGTGGATGGTTTAGATGAAGCTATTATTTTAGTTAATTCAGAGGGTTGGACAGGACAGAAACTATTTACACAAGTCAGATCCTGGTTCTAAGGATGCTTTGGAGACCACAACAGGCTCAACATTATAAGTAGAAGGAAGAATATTGTGGATTTGATCTCTAATAGTGTCAATTTTATTCCTGAAAAAATACATGAAATCATCCCAGCTAAGTGAGAAAGGAATACATGGCTCCACAGCGCTCCGGCTCCTAGTAAGCCTGGCTACAGCGCTGAAAAGAAACCGAGGGTTGTTTTTGTTTTCCTCTATCAATGATGAATAATAAGCTGTTCTTGCCGTACGTAAGGCTTTTTTGTATACAATTAAACTTTCTTTCCAGGTTAAGTGAGACTCCTCTAGTCCTGATGAACGCCATCTGTTTTCCAAACGCCTTGACGCCTGTTTTAGAGCTCGAAGCTGGGAATTAAACCAGGGAGCCTTCATAATCTTACCTAATTTCTTCTTCTTTAGGGGAGCAACATTATCCAAGGTTGTACGCATTGAAGCTGTTATAGTATCAGCATGTTGATCAATCTGAGCAGGAGTAAGGCTTAAAGGGGGACTCTCAGTCATGCTAACACATGGTAGAGGTGAAAAAATTGATTCAATTGATTGTTTAAATTTTGTAATATTATTGTCTGATAAACATCTACTATAGTAGAATTTATTTTTGGTCAGTGAGTAATCAAATAAAGTGAATTCAAAGGTTAATAAGAAGTGATCGGACAAGACAGGGTTTTGAGGAAATACTTTGAGCTTATCAGTCTCAATACCAGATCAAGAGTATGACCATGAGAGTGAGTGGCTCCATGGACATTTTGTGAAAACCCAATTGAGTTTAGAATAGAGCTAAAGGAAATGTTTAAACTATCATTTTCATGGTCAACATGAATATTAAAATCACCTAGTACAATGACTTTATCAGTAGTCAGCACTAACTCAGACAAGAGATCCGAGAATTCGGTCAGAAACTCGGAGTAAGGTCCAGGTGGGCGATACACTAATGCTAAAAGGAGCGGTTTCTCTCAATTCCATTTTGGATGAGATAAATTTAATGTCAGGAATTCAAAGGATTTATAGTTAGTTTTGTGCTTAGGATTAATTAAAAATTCTGAATCTGTGAAGGCCAATTCAAAACATATCTGAATTATAACGTAATAAATACAAGTATGACAGAACAAACGGAATAGCTCACAATACTAAGTAGTAAGGAGCTACCGCAAGGCTGTCGGCATTAGTGCACTTAACTCATTAACAGGTTTACAATTGACATCAATACTATTGCCACGCCTTCTAGCACGTACAAAACTATACACCTAGCAGATATAAGCATGTGTGCGTTTTCGACCATTACTCACTCTTTTCCAGTTGACGCACATGGGCAACACCAAAGACATCATATATACGTAGACGCCTCATTGAGCGCTGGAGAGTGAACCAGCGTCGCCGCCATATTGGATGGGTCTCCGCTGTCGAGTTTTGCTGCAGCGTCAACGTAGTTTCCCCACAAAACTCTTTTTGTGGAACAACGCGTATATATTACACACACACATATATATATATATATATGTATATTACACACTAACAAAACACTTTTCTACATAATTGGTTGATAAATAATATTAACACAGTGAATAATCTACTAAATGCTAGTAAATTATTTGAATTATTATTATTATATTATTATTAGAATTATTCCTGCACACCAAGAACCAAGTAGAGTTACCTTTCAGGCATCCTTGTCCTCCATGTTGCCTGAGGATCGTTGGACCTCCAGGCAACACAGGATTAAAAAGTAGAAGTAGAAAAAAGCGTAGCTTCATATATAAGTAACGAAGCAGAGCGCTGGAGGATTTAATGTACTGCACCAAGGACAAACATGAGACAACAAGTGGGGAGAAGACATTACATTTAACAAAGAATGAATGAAGTATAAAATAAATACACACACACACACACCCATGGATATGTGTATGTATATACATATATGTGTATATACATATATATATCCATCCATCCATCCATCCATCTTCTGCCGCTTATCCGGGGTCGGGTCGCGGGGGCAGCAGCCTAAGCAGGGACGCCCAGACTTCCCTCTCCCCAGCCACATTTACCAACTCTGCGGGGGGATCCCGAGGCGTTCCCAGGCCAGCCGAGAGATATAATCCCTCCAGCGTGTCCTGGGTCTTCCCCGGGGTCTCCTCCCAGAGGGACGTGCCTGGAACACCTCACCAGGGAGGTCCAGGAGGCATCCTGACCAGATGCCCGAGCCACCTCAACTGGTTCCTCTCGATGCAGAGGAGTAGCGGCTCTACTCTGATCTCCTCCCGGATGACTGAGCTCCTTACCCTATCTCTAAGGGAGAGCCCGGCCACCCTGCGGAGGAAACTCATTTCAGCCGCCTGTATACGAGATCTCCTTCTTTCGGTCACGACCCACAGCTCATGACCATAGGTGAGGGTAGGAACGTAGATTGACTGGTAAATGGAGAGCTTCGCCTTCTGGCTCAGCTCCTTCTTCACCACGACAGACCGGCGCAGAGTCCGCATTATTGCAGACGCCGCACCGATCAGTCTGTCCATCTCACCCTCCATCCTTCCCTCACTCGTGAACAAGACCCCGAGATATTTAAACTCCTCCACTTGAGGCAGGACCTGACTCCCGACCCGGAGAGGGCAATCCACCCTATTCCGGCTGAGGACCATGGTCTCAGATTTGGAGGTGCTGATTCTCATCCCAGCCGCTTCACACTCGGCCGCGAATCGCTCAAGCGAGAGCTGGAGATCACGACCAGATGAAGCCAACAGGACCACGTCATCCGCAAAAAGCAGGGACCCAATCCTGAGGCCACCAAGCCAGATCCCCTCAACACCTCGGCTGCGCCTAGAAATTCTGTCCATATAAGTTATGAACAGAATCGGTGATAAAGGGCAGCCTTGGCGGAGTCCAACCCTCACCGGAAACGAATCCGACTTACTACCGGCAATGCGGACCAAGCTCTGACACCTGTCGTACAGGGACCGGACAGCCCGTACAAGGGGTCCGGTACCCCATACTCCCGGAGTACCCCCCACAGGAGCCCCCGGGGGACACGGTCGAAAGCCTTCTCCAGGTCCACAAAGCACATGTAGATTGGTTGGGCAAACTCCCATGCCCCCTCCAGGACCCCAGAGAGGGTATAGAGCTGGTCCACTGTTCCGCGACCAGGACGAAAACCACACTGCTCCTCCTCAATCCAGGATTCGACTATCCGGCGGACCCTCCTCTCCAGGACCCCTGAATAGACCTTACCAGGGAGGCTGAGGAGTGTGATTCCCCTGTAATTGGAACACACCCTCCGGTCCCCCTTCTTAAAAAGGGGGACCACCACCCCAGTCTGCCAGTCCAGCGGTACTGCCCCCGATGTCCACGCGATGCTGCAGAGGCGTGTCAGCCAGGACAGCCCCACAGCATCCAGAGCCTTAAGGAACTCCGGGCGGATCTCATCCACCCCCGGGACCTTGCCGCCAAGGAGCTTTTTGACCACCTCAGCGACTTCAGCCCCAGAGATAGGAGAGTCCACCCCTGAGTCCACCAGCTCTGCTCCCTCATGGGAAGACGTGTTGGTAGGATTGAGGAGGTCTTCGAAGTATTCCCTCCACTGACCCACAATGTCCCGAGTTGAGGTCAGCAGCCCCCCACCTCCACTGTACACAGTGTTGATGGAGCACTGCTTCCCCCTCCTGAGCCGCCGGATGGTGGACCAGAATCTCCTCGAAGCCGTCCGGAAGTCTTTCTCCATGGCCTCGCCGAACTCCTCCCATGCCCGAGTTTTTGCCTCGGCAACAGCCGAAGCCGCATGCCGCTTAGCCCGCCGGTACCCATCAGCTGCCTCCAGAGTCCCACAGGCCAAGAAGGCCCGATAGGACTCCTTCTTCAGCTTGACAGCATCCCTCACTGCTGGTGTCCACCAACGAGTTCTGGGATTATCGCCACGACAGGCACCAACGACCTTACAGCCACAGCTCCGGCTGGCCGCCTCAGCAATAGAGGCACGGAACACAGCCCATTCGGACTCAATGTCTCCCGCCTCACTCGGGACATGGTTGAAGCTCTGCTGAAGGTGGGAGTTGAAGCTCGCTCTGACGGGGGACTCAGCCAGACGTTCCCAGCAGACCCTCACAACACGTTTGGGTCTGCCAGATCTGACCGGCTTCCTCCCCACCATCTGAGCCAACTCACCACCAGGTGGTGATCAGTTGAAGCTCCGCCCCCCTCTTCACCCGAGTGTCCAAGGCATGTGGCCACAGGTCCGACGATACGACTACAAAATCCATCATTGAACTGCGGCCCAGGGAATCCTGATGCCAGGTGTACATATGGACACTCTTATGTTGGAACATGGTGTTCGTTATGGACAATCCATGACGAGCACAGAAGTCCAATAACAAAACATTTGGATTCAGAGGGGGGGGGGGGACCATGCCTCCCAATCACTCCCCTCCCGGTCTCACTGTCATTGCCCACGTGAGCATTGAAGTCCCCCAGCAGAACAATGGAGTCCCCAGAAGGAGCACCCTCCAGCACTCCCTCCAAGGACTCCAGAAAGGGTGGGTACTCTGAACTGCTGTTCGGTGCATAAGCACAGACAACAGTCAGGACCCGTCCCCCCACCCGGAGGCGGAGGGAAACTACCCTTTCCTCCACCGGGGTAAACCCCAACGTGCAGGCACCAAGCTGGGGGCTGATGAGAATGCCCACACCTGCTCGGCGCCTCTCACCATGAGCAACTCCAGAGTGGAAGAAGGTCCAGCCCCTCTTGAGGGTTCTGGTTCCAGAGCCCAAGCCATGCGTCGAGGTGAGTCCAACTATATCTAGTCGGAACCACTCAACCTCGCGCACAAGCTCAGGCTCCTTCCCCACCAGAGAAGTGACGTTCCACGTCCCTAGAGCCAGCTTCTGCAGCCGGGGATCGGACCGCCAGGGTCCCCGCCTCTTGCTGCCGCCCAGCTCACACTGCACCCGACCCCTACGGCTCCTCCCGCAGATGGTGAGCCCACGGGAGGTGGGGCCCATGTAACCCTTTCGGGCTTAGCCCGACCGGGCCCCATGGGCGAAGGCCCGGCCACCAGACGCTCGCTCTCGTACCCCACCTCCAGGACTAGCTCCAGAGGGGGGTCCCGGTAACCCGCGTCCGGGCAAGGGAACATTCATGCCCAGGTTGGTCGTCATCATAGGGGTCGATGAGCCGTGCTTGGTCTGGTCCCTCCCCTAGACACCTGTTTGCCATGGGTGACCCTACCAGGGGCATAAAGCCCCCGACAACATAGCTGCTAGGATCTTCGGGACGCACAAACCCCTCCACCACCATAAGGTGACGGCTCAGGGAGAGGATATATATATATATATATATATATATATATATATATATATATATATATATATATATATATATATATATATATATATATATATATATATATATGTGTGTGTGTGTGTGTGTGTGTTTATGTATATATATAATGTAATGTTACTTTTGAGTACTATATTTTATTATTAAACCTACATAAAATGAAACATCCTGGGGTCTAATGTCTTGCTGTTCTGTATACAGCAAAATTTGGATTGTCTTCATTAAATCTTACTCCAAGATTTGTGGAAAGTTAGCAGCCCTTGTGTACCAGGAAATGTCCCTCGGCAGTCTAAACCTATCGCAGCATAACTAAGGGATAGTTAGATAGCTAATGATCCCTAACTATTGGACTTATCAAAATATTTTAACTTAAAAGCACATTGATTTTTAATGTTTTACAGTGATCTGTATCATAACAATGTCTCTGCCCTTTGTAACAAACCAAACTGTGAGGAAAAACAGGTAAAAATCCGTGGAGTTCTTGCCGTGGTTGGACCTACACCTTACAAATCAATGCATTGGAGGCGCATGGGAGACCCATCCAAGATGGCGGCGCGATGAGACGTCAGCTGTGTAGGCGGCATGATACAATGCGGCGTCTACGTATATATGATGTCTATGGTCACAACCATGAGCTCAGCTCCACACACGAAAATGAACACTTAACAACATTGTGATCTCAACCAAACTTAAAACGGAACTTCTGATTGGCTACTTTAGCTGTCAATCTAAAAGTGTTCAAACACAGACTTTTGGTGCTTCGTCACTCTGTTGTAAGTGGAGATTCCTACTTGAATTTGTAATTATTGTATTGTTCAATAAAGTTTTGAAAAAAAAAACAGGTAATGAACTTACTCCCTCTAGGTCACATTGGGATCAGCTGTCGAGGACAAAGGCCACAACAACCATCAGGTGTGCGGAGCTTCAAAGTCAGATCAGGTGGTCTTTGGTGAGAATTAATAATAAGATTACAGCATTGTTTTGTTGGATTACAATCTGTGTGTAAAAGTGATGATCAGATGAAAGTAATTAGATTACTATAAAGTCTTTGTCCCCTTTTCTCTTCAGCCAGTGAAGGGGGCAAAGTTCACAAAAGTCAGGAGGTGTACAAAGCCAGACCGACCAATGAGATGAAGAGAGGTAAGTCAGAGACAGGAGTTCCTCAGGTGCCTTACAGGTATACAGGTGTTCTACAGGTAAATTACAGGTGTTCTACAGGTAAAATACAAGTGTTCTACAGGTAAACCACAGGTAAACTACAGGTGTTCTACAGGTAAAATACAGGTGTTCTACAGGTAAAATACAGGTGCTCTACAGGTAAACTACAGGTGTTCTACAGGTAAAATACAGGTGTTCTACAGGTAAAATACAGGTGCTCTACAGGTAAACTACAGGTGTTCTACAGGTAAAATACAGGTGTTCTACAGGTAAACTACAGGTGTTCTACAGGTAAAATACAGGTGTTCTACAGGTAAAATACAGGTGTTCTACAGGTAAACTACAGGTGTTCTACGGGTAAAATACAGGTGTTCTACAGGTAAACTACAGGTGCTCTACAGGTAAAATACAGGTGTTCTACAGGTAAACCACAGGTAAAATACAGGTGTTCTACAGGTAAAATACAGGTGCTCTACAGGTAAAATACAGGTGTTCTACAGGTAAAATACAGGTGTTCTACAGGTAAACTACAGGTGTTCTACAGGTAAAATACAGGTGTTCTACAGGTAAACTACAGGTGCTCTACAGGTAAAATACAGGTGTTCTACAGGTAAACTACAGGTGTTCTACAGGTAAAATACAGGTGTTCTACAGGTAAAATACAGGTGCTCTACAGGTAAACTACAGGTGTTCTACAGGTAAAATACAGGTGTTCTACAGGTAAACTACAGGTGTTCTACGGGTAAAATACAGGTGTTCTACAGGTAAACTACAGGTGTTCTACAGGTAAAATACAGGTGTTCTACAGGTAAACTACAGGTGTTCTACAGGTAAACCACAGGTAAACTACAGGTGTTCTACAGGTAAAATACAGGTGTTCTACAGATAAACCACAGGTAAAATACAGGTGTTCTACAGGTAAACCACAGGTAAACTACAGGTGTTCTACAGGTAAACTACAGGTGTTCTACAGGTGTTCTACAGGTAAACTACAGGTGTTCTACAGGTAAACCACAGGTAAACTACAGGTGTTCTACAGGTAAAATACAGGTGTTCTACAGGTAAACTACAGGTGTTCTACAGGTAAACCACAGGTAAACTACAGGTGTTCTACAGGTAAAATACAGGTGTTCTACAGATAAACCACAGGTAAAATACAGGTGTTCTACAGGTAAACCACAGGTAAACTACAGGTGTTCTACAGGTAAACTACAGGTGTTCTACAGGTAAACTACAGGTGTTCTACAGGTAAACCACAGGTAAACTACAGGTGTTCTACAGGTAAAATACAGGTGTTCTACAGGTAAACTACAGGTGTTCTACAGGTAAAATACAGGTGTTTTACAGGTAAAATACAGGTGTTCTACAGGTAAAATACAGGTGTTCTACAGGTTAAATACAGGTGTTCTACAGGTAAACCACAGGTAAAATACAGGTGTTCTACAGGTAAACTACAGGTGTTCTACAGGTAAACTACAGGTGTTCTACAGGTAAAATACAGGTGTTCTACAGGTAAACTACAGGTGTTCTACAGGTAAAATACAGGTGTTCTACAGGTAAACTACAGGTGTTCTACAGGTAAACCACAGGTAAACTACAGGTGTTCTACAGGTAAAATACAGGTGTTCTACATGTAAACCACAGGTAAAATACAGGTGTTCTACAGGTAAAATACAGGTGTTCTACAGGTAAACTACAGGTGTTCTACAGGTAAAATACAGGTGTTCTACAGGTAAACTACAGGTGTTCTACAGGTAAAATACAGGTGCTCTACAGGTAAACTGCAGGTGTTCTACAGGTAAACTGCAGGTGTTCTACAGGTAAAATAGAGGTGTTCTACAGGTAAAATACAAGTGTTCTACAGGTAAAAGACAGGTGTTCTACAGGTAAACTACAGGTGTTCTACAGGTAAAATACAGGTGTTCTACAGGTAAACCACAGGTAAACTACAGATGTTCTACAGGTAAACTGCAGGTGTTCTACAGGTAAACTGCAGGTGTTCTACAGGTAAAATAGAGGTGTTCTACAGGTAAAATACAAGTGTTCTACAGGTAAAAGACAGGTGTTCTACAGGTAAACCACAGGTAAACTACAGGTGTTCTACAGGTAAAATACAGGTGTTCTACAGGTAAACCACAGGTAAACTATAGGTGTTCTACAGGTAAACTGCAAGTGTTTTCTACAGATAAAATACAAGTGTTCTACAGGTAAAAGACAGTTGTTCTATAGTTAAACTACAGGTAAAAGACAGGTGTTCTACAGGTAAACTGCAGGTAAACTCCAGGTGTTCTACAGGTAAACTACATATGTTTCACAGGTAAAATACAGGCATGCTTTAGGTGCTCCTATGTCCAGGTGAGTTTATTATGTGTAAACATGTTTGGTCCGTATTGGTTCGGTCCAGCAGGTATTGCCCACATAGTCATCAGAAACCGTCTCACATCCCACATGCGAGGTCGGGATAGGTGAAGAGGGTCAGGAAGTGAAACCACTTGTTTTCTCTAACACCTGTATTTCTGTCCGTCTGTCCCTGTGAGTTTGTGTCCTGCTGTATGAATGTTTTCCAGACCGCCTGCTGTTCTGCTGGTTCATACTGGTTTAGTCCAACTGGTCCTGGAAGATTTTTGGATTCTGTAAAAAATTCTCCACTGTGATTGGACCATTGGTCTGACTTCCTGTGTCCCATAATGCAATGCAACACCTGGGATCAGCAACCGGAGTATCCATGAGAATACTCTGGTTGAGAACTGCCCCGTAAAGACTGGTTCCGTTACTGCCCCGTAAAGACCGGTTCCGGTACTGCCCCGTAAAGACCGGTTCCGGTACTGCCCCGTAAAGACCGGTTCCGGTACTGCCCCGTAAAGACCGGTTCCGGTACTGCAGTCGGTGGTTTGGAAAACTGAGCTCTGATTGGTGGCTGAATCTGTGTCTGACCCCGCCCCCCAGCCATGTACTCGGTGGAGATAAAGGTGGAACGGGACAGACTGACGGGGGAAACCAGGGTTCTTTCTACTAACACCACGCTTCCTGTTGACCTGTCCCACCAAGGGGTCAAAGTTTACGAAGATGAGCAGAAAGGTGACGTCATTAAAGTAAACAAATAAACACAAACAGAAGCTGACTGAGAGTTAAAGCTGATGTCTGATCACCTGGAGGTCACATGGCCTCACATCCCATCGTTACGATTTCCATCCTGACTATTTGATGATCCGGATCCAGTTTTAGATCATCAGTTCATGTGTTCTTACCACCTGTTGGACAGGTGAACTGGACCCAGTCAAGTCCACCTGCTAGACAGGTGGAGGTCTGGAAGATCCTGGACTTCATCAAGTTCAGGAAGATTTAGATGCTATAAAATTTAACTTTTCCTCTGTAACTGGATCCAGACTGACAGACTCAGAACCAGAGCTAGACCGTCAATTAGCAACGTATCCACAGAAAAACAGAAAGATCTAGAAAACGAGTCCAGTCCGGGTCCAGGTTTCCTGCTGACAGCGTCTCTTTCTGTCTCCCAGTCGTCCATGAGATGAACGGCGAAAACAGTGTCCACCTGCTCAGCTTCTCCGAGGTGGAAGAACTCATCCACAAAGCTGACGAGGCATCGATGATGTCGCAGGCCATCACCACAGTTACCTCACTCCCAACGGCAGAGGTCCGGGAGGAACCGAGTCCTGAACCAGACATGGAACCGGGTCCTGGAGCAGCACCACAAGTCACAACGGAGATCAGAGGACTGGAAACCAGAGCACATGGCGAGCTGAGTGTGGCAGACGCCAGTGCAGACAACCCGGTTACCATGGTGTTCATGGGATACCAGAATGTGGAGGACGAGGACGAAACTAAACGGGTTCTGGGGCTGCAGGGGACGGTTAAGGCAGAGCTGGTTCTTCTCGATGACACTGATGACAAGCTAGATCCACCTCCTGCTGCCTCTAATGCCCCGCCTACCTTCACCGCCCCGCCCACCACCTATAAACCTGCAGCGGTGATGAAGAGCAACAGGGAGACGGCTGGAGAGTCCAAGGAAGTCGTGATGGAGATGAAGAAGACCAAACAGCCATATAAATGCTGCACCATCATGTGAGGAAACAAAATGGATGAAACTCTGACTCCACCCACTGCTTCTAACCACATGACATCACTTCCTGTCTTGTCCTGGTCACTAGTTTTAGAAAAACTGTTTTTTAATTTTTCTATTTTCCTGAATCCGTTTACTTTCTGACATTTTTTTCTTCCAGACAATGTGCCTCATATTAGCATTAGCATTAGCATGTATGTTTTCTGGGTTCACAAGGGCCTGACAAGTGTGTGGAAATGAAATGAAATGAAATGAAAAATACTTTATTAATCCCCAAAGGGAAACATTGTAGTATATAATAATAATAACTAGAGGAGGTCTTGTTCTGGAGGCTGCTGGCTGCTGGCAGGAATGATCTTCTGTATCTTTCAGTCTTACATCGGACCTGAAGAAGCCTCTCACTGAACACACTTTGTTGTTTCATCACTGTGTTGTGGAGAGGGTGTGAAGAATCCTCCATCATCTTCATCAGCTTGTGCAGCATTCTTCTTTGGACAATCAGCTCCAGCGGCTCCAGAGTTACTCCAAGCACAGAAGCAGCTTTCTGGATCAGTTTGTTGATTCTCTTCAAGTCTCTGGTTCTGATGCTACTACCCCAGCAGATGCTGCAAAGCTGACTGCACTCTCCACAACAGACTTCTAGAAGATATGCAACATCTTGGTGCAGACGTTAAACCATCTCAGCTTCCTTAAGAAGTACAGTCTGCTCTGACCTTTCTTGTAGATGTAGTCAGTGTTGCATTTCCAGTCCAGTTTGTTGTCCAGCTGAACTCCAAGATACTTGTATTCCTCCACCACCTCCACCTCCTCTCCCAGGATGGAAACAGTGCTTTGTTTATTCTTCTTCCTCCTGAAGTCAACAATCATCTCTTTTGTTTTGCTGCTATTAAATATGAGATGATTGTCACCGCACCATTTAACAAACTGACTGACCAGTTCTCTGTACTCTGCTTCTTGTCCATCCCTGATACACCCCACAACTGCAGAGTCATCAGAGTATTTCTGCAGATGACAGGACTCAGAGTTGTACTGGAAGTCTGAGGTGTACAGAGTGAAGAGGAATGGCCAGAGTACAGTTCCTTGTGGTGCACCAGTGCTGCTGACCTCCATCTCAGACACACAACCTTTCAGTCTCACAAACTGGGGTCTGTTTGTGAGGTAGTCATAGATCCAGGTGGTTGTGGAGGTATCCACCTGGAATTTATGGAGCTTCTCACATAACAAAGCAGGCTGAATGGTATTAAAAGCACTGAGAAATGAAAGAACATGACCCTCAGAGTGCTGCCTGAATGGTCCAGATGAGAGTGTGTTCTCTGGAGCAGGTATATGATGGCATCTTCAACCCCAAGTCCATTACGATATGCAAACTGGAATGGGTCCTGAAAGGTGTTTACTTGCTTGTTGAGGTGAGCCAGTAAGAGTCTCTCCAGGACTTTCATGATGTGAGATGTCAGGGCAACTGGTCTGTAGTCACTTGGTTCAGCTGGTTGTGTTTTTTTAGGCACTGGAACAAGGCAGGAGGTTTTCCACAGCACTGGGACTCTATTTTGTCTCAGACTGGTGTTGAAAAGGTGCTGGAGAATCGGACATAGTTGTTCTGAGCAGGTCCTGAGAACTCTGGGACTGACACCATCTGGACCTGCAGCCTTGTTCAGGTTCAGTTTCTCAAGTTGCTTCTTAACCTGATTGCAGGAGACAAACAAGGTGGAGGTCTCAGGATGTCCTGATGTGGAGGGAGATGAAGCTGTGTTCTGGTCCATGACTGAGCTGCAGGGTGACAGATTGGAGGCGTGACAGGAAAGCAGTGGGCTTATGGAGGGTGTGTGGTCTGTTGGGCTGGAGGTAGGGGTGAACTGAACCTGTTGAAGAATATGTTCAGCTCATTAGCTCTGTCCAGACCTCCATCAGGCTGGTCCCCCTTTAACTTGAAGCCGGTGATCTTCTTCATTCCAGACCACACATCCCTCAGGTTATTCTGCTGGAGCTGACTTTCTAACTTCTTCCTGTAGTCCTCCTTGCACTTCTTAGTTTGTGTTTTAAGTTGTTTTTGTGTTGCCCTCAATAACTCCCTGTCTTCATCCCTGAAGGCTTTCTTTTTGATGTTCAGCAGCTTTTTCAGGTCACTGGTGATCCAGGGTTTGTTATTGGGGAAGCACCTCACTGTTCTTGTTGGGACGATGCTGTCCACACAGAAGTTTATGTAATCTGTCACACACTCAGTCATGGCGTTGATGTCGTCTCCATGAGGTTCACAGAGGACGTTCCAGTCTGTAGCCTCAAAGCCTCCTCTAAGAGCATCTTCAGCTTCAGCAGACCAGATTTTGATAGTCTTTGTGATGACTGGTTGCTGCTGAACGATGGGCTTGTAGGTGGAGGTGAGAAGAACCAGATTATGGTCAGATCTTCCTAAAGGAGGCAGGGCAGAACAACTGGATCCATTATTCATATTTGCATAAAATAAGTCCAACATCTTATTTTCTCTGGTGGAGCAGCTGACAAACTGCTGGAATGTTGGTAGAGTTGCAGAGAGGGAGACGTTGTTGAAGTCTCCGGAGATCGCCATGAATGAGTTTGGATGCTGTGTTTGTAGCCGAGCAACGACGGAGCTGATGACATCACAGGCTGTGTCTGGTGCGGTACCAGGTATTATATAAACCGCTACCAGAATAACACAGGTAAACTCTCTGGGTAAATAATATGGACGGAAGCTCACAGCTAACAGTTCCATGTCCCTTGTGCATATCTTCTCCTTGACAGTAACATGTCCAGGATGACACCAACGCTGGTTAACCAGCACTGCAATTCCACCACCCTTTAGCTTTCCGCTGTGTTGTCTACTGCGGTCTGCACGGACCGTTTTAAAGCCCGGTACAGACACATTACAGTCAGGGATGTGTTCATGCAGCCATGTCTTGGTGAAGCACATAATACTGCACTCTCTGTATTCTTTCTGAGACCTTGTTAGCATCTCCAGCTCGTCCGTTTTGTTAGCTAGCGATCTCACATTACCCATGACGACAGTTGGTAGAAATGGTTTAAATCTCCATCGCTTTCTCCTCTGTCTGACTCCCGCTCTGCATCCTCTTCTCTTTCTTTTCAACTCCATCGGGATTTGATGTGTTGTTTCGCTGATAATCCTGATTTGGGAGAGTTTAATCAGTTGATCCCGATTGTAAACAAGTCTTTCGTTGCCATGGAGACTCATCATAAGTCTTGAAAGAGCCAAAAATATGTAGAAAAATCTTCCTTGCAGCACACCCTCCAAACCGGCATGAAATCCTCAGAAAAAAAAGACTTAATTCAAGGTAATATCTATATGAGAAGACTTTGTACTTTAAAAAAGTCAAGATAGCAAGTCAGAGTTACTACAATCTGCTGCCAACAGGCGGCGCAATCTAGAATGGAATGTATCTGTCCTGCTGCAGCTGCAGGAAATTAAAGCTTATCCAGTCAAAACTTCAGGCTGTTTGTTTGTTTGTCAGACTTAAGCTACAGGAAACCAAACCAAGAACCATCCAACTTCGTCTGAAAGCTCCCGGAACAAAATTATTCACTCTTATTCCTCATTTTTATTTATTTTTTATTTTACATTTACTTATTATTTATTTTGCTGTTGTTTTATTTTGTTATTATTTTAATTTATTCATATATTTGTTTACATTCATTTATATTAATAGAAGGAGTGGGATGTTAATTATGATTAATAATCATGAAAAATTAACGTATTTAATGGCAAGACGTGGAATGTTTGTCTGGACCGCCACTTATGTTGATGCACATGGACGACCTTCGCAAATATCGTCAAACACCTGAGCTCTGCTTTGGTGTTGGGTGTGTGTGCGCGCGTCGTAGTAGGTGTAAACCATCGCTACAGCTGTAAACCGCTGCTGCAGGTGTAAACCATCGCTGTAGGTAAAAAACATGCACTGTAGGTTTAAACCATTGCTTCATGAGTAAACTGCTGCTTTAGTTGTAAAGCGCCGTTGTAGGTGTAAACCGCCGCAGCAGCTTTAAACCACCACCGTAGGTGAAAAATAGTTTCTGTCCTGTCCAACCCTCTGAATTAACTAAAATAATAGCTTCATCTAAACCATCCACCTGTATCTTAGACCCTCTCTCAACGAGCCTCTTTAAGGACATTTTCCCTTTAATTAATACATCACTACTAAATCTTATCAATATGTCTTTAGTGACAGGATATGTACCACAATCATTTAAAACTGCTGTAATCAAGCCTTTACTTAAAAAGCAATCTCTGGATCCAGAGGTGATAGCAAATTATAGACCTATATCTAATCTCCCGTTTATGTCCAAAATTCTGGAGAAAATAGTTTCAGCTCAGCTACATGCCCACCTGAGCAGAAATAATTTATGCGAGGAGTTTCAGTCAGGATTTAGAGCTCATCATAGCACTGAGACAGCATTGGTGAAAGTTACTAATGACCTTCTTATGGCCTCAGACAAAGGACTTGTGTCCGTACTTATCTTGCTTGATCTTAGTGCTGCATTTGATACAGTCGATCATAACATTCTGTTACAGAGACTAGAACAGGTGATTGGAGTTACAGGTACAGCGTTAAGCTGGTTTAAATCATATTTATCTGATAGACTTCAGTTCGTTCATGTAAATGACAAGTCCTCCTCCCAAACTACAGTAAGTCATGGAGTTCCTCAAGGTTCTGTACTTGGACCAATACTCTTCACGCTATATATGCTCCCTTTAGGCAAAATTATTAGACAGCATGGAATAAACTTTCATTGTCATGCAGATGATACTCAACTATACTTATCCTTTAAACCAGATGAAACAAATCAGCCCAATAGGCTACAAAATTGTCTCATAGACATAAAGACTTGGATGTCTAGAAATTTTCTCTTCTTAAACTCAGATAAGACTGAAGTAATTCTCGTTGGATCTGAAAAACTCAGAGCTAAATTTTCCAGTTTTGTAATGAACCTGGATGGCATTACTTTAGCTTCCAGTGCTACAGTGAGAAACCTTGGAGTAATATTTGACCCTGACCTGTCCTTTGGCCCACATATTAAGCAGGTTACTAAAACAGCCTTCTTTCATTTACGTAATATAGCCAAAATTAGGGACATTCTGTCTCGGAGTGATGCAGAAAAACTGGTTCACGCTTTTGTTACTTTGAGACTAGATTACTGTAACTCTCTATTACTGGGCTGTCCTAAATATGCCCTGAAAAGCCTTCAGCTGATCCAGAATTCTGCAGCCAGAGTCCTGACCAGAACCAGCAGGAGAGATCATATTTCTCCAGTTTTAGCCTCTCTTCATTGGCTGCCTGTTGAATCTAGAATAGAATTTAAAATCCTTCTCCTTACATATAAAGCCCTCCACAACCAGGCACCACTATATATCAAAGACCTCATTGTTCCTTATATACCAAGCAGAGTACTTCGTTCGCAGACTGCAGGCTTACTTGTGGTTCCTAGAGTCTCAAAGAGCCGAGCAGGAGGCAGAGCCTTTGGTTATCAGGCCCCTCTCTTATGGAATAAGCTCCCAGTTAGTGTTAGGGAAGCAGACACCCTCCCCACCTTTAAGACTAGGCTGAAGACTTATCTTTTTGATAAGTCCTATAGCTAGGGATGGTTAGCATCCCTTAGTTATGCTGCTATTCATGGGTTTCACTGACGTCACAGATTTTTTGCGGCCGCCATCTTTAGGTCCTAGCGCCATCAACTGACTGAGGAAAATATGGCAATCACACATCTCTCCAAAAGAAAAAGAGCGTTATTTTTTTTTAAAAATCTGCATTTTAGGTTTTGATCCGTGTCTTTTACCAACTGAGTTACTAACTCCTCTAAAATCAGCCCAACTTTTACCAAATTTGTCTTTTGTTGACGTTTACATTTATTTAATTCATAATCCATCCCACCGGCGAATCCCTGAAGGCATATCAGAGTACCGACGCCTACCGCTACTTTACATCAGGATGGGTAACTGATGCCAAACTTCACCATCTGATGGACACAAATTTTTTCTTCATCACAGGAAAGGTACGTCTTCATTCACAATTTTGCTCGCTTAATATGCGGTTAAAACCGGGTAAGTTACGTTGCTATCTTTGTTTTTTTCTGGACACCGCAGGAAGCTTTCACCCAGCGCATCTCGTATAATCCTGCCTTCTTCCACGATGCCTACAGCAAAGTGGTGGAATTTATCAAGAGAGGGGCGCTACCAGAGCTGCTGGGAAAATGCTACACAGCTCCTCGCCTCAGTTCCACAGCCACTGAACCGGGATGCAGTCGCGATCAACCGGCAGACTGAGATTCCATCGTCTGGAAGCTGCTGACAGCTGAACTTTCACAGATCCTGTCTTAAGCTGATCCTGGTGCCCAAATCCTCAAACATTGATTTCAGTGTGACAATTTATTTCATACAACTTTAGAATTTAAGTACAAGTGTGTTGGAAAAAAAAAAAAAAAAGAGTACTGAATAATTTTCAGCATGTTTACTGACTAAATAAGCCATTACTTTGAAATATTTTTTAAACTAACAATTAAATATTTATTAAATATTTAAGTTTCAAACAAGTAAATTCATCTCAATATTAAAACCCCAGCTGGCTAATTATATTTAAAGCTAGCAGAGGAGCTAATGTTTTTCAATGTGTTTTTACAATCTCCAATATTGCTTTAAAAATTGTTTGAAAGTGCAAACAAGCTAAATCAACTGGCAGGAGGGATAATTTGATCACTAAAAGATGCTAAAAATGACTGGGTTCACTTTTTATCTGACTTATAATGGCTCTTTGGAAGAAGTCTAGTATTGCCTACATATATGTGAAAATGAAAATGATTATTCCATTAGTCTGTCCTTAAATGAAACATTTATTATTGGCTATTATCAAACTTGTTGCTTTTATATTTAGGAAGATGCAGGTAAATGTAAAATTTCTAACAAATAAAACATGAAATATTTCTTTTTTAAATACAACTTTTATTAAACCTTTTTGTTGAAACAAATTATAAACAAATAAACCAAGAATTACTATAAACAGCAGAGACGGGAAGTGAGAACGAGAGGCCTCACTCTGTCAAGATTTATTAATCAATGAATAACTGACAACCTAAAAACACGGTTCTCATTGAAAAGTCGATTAATCAGTAATAAATTGACTAATGGCTGAAGCCAAAAAGAGCATCACGTTCCTGCACACACGTTACTCTGACAGGACAACAGATGGACAGATGTTGTACAGAGAACAGCACTCTGACTATCTCATCCAGCGATGGGAGCTTTCCTGCAGTTGATGTCTGCCACAGAGAAATGGGTATTTGAAGAATTGTGTACTTGTTCCTCACGAGACCAATGACCCGTTCAACATGGATCCGAACAGCTGCAAGTCCCCTGGAATCCTAAAGTTGGGTAGGATGCAGTTGCTGTTTCCCCCTAGTAAAGGCAGGTATTTTAAGGTGACTGCATCTCTTACGGTGAAGCCTCTGTCTGCCAGGACCACATCGCCAGGGGACAGATGTTCCAGGTAGCCAGAGTTTTCAGTCATGTACTTGTCACTGGTTCGCCCTCCCCAACCACTAGACACCAAAGATACAACACTCTGTGGGGTAATTGATATGAAATACTTTGCCGAATTGTGATGTTTGTATTGTGAATAGGTCTGTTCTCTGGCTCTCATGTTTTTAGGTCTTTCAATATAAATGTCAAAACAATCGATTATGGACGTACAGTTTCTGAAGTTACTGGACCTAAAGCACATTGGTAGACTCATCTGAATCTGCTCTTTTGGGGGCCATTCTATTAATCTGGACAATCTATCATGTAAAACATCTAATGTACTGTTAAAAACACGGCTCACAGTTGGCTTGGACACATTAAACATGTAAGAAAAGAAAAGAAGCGGCATGTTCGTCTCATTCTCATAAGCGTCATGAAGCAGCTTTGAAAGGGAGACAGTCCATGTCCAACTTGAAGGAATCCCGGAGCAAAGCTGAAAACAACCATAAGTTTGGCATGAGGTGGAAGGCCAGTTAAGTCCTGCACCTTGTCATCATTGTTTGCAAAGGCTTCCTGGCTGAAGGAGAACTGGCTGACCTTTTGTCTGAGCTGACAAACTTCTGCTCTCAGTGCTCGGCACTCTTCTGTCAGTCTCTTCACAGTGGCCTGGCAGGCTGCACCGGTGCATGGTGTCCTCAGTCCTCAGTCAACATGGTTTCCTTGCAGTAGCGGTGGTCGGTGGCCTCACCTGGATCCTCTTCAGTCATGTCCTCATGGTCGGTGTGAGGATCACTAATGATGCCACTGGCAGCCACCATCCCAACATCTTGTACTGCACCTAGTTTCCGTTTGAGTGCTTGTGTTTGCTCAAACTTCCTGTAAGCGTACAGTTTCTTTTGCCGTTGCTCAGGTGTAACGAAGGCAAACAAGCTTGGAACATAATCAGGGTGAAGGGGTTGTCACTCTTTTTACCTGCAGCAGTACAGTAGATACAAAAACAAGTTAAAAAATATTTGTAATTACTAACTAACTTGTAATTGACTGGATCGATAATAATTTAATATCAATATTTTAAACTAACTGCGTTCACTGATCGCAACTTCTTAATCTTGAACATCAAGATCGTTAGCATGCTAACGCTAAGCTACATAGGTACTCACCCGAAATAAAGTGTTCAGCGCAAAGCCGTGAATGTTTAGTGGGAGTCCAGTGATCCCGTCTTCTGGCAGCAATCCACCTCTGTCTTCATTTTCTTTAGAGATGTTATAAAACGCAAGTGCTCTTTGTTTTCCCTTGGCGTTATCGCAACCGACCGCACAGCTTATAGACGGCATGATTACAACGTACTTCCGGTCTCAGGACGGCGCCGCTGAAACGCAGTGACGTCACATGAAACCCATGTACAGGTTGAGACTGCTGAGGGACATTTCCGGGAGTTTTCATGATGTCTTCTTCTCTGTCTGTAAAGCGTCTTGAGATGGCGTTGCCGTGATTTGACGCGATATAAATAAAGTTGAATTGAATTGAAAACTGTCACTGTAGGTGTAAACCATTGCTGAAGCTGTAAACCGCCGCTGAAACCAGTTCAACCAGTGAAACTAGTTCAACCAGTTAAACCAGTTATACCAGTTCAACCAGTGAAACTAGTTCAACCAGTTATACCAGTTAAACCAGTTCAACCAGTGAAACTAGTTAAACCAGTTCAACCAGTTCAACCAGTAACTTCTGTCAACATTTTATTACAGTTTCACAGTAAAACAGTTTAACAGAGTTTTTCTTTTCCAGGTGAACAAAATGAAGAAGAAAACTAAAATATTGACAATGTGCAGCATTGTCCAGGTTATCTTCCCAACAGCTGGTATAAAGTTCTTCCCCTGCAGAGGCTGGAGGCGTCCTGCAGACTGCAGCTCTGTTACTGCTGCTGGGAATACCTGGAACGCCTCACCAGGATGCTCATCCGGCCATGTGTTGTACACCACATACTCCAGGACTTTCCAGGACGGAGCTACGCCGGGTTCCAGGTACTCCAGGACTTTCCAGGACGGAGCTACGCCGGGTTGCAGGTACTCCAGGACTTTCCAGGACGGAGCTACGCCGGGTTCCAGGTACTCCAGGACTTTCCAGGACGGAGCTACGCCGGGTTGCAGGTACTCCAGGACTTTCCAGGACGGAGCTACGCCGGGTTCCAGGTACTCCAGGACTTTCCAGGACGGAGCTACGCCGGGTTCCAGGTACTCCAGGACTTTCCAGGACGGAGCTACGCCGGGTTCCAGGTACTCCAGGAGTTTCCAGGACGGAGCTACGCCGGGTTCCAGGTACTCCAGGACAGAGCTACACCGGGTTCCAGGTACTCCAGGACTTTCCAGGACGGAGCTACGCCGGGTTCCAGGTACTCCAGGAGTTTCCAGGACGGAGCTACGCCGGGTTCCAGGTACTCAAGGAGTTTCCAGGACTGAGCTACGCCGGGTTCCAGGTACTCCAGGAGTTTCCAGGACAGAGCTACACCGGGTTCCAGATACTCCAAGACTTTCCAGGACGGAGCTACACCAGGTTCCAGGTACTCCAGGACTTTATAGGACGGAGTTACGCCGGGTTCCAGATACTCCAGGACTTTCCAGGACGGAGCTACGCCGGGTTCCAGGTACTCCAGGACTTTCCAGGACTGAGCTACGCCAGGTTCCAGGTACTCCAGGAGTTTCCAGGACTGAACTACACCAGGTTCCAGGTACTCCAGGACAGAGCTACACCGGGTTCCAGATACTCCAGGACTTTCCAGGACAGAGCTACACCAGTTTCCAGATACTCCAGGAGTTTCCAGGACTGAGCTATGCCGGGTTCCAGTTACTCCAGGAGTTTCCAGGACTGAACTACACCAGGTTCCAGGTACTCCAGGACAGAGCTACACCAGGTTCCAGGTACTCCAGGACTTTACAGGACGGAGCTACGCCGGGTCCAGATACTCCAGGACTTTCCAGGACGGAGCTACACCAGGTTCCAGGTACTCCAGGTACTCCAGGAGTTTCCAGGACAGAGCTACACCAGTTTCCAGATACTCCAGGACTTTCCAGGACTGAGCTACGCCGGGTTCCAGGTACTCCAGGACTTTACAGGACGGAGCTACGCCGGGTTCCAGGTACTCCAGGACTTTACAGGACTGAGCTACGCCGGGTTCCAGGTACTCCAGGACAGAGCTACACCGGGTTCCAGGTACTCCAGGACTTTCCAGGACAGAGCTACGCCGGGTTCCAGGTACTCCAGGAGTTTCCAGGACGGAGCTACGCCGGGTTCCAGGTACTCAAGGAGTTTCCAGGACTGAGCTACGCCGGGTTCCAGGTACTCCAGGTGTTTCCAGGACAGAGCTACACCAGTTTCCAGATACTCCAGGACTTTCCAGAACGGAGCTACGCCGGGTTCCAGGTACTCCAGGAGTTTCCAGGACTGAGCTACGCCGGGTTCCAGTTACTCCAGGAGTTTCCAGGACTGAACTACACCAGGTTCCATGTACTCCAGGTACTCCAGGAGGTTCCAGGACAGAGCTACACCAGTTTCCAGATACTCCAGGACTTTCCAGGATGGAGCTACGCCGGGTTCCAGGTACTCCAGGAGTGTCCAGGACAGAGCTACGCCGGGTTCCAGATACTCCAGGACTTTCCAGGACGGAGCTACACCAGGTTCCAGGTACTCCAGGAGTTTCCAGGACAGAGCTACACCAGTTTCCACATACTCCAGGACTTTCCAGGACGGAGCTACACCAGGTCCCAGGTACTCCAGGTACTCCAGGAGTTTCCAGGACAGAGCTACACCAGTTTCCAGATACTCCAGGACTTTCCAGGACTGAAGTACACCAGGTTCCAGGTACTCCAGCACAGAGCTACACCAGGTTCCAGGTACTCCAAGAGTTTCCAGGACAGACCTACGCCGGGTTCCAGGTACTCCAGGAGTTTCCAGGACAGAGCTACGCCGGGTTCCAGGTACTCCAGGACTTTCCAGGACGGAGCTACACCAGGTTCCAGGTACTCCAGGTACTCCAGGTGTTTCCAGGACAGAGCTACACCAGTTTCCAGATACTCCAGGACTTTCCAGGACGGAGCTACGCCGGGTTACAGGTACTCCAGGAGTTTCCAGGACTGAGCTACGCCGGGTTCCAGTTACTCCAGGAGTTTCCAGGACTGAACTACACCAGGTTCCAGGTACTCCAGGTACTCCAGGAGTTTCCAGGACAGAGCTACACCAGTTTCCAGATACTCCAGGACTTTCCAGGATGGAGCTACGCCGGGTTCCAGGTACTGCAGGAGTGTCCAGGACAGAGCTACGCCGGGTTCCAGATACTCCAGGACTTTCCAGGACGGAGCTACACCAGGTTCCAGGTACTCCAGGTACTCCAGGAGTTTCCAGGACAGAGCTACACCAGTTTCCAGATACTCCAGGACTTTCCAGGACGGAGCTACGCCGGGTTCCAGGTACTCCAGGAGTTTCCAGGACAGAGCTACGCCGGGTTCCAGATACTCCAGGACTTTCCAGGACGGAGCTACACCAGGTTCCAGGTACTCCAGGAGTTTCCAGGACAGAGCTACTCCAGTTTCCACATACTCCAGGACTTTCCAGGACGGAGCTACACCAGGTCCCAGGTACTCCAGGTACTCCAGGAGTTTCCAGGACAGAGCTACACCAGTTTCCAGATACTCCAGGACTTTCCAGGACTGAAGTACACCAGGTTCCAGGTACTCCAGCACAGAGCTGCTCCAGGTTCCAGGTACTCCAGGAGTTTCCAGGACGGAGCTACACCAGGTTCCAGATACTCCAGGACTTTCCAGGACAGAGCTACGCCGGGTTCCAGGTACTCCAAGAGTTTCTAGGACAGACCTACGCCGGGTTCCAGATACTCCAGGACTTTCCAAGACGGAGCTACGCCGGGTTCCAGGTACTCCAGGAGTTTCTAGGACAGACCTACGCCGGGTTCCAGATACTCCAGGACTTTCCAGGACGGAGCTACACCAGGTTCCAGGTACTCCAGGTACTCCAGGAGTTTCCAGGACAGAGCTACACCAGTTTCCAGATACTCCAGGACTTTCCAGGACGGACCTACGCCGGGTTCCAGGTACTCCAGGAGTTTCCAGGACTGAGCTACGCCGGGTTCCAGTTACTCCAGGAGTTTCCAGGACTGAACTACACCAGGTTCCAGGTACTCCAGGACAGAGCTACACCAGGTTCCAGGTACTCCAGGACTTTACAGGATGGAGCTACACCAGGTTCCAGATACTCCAGGACTTTCCAGGACGGAGCTATACCAGGTTCCAGGTACTCCAGGTACTCCAGGAGTTTCCAGGACAGAGCTACACCAGTTTCCAGATACTCCAGGACTTTCCAGGACTGAACTACACCAGGTTCCAGGTACTCCAGGACAGAGCTACACCAGGTTCCAGGTACTCCAGGACTTTACAGGATGGAGCTACACCAGGTTCCAGATACTCCAGGACTTTCCAGGACGGACCTACGCCGGGTTCCAGGTACTCCAGGAGTTTCCAGGACTGAACTACACCAGGTTCCAGGTACTCCAGGTACTCCAGGAGGTTCCAGGACAGAGCTACACCAGTTTCCAGATACTCCAGGACTTTCCAGGACGGAGCTACGCCGGGTTCCAGGTACTCCAGGAGTTTCTAGGACAGAGCTACGCCGGGTTCCAGGTACTCCAGGAGTTTCTAGGACAGAGCTACGCCGGGTTCCAGATACTCCAGGACTTTCTAGGACGGAGCTACGCCGGGTTCCAGGTACTCCAGGAGTTTCTAGGACAGAGCTACGCCGGGTTCCAGGTACTCCAGGACTTTCCAGGAAGGAGCTACACCAGGTTCCAGGTACTCCAGGTACTCCAGGTGTTTCCAGGACAGAGCTACACCAGTTTCCAGATACTCCAGGACTTTCCAGGACGGAGCTACGCCGGGTTCCAGGTACTCCAGGAGTTTCCAGGACTGAGCTACGCCGGGTTCCAGTTACTCCAGGAGTTTCCAGGACTGAACTACACCAGGTTCCAGGTACTCCAGGAGGTTCCAGGACAGAGCTACACCAGTTTCCAGATACTCCAGGACTTTCCAGGACGGAGCTACGTCGGGTTCCAGGTACTCCAGGAATTTCCAGGACAGAGCTACGCCGGGTTCCAGATACTCCAGGACTTTCCAGGACGGAGCTACACCAGGTTCCAGGTACTCCAGGAGTTTCCAGGACAGAGCTACACCAGTTTCCACATACTCCAGGACTTTCCAGGACGGAGCTACACCAGGTCCCAGGTACTCCAGGTACTCCAGGAGTTTCCAGGACAGAGCTACACCAGTTTCCAGATACTCCAGGACTTTCCAGGACTGAAGTACACCAGGTTCCAGGTACTCCAGCACAGAGCTACACCAGGTTCCAGGTACTCCAGGAGTTTCCAGGACGGAGCTACAACAGGTTCCAGATACTCCAGGACTTTCCAGGACAGAGCTACACCAGGTTCCAGGTACTCCAGGACAGAGCTACACCAGGTTCCAGGTTCTCCAGGACTTTACAGGATGGAGCTACACCAGGTTCCAGATACTCCAGGACTTTCCAGGACGGAGCTACGCCGGGTTCCAGGTACTCCAGGAGTTTCCAGGACAGAGCTACACCAGTTTCCAGATACTGCAGGACTTTCCAGGACGGAGCTACGCCGGGTTCCAGGTACTCCAGGAGTTTACAGGACAGAGCTACGCCGGGTTCCAGATACTCCAGGACTTTCCAGGACGGAGCTACACCAGGTTCGAGGTACTCCAGGAGTTTCCAGGACAGAGCTACACCAGTTTCCACATACTCCAGGACTTTCCAGGACGGAGCTACACCAGGTCCTAGGTACTCCAGGTACTCCAGGTGTTTCCAGGACAGAGCTACACCAGTTTCCAGATACTCCAGGACTTTCCAGGACGGAGCTACGCCGGGTTCCAGGTACTCCAGGAGTTTCCAGGACTGAGCTACGCCGGGTTCCAGTTACTCCAGGAGTTTCCAGGACTGAACTACACCAGGTTCCAGGTACTCCAGGAGGTTCCAGGACAGAGCTACACCAGTTTCCAGATACTCCAGGACTTTCCAGGACGGAGCTACGTCGGGTTCCAGGTACTCCAGGAGTTTCCAGGACGGAGCTACACCAGGTTCCAGATACTCCAGGACTTTCCAGGACAGAGCTACACCAGGTTCCAGGTACTCCAGGACAGAGCTACACCAGGTTCCAGGTTCTCCAGGACTTTACAGGATGGAGCTACACCAGGTTCCAGATACTCCAGGACTTTCCAGGACGGAGCTACGCCGGGTTCCAGGTACTCCAGGAGTTTCTAGGACAGACCTACGCCGGGTTCCAGATACTCCAGGACTTTCCAGGACGGAGCTACACCAGGTTCCAGGTACTCCAGGTACTCCAGGAGTTTCCAGGACAGAGCTACACCAGTTTCCAGATACTCCAGGACTTTCCAGGACGGACCTACGCCGGGTTCCAGGTACTCCAGGAGTTTCCAGGACTGAGCTACGCCGGGTTCCAGTTACTCCAGGAGTTTCCAGGACTGAACTACACCAGGTTCCAGGTACTCCAGGACAGAGCTACACCAGGTTCCAGGTACTCCAGGACTTTACAGGATGGAGCTACACCAGGTTCCAGATACTCCAGGACTTTCCAGGACGGAGCTATACCAGGTTCCAGGTACTCCAGGTACTCCAGGAGTTTCCAGGACAGAGCTACACCAGTTTCCAGATACTCCAGGACTTTCCAGGACTGAACTACACCAGGTTCCAGGTACTCCAGGACAGAGCTACACCAGGTTCCAGGTACTCCAGGACTTTACAGGATGGAGCTACACCAGGTTCCAGATACTCCAGGACTTTCCAGGACGGACCTACGCCGGGTTCCAGGTACTCCAGGAGTTTCCAGGACTGAACTACACCAGGTTCCAGGTACTCCAGGTACTCCAGGAGGTTCCAGGACAGAGCTACACCAGTTTCCAGATACTCCAGGACTTTCCAGGACGGAGCTACGCCGGGTTCCAGGTACTCCAGGAGTTTCTAGGACAGAGCTACGCCGGGTTCCAGGTACTCCAGGAGTTTCTAGGACAGACCTACGCCGGGTTCCAGATACTCCAGGACTTTCTAGGACGGAGCTACGCCGGGTTCCAGGTACTCCAGGAGTTTCTAGGACAGAGCTACGCCGGGTTCCAGGTACTCCAGGACTTTCCAGGAAGGAGCTACACCAGGTTCCAGGTACTCCAGGTACTCCAGGTGTTTCCAGGACAGAGCTACACCAGTTTCCAGATACTCCAGGACTTTCCAGGACGGAGCTACGCCGGGTTCCAGGTACTCCAGGAGTTTCCAGGACTGAGCTACGCCGGGTTCCAGTTACTCCAGGAGTTTCCAGGACTGAACTACACCAGGTTCCAGGTACTCCAGGAGGTTCCAGGACAGAGCTACACCAGTTTCCAGATACTCCAGGACTTTCCAGGACGGAGCTACGTCGGGTTCCAGGTACTCCAGGAATTTCCAGGACAGAGCTACGCCGGGTTCCAGATACTCCAGGACTTTCCAGGACGGAGCTACACCAGGTTCCAGGTACTCCAGGAGTTTCCAGGACAGAGCTACACCAGTTTCCACATACTCCAGGACTTTCCAGGACGGAGCTACACCAGGTCCCAGGTACTCCAGGTACTCCAGGAGTTTCCAGGACAGAGCTACACCAGTTTCCAGATACTCCAGGACTTTCCAGGACTGAAGTACACCAGGTTCCAGGTACTCCAGCACAGAGCTACACCAGGTTCCAGGTACTCCAGGAGTTTCCAGGACGGAGCTACAACAGGTTCCAGATACTCCAGGACTTTCCAGGACAGAGCTACACCAGGTTCCAGGTACTCCAGGAGTTTCCAGGACAGAGCTACACCAGTTTCCACATACTCCAGGACTTTCCAGGACGGAGCTACACCAGGTCCTAGGTACTCCAGGTACTCCAGGTGTTTCCAGGACAGAGCTACACCAGTTTCCAGATACTCCAGGACTTTCCAGGACGGAGCTACGCCGGGTTCCAGGTACTCCAGGAGTTTCCAGGACTGAGCTACGCCGGGTTCCAGTTACTCCAGGAGTTTCCAGGACTGAACTACACCAGGTTCCAGGTACTCCAGGAGGTTCCAGGACAGAGCTACACCAGTTTCCAGATACTCCAGGACTTTCCAGGACGGAGCTACGTCGGGTTCCAGGTACTCCAGGAGTTTCCAGAACGGAGCTACACCAGGTTCCAGATACTCCAGGACTTTCCAGGACAGAGCTACACCAGGTTCCAGGTACTCCAGGACAGAGCTACACCAGGTTCCAGGTTCTCCAGGACTTTACAGGATGGAGCTACACCAGGTTCCAGATACTCCAGGACTTTCCAGGACGGACCTACGCCGGGTTCCAGGTACTCCAGGTACTCCAGGAGTTTCCAGGACAGAGCTACACCAGTTTCCAGATACTCCAGGACTTTCCAGGACGGAGCTACACCAGGTTCCAGGTACTCCAGGACAGAGCTACACCAGGTTCCAGATACTCCAGGACTTTCCAGGACAGAGCTACACCAGTTTCCAGATACTCCAGGAGTTTCCAGGACTGAGCTATGCCGGGTTCCAGATACTCCAGGACGGCGCTAAACCAGGTTCCAGGTACTCCAGGTACTCCAGGAGTTTCCAGGACAGAGTTACACCAGTTTCCAGATACTCCAGGACTTTCCAGGACGGAGCTACGCCGGGTTTCAGGTACTCCAGGAGTTTCCAGGACAGAGCTACGCCGGGTTCCAGATACTCCAGGACTTTCCAGGACGGAGCTACACCAGGTTCCAGGTACTCCAGGTACTCCAGGAGTTTCCAGGACGGAGCTACACCAGTTTCCAGATACTCCAGGACTTTCCAGGACAGAGCTACGCCGGGTTCCAGATACTCCAGGACTTTCCAGGACGGAGCTACGCCGGGTTCCAGGTACTCCAGGAGTTTCCAGGAAAGAGCTACGCCGGGTTCCAGATACTCCAGGACTTTCCAGGACGGAGCTACACCAGGTTCCAGGTACTCCAGGTACTCCAGGAGTTTCCAGGACAGAGCTACACCAGTTTCCAGATACTCCAGGAGTTTCCAGGACCGAGCTACGCCGGGTTCCAGATACTCCAGGACGTTCCAGGACGGAGCTACACCATGTTCCAGGTACTCCAGGTACTCCAGGAGTTTCCAGGACAGAGCTACACCAGTTTCCAGATACTCCAGGAGTTTCCAGGACGGAGCTACGCCGGGTTCCAGGTACTCCAGGAGTTTCCAGGACTGAGCTACGCCGGGTTCCAGTTACTCCAGGAGTTTCCAGGACTGAACTACACCAGGTTCCAGGTACTCCAGGACAGCGCTACACCAGGTTCCAGATACTCCAGGACTTTCCAGGACAGAGCTACACCAGTTTCCAGATACTCCAGGAGTTTCCAGTACTGAGCTAATCCGGGTTCCAGTTACTCCAGGAGTTTCCAGGACTGAACTACACCAGGTTCCAGCTACTCCAGGACTTTCCAGGACAGCTACGCCGGGTTCCAGGTACTCCAGGAGTTTCCAGGACAGAGCTACGCCGGGTTCCAGATACTCCAGGAGTTTCCAGGACGGAGCTACGCCAGGTTCCAGGTACTCCAGGTACTCCAGGAGTTTCCAGGACAGAGCTACACCAGTTTCCAGATACTCCAGGACTTTCCAGGACGGAGCTACGCCGGGTTCCAGGTACTCCAGGACTTTCCAGGACGGAGCTACGCCGGGTTCCAGGTACTCCAGGAGTTTCCAGGACAGAGCTACGCCGGGTTCCAGATACTCCAGGATTTTCCAGGACGGACCTACGCCGGGTTCCAGGTACTCCAGGAGTTTCCAGGACTGAACTACACCAGGTTCCAGGTACTCCAGGTACTCCAGGAGGTTCCAGGACAGAGCTACACCAGTTTCCAGATACTCCAGGACTTTCCAGGACGGAGCTACGCCGGGTTCCAGGTACTCCAGGAGTTTCTAGGACAGAGCTACGCCGGGTTCCAGGTACTCCAGGAGTTTCTAGGACAGAGCTACGCCGGGTTCCAGATACTCCAGGACTTTCTAGGACGGAGCTACGCCGGGTTCCAGGTACTCCAGGAGTTTCTAGGACAGAGCTACGCCGGGTTCCAGGTACTCCAGGACTTTCCAGGAAGGAGCTACACCAGGTTCCAGGTACTCCAGGTACTCCAGGTGTTTCCAGGACAGAGCTACACCAGTTTCCAGATACTCCAGGACTTTCCAGGACGGAGCTACGCCGGGTTCCAGGTACTCCAGGAGTTTCCAGGACTGAGCTACGCCGGGTTCCAGTTACTCCAGGAGTTTCCAGGACTGAACTACACCAGGTTCCAGGTACTCCAGGAGGTTCCAGGACAGAGCTACACCAGTTTCCAGATACTCCAGGACTTTCCAGGACGGAGCTACGTCGGGTTCCAGGTACTCCAGGAATTTCCAGGACAGAGCTACGCCGGGTTCCAGATACTCCAGGACTTTCCAGGACGGAGCTACACCAGGTTCCAGGTACTCCAGGAGTTTCCAGGACAGAGCTACACCAGTTTCCACATACTCCAGGACTTTCCAGGACGGAGCTACACCAGGTCCCAGGTACTCCAGGTACTCCAGGAGTTTCCAGGACAGAGCTACACCAGTTTCCAGATACTCCAGGACTTTCCAGGACTGAAGTACACCAGGTTCCAGGTACTCCAGCACAGAGCTACACCAGGTTCCAGGTACTCCAGGAGTTTCCAGGACGGAGCTACAACAGGTTCCAGATACTCCAGGACTTTCCAGGACAGAGCTACACCAGGTTCCAGGTACTCCAGGACAGAGCTACACCAGGTTCCAGGTTCTCCAGGACTTTACAGGATGGAGCTACACCAGGTTCCAGATACTCCAGGACTTTCCAGGACGGACCTACGCCGGGTTCCAGGTACTCCAGGAGTTTCCAGGACAGAGCTACACCAGTTTCCAGATACTGCAGGACTTTCCAGGACGGAGCTACGCCGGGTTCCAGGTACTCCAGGAGTTTACAGGACAGAGCTACGCCGGGTTCCAGATACTCCAGGACTTTCCAGGACGGAGCTACACCAGGTTCGAGGTACTCCAGGAGTTTCCAGGACAGAGCTACACCAGTTTCCACATACTCCAGGACTTTCCAGGACGGAGCTACACCAGGTCCTAGGTACTCCAGGTACTCCAGGTGTTTCCAGGACAGAGCTACACCAGTTTCCAGATACTCCAGGACTTTCCAGGACGGAGCTACGCCGGGTTCCAGGTACTCCAGGAGTTTCCAGGACTGAGCTACGCCGGGTTCCAGTTACTCCAGGAGTTTCCAGGACTGAACTACACCAGGTTCCAGGTACTCCAGGAGGTTCCAGGACAGAGCTACACCAGTTTCCAGATACTCCAGGACTTTCCAGGACGGAGCTACGTCGGGTTCCAGGTACTCCAGGAGTTTCCAGGACGGAGCTACACCAGGTTCCAGATACTCCAGGACTTTCCAGGACAGAGCTACACCAGGTTCCAGGTACTCCAGGACAGAGCTACACCAGGTTCCAGGTTCTCCAGGACTTTACAGGATGGAGCTACACCAGGTTCCAGATACTCCAGGACTTTCCAGGACGGAGCTACGCCGGGTTCCAGGTACTCCAGGAGTTTCTAGGACAGACCTACGCCGGGTTCCAGATACTCCAGGACTTTCCAGGACGGAGCTACACCAGGTTCCAGGTACTCCAGGTACTCCAGGAGTTTCCAGGACAGAGCTACACCAGTTTCCAGATACTCCAGGACTTTCCAGGACGGACCTACGCCGGGTTCCAGGTACTCCAGGAGTTTCCAGGACTGAGCTACGCCGGGTTCCAGTTACTCCAGGAGTTTCCAGGACTGAACTACACCAGGTTCCAGGTACTCCAGGACAGAGCTACACCAGGTTCCAGGTACTCCAGGACTTTACAGGATGGAGCTACACCAGGTTCCAGATACTCCAGGACTTTCCAGGACGGAGCTATACCAGGTTCCAGGTACTCCAGGTACTCCAGGAGTTTCCAGGACAGAGCTACACCAGTTTCCAGATACTCCAGGACTTTCCAGGACTGAACTACACCAGGTTCCAGGTACTCCAGGACAGAGCTACACCAGGTTCCAGGTACTCCAGGACTTTACAGGATGGAGCTACACCAGGTTCCAGATACTCCAGGACTTTCCAGGACGGACCTACGCCGGGTTCCAGGTACTCCAGGAGTTTCCAGGACTGAACTACACCAGGTTCCAGGTACTCCAGGTACTCCAGGAGGTTCCAGGACAGAGCTACACCAGTTTCCAGATACTCCAGGACTTTCCAGGACGGAGCTACGCCGGGTTCCAGGTACTCCAGGAGTTTCTAGGACAGAGCTACGCCGGGTTCCAGGTACTCCAGGAGTTTCTAGGACAGACCTACGCCGGGTTCCAGATACTCCAGGACTTTCTAGGACGGAGCTACGCCGGGTTCCAGGTACTCCAGGAGTTTCTAGGACAGAGCTACGCCGGGTTCCAGGTACTCCAGGACTTTCCAGGAAGGAGCTACACCAGGTTCCAGGTACTCCAGGTACTCCAGGTGTTTCCAGGACAGAGCTACACCAGTTTCCAGATACTCCAGGACTTTCCAGGACGGAGCTACGCCGGGTTCCAGGTACTCCAGGAGTTTCCAGGACTGAGCTACGCCGGGTTCCAGTTACTCCAGGAGTTTCCAGGACTGAACTACACCAGGTTCCAGGTACTCCAGGAGGTTCCAGGACAGAGCTACACCAGTTTCCAGATACTCCAGGACTTTCCAGGACGGAGCTACGTCGGGTTCCAGGTACTCCAGGAATTTCCAGGACAGAGCTACGCCGGGTTCCAGATACTCCAGGACTTTCCAGGACGGAGCTACACCAGGTTCCAGGTACTCCAGGAGTTTCCAGGACAGAGCTACACCAGTTTCCACATACTCCAGGACTTTCCAGGACGGAGCTACACCAGGTCCCAGGTACTCCAGGTACTCCAGGAGTTTCCAGGACAGAGCTACACCAGTTTCCAGATACTCCAGGACTTTCCAGGACTGAAGTACACCAGGTTCCAGGTACTCCAGCACAGAGCTACACCAGGTTCCAGGTACTCCAGGAGTTTCCAGGACGGAGCTACAACAGGTTCCAGATACTCCAGGACTTTCCAGGACAGAGCTACACCAGGTTCCAGGTACTCCAGGAGTTTCCAGGACAGAGCTACACCAGTTTCCACATACTCCAGGACTTTCCAGGACGGAGCTACACCAGGTCCTAGGTACTCCAGGTACTCCAGGTGTTTCCAGGACAGAGCTACACCAGTTTCCAGATACTCCAGGACTTTCCAGGACGGAGCTACGCCGGGTTCCAGGTACTCCAGGAGTTTCCAGGACTGAGCTACGCCGGGTTCCAGTTACTCCAGGAGTTTCCAGGACTGAACTACACCAGGTTCCAGGTACTCCAGGAGGTTCCAGGACAGAGCTACACCAGTTTCCAGATACTCCAGGACTTTCCAGGACGGAGCTACGTCGGGTTCCAGGTACTCCAGGAGTTTCCAGAACGGAGCTACACCAGGTTCCAGATACTCCAGGACTTTCCAGGACAGAGCTACACCAGGTTCCAGGTACTCCAGGACAGAGCTACACCAGGTTCCAGGTTCTCCAGGACTTTACAGGATGGAGCTACACCAGGTTCCAGATACTCCAGGACTTTCCAGGACGGACCTACGCCGGGTTCCAGGTACTCCAGGTACTCCAGGAGTTTCCAGGACAGAGCTACACCAGTTTCCAGATACTCCAGGACTTTCCAGGACGGAGCTACACCAGGTTCCAGGTACTCCAGGACAGAGCTACACCAGGTTCCAGATACTCCAGGACTTTCCAGGACAGAGCTACACCAGTTTCCAGATACTCCAGGAGTTTCCAGGACTGAGCTATGCCGGGTTCCAGATACTCCAGGACGGCGCTAAACCAGGTTCCAGGTACTCCAGGTACTCCAGGAGTTTCCAGGACAGAGTTACACCAGTTTCCAGATACTCCAGGACTTTCCAGGACGGAGCTACGCCGGGTTTCAGGTACTCCAGGAGTTTCCAGGACAGAGCTACGCCGGGTTCCAGATACTCCAGGACTTTCCAGGACGGAGCTACACCAGGTTCCAGGTACTCCAGGTACTCCAGGAGTTTCCAGGACGGAGCTACACCAGTTTCCAGATACTCCAGGACTTTCCAGGACAGAGCTACGCCGGGTTCCAGATACTCCAGGACTTTCCAGGACGGAGCTACGCCGGGTTCCAGGTACTCCAGGAGTTTCCAGGAAAGAGCTACGCCGGGTTCCAGATACTCCAGGACTTTCCAGGACGGAGCTACACCAGGTTCCAGGTACTCCAGGTACTCCAGGAGTTTCCAGGACAGAGCTACACCAGTTTCCAGATACTCCAGGAGTTTCCAGGACCGAGCTACGCCGGGTTCCAGATACTCCAGGACGTTCCAGGACGGAGCTACACCAGGTTCCAGGTACTCCAGGTACTCCAGGAGTTTCCAGGACAGAGCTACACCAGTTTCCAGATACTCCAGGAGTTTCCAGGACGGAGCTACGCCGGGTTCCAGGTACTCCAGGAGTTTCCAGGACTGAGCTACGCCGGGTTCCAGTTACTCCAGGAGTTTCCAGGACTGAACTACACCAGGTTCCAGGTACTCCAGGACAGCGCTACACCAGGTTCCAGATACTCCAGGACTTTCCAGGACAGAGCTACACCAGTTTCCAGATACTCCAGGAGTTTCCAGTACTGAGCTAATCCGGGTTCCAGTTACTCCAGGAGTTTCCAGGACTGAACTACACCAGGTTCCAGCTACTCCAGGACTTTCCAGGACAGCTACGCCGGGTTCCAGGTACTCCAGGAGTTTCCAGGACAGAGCTACGCCGGGTTCCAGATACTCCAGGAGTTTCCAGGACGGAGCTACGCCAGGTTCCAGGTACTCCAGGTACTCCAGGAGTTTCCAGGACAGAGCTACACCAGTTTCCAGATACTCCAGGACTTTCCAGGACGGAGCTACGCCGGGTTCCAGGTACTCCAGGACTTTCCAGGACGGAGCTACGCCGGGTTCCAGGTACTCCAGGAGTTTCCAGGACAGAGCTACGCCGGGTTCCAGATACTCCAGGATTTTCCAGGACGGAGCTACACCAGGTTCCAGGTACTCCAGGTACTCCAGGAGTTTCCAGGACGGAGCTACACCAGTTTCCAGATACTCCAGGACTTTCCAGGACAGAGCTACGCCGGGTTCCAGATACTCCAGGACTTTCCAGGACGGAGCTACGCCGGGTTCCAGGTACTCCAGGAGTTTCCAGGACAGAGCTACGCCGGGTTCCAGATACTCCAGGACTTTCCAGGACAGAGCTACACCAGGTTCCAGGTACTCCAGGTACTCCAGGAGTTTCCAGGACAGAGCTACACCAGTTTCCAGATACTCCAGGAGTTTCCAGGGCAGAGCTACGCCGGGTTCCAGATACTCCAGGACGTTCCAGGACGGAGCTACACCAGGTTCCAGGTACTCCAGGTACTCCAGGAGTTTCCAGGACAGAGCTACGCCGGGTTCCAGGTACTCCAGGAGTTTCCAGGACTGAGCTACGCCGGGTTCCAGGTACTCCAGGACTTTCCAGGACTGAGCTACACCAGGTTCCAGGTACTCCAGGTACTGCAGGAGTTTCCAGGACAGAGCTACACCAGTTTCCAGATACTCCAGGACTTTCCAGGACGGAACTACGCCGGGTTCCAGGTACTCCAGGAGTTTCCAGGACTGAGCTACGCCGGGTTCCAGTTACTCCAGGAGTTTCCAGGACGGAACTACACCAGGTTCCAGGTACTCCAGGACAGAGCTACACCAGGTTCCAGATACTCCAGGACTTTCCAGGACAGAGCTACACCAGTTTCCAGATACTCCAGGAGTTTCCAGGACTGAGCTATGCCGGGTTCCAGTTACTCCAGGAGTTTCCAGGACTGAACTACACCAGGTTCCAGGTACTCCAGGACAGAGCTACACCAGGTTCCAGGTACTCCAGGACTTTCCAGGACGGAGCTACGCCGGGTTCCAGGTACTCCAGGAGTTTCCAGGACGGAGCTACACCAGTTTCCAGATACTCCAGGACTTTCCAGGACGGAGCTACGCCGGGTTCCAGGTACTCCAGGACTTTCCAGGACAGCTACGCTGGGTTCCAGGTACTCCAGGACTTTCCAGGACAGAGCTACACCAGGTTCCAGGTACTCCAGGTACTGCAGGAGTTTCCAGGACAGAGCTACACCAGTTTCCAGATACTCCAGGACTTTCCAGGACGGAACTACGCCGGGTTCCAGGTACTCCAGGAGTTTCCAGGACAGAGCTACGCCGGGTTCCAGTTACTCCAGGAGTTTCCAGGACGGAACTACACCAGGTTCCAGGTACTCCAGGACAGAGCTACACCAGGTTCCAGATACTCCAGGACTTTCCAGGACAGAGCTACACCAGTTTCCAGATACTCCAGGAGTTTCCAGGACTGAGCTATGCCGGGTTCCAGTTACTCCAGGAGTTTCCAGGACTGAACTACACCAGGTTCCAGGTACTCCAGGACAGAGCTACACCAGGTTCCAGGTACTCCAGGACTTTACAGGACGGAGCTACGCCGGGTTCCAGGTACTCCAGGAGTTTCCAGGACGGAGCTACACCAGTTTCCAGATACTCCAGGACTTTCCAGGACGGAGCTACGCCGGGTTCCAGGTACTCCAGGACTTTCCAGGACAGCTACGCTGGGTTCCAGGTACTCCAGGACTTTCCAGGACAGAGCTACACCAGGTTCCAGGTACTCCAGGTACTCCAGGAGTTTCCAGGACAGAGCTACACCAGTTTCCGGATACTCCAGGAGTTTCCAGGACAGAGCTACGCCGGGTTTCAGATACTCCAGGACTTTCCAGGACGGAGCTACGCCGGGTTCCAGATACTCCAGGACTTTCCAGGACGGAGCTAAACCAGGTTCCAGGTACTCCAGGTACTCCAGGAGTTGCCAGGACAGAGCTACACCAGTTTCCAGATACTCCAGGACTTTCCAGGACGGAGCTACGCCGGGTTACAGGTACTCCAGGACTTTCCAGGACAGCTACGCCGGGTTCCAGATACTCCAGGACTTTCCAGGACGGAGCTACACCAGGTTCCAGGTACTCCAGGTACTCCAGGAGTTTCCAGGACAGAGCTACACCAGTTTCCAGATACTCCAGGAGTTTCCAGGACAGAGCTACGCCGGGTTCAAGATACTCCAGGACTTTCCAGGACGGAGCTACGCCAGGTTCCAGGTATTCCAGGAGTTTCCAGGACAGAGCTACGCCGGGTTCCAGATACTCCAGGACTTTCCAGGACGGAGCTACACCAGGTTCCAGGTACTCCAGGTACTCCAGGAGTTTCCAGGACAGAGCTACACCAGTTTCCAGATACTCCAGGAGTTTCCAGGACAGAGCTACGCCGGGTTCCAGATACTCCAGGACTTTCCAGGACGGAGCTACACCAGGTTCCAGGTACTCCAGGTACTCCAGGAGTTTCCAGGACAGAGCTACACCAGTTTCCAGATACTCCAGGAGTTTCCAGGACAGAGCTACGCCGGGTTCCAGATACTCCAGGACTTTCCAGGACGGAGCTACACCAGGTTCCAGGTACTCCAGGAGTTTCCAGGACTGAGCTACGCCGGGTTCCAGTTACTCCAGGAGTTTCCAGGACGGAACTACACCAGGTTCCAGGTACTCCAGGACAGAGCTACACCAGGTTCCAGATACTCCAGGACTTTCCAGGACAGAGCTACACCAGTTTCCAGATACTCCAGGAGTTTCCAGGACTGAGCTATGCCGGGTTCCAGTTACTCCAGGAGTTTCCAGGACTGAACTACACCAGGTTCCAGGTACTCCAGGACAGAGCTACACCAGGTTCCAGGTACTCCAGGACTTTACAGGACGGAGCTACGCCGGGTTCCAGGTACTCCAGGACTTTCCAGGACGGAGCTACACCAGTTTCCAGATACTCCAGGACTTTCCAGGACGGAGCTACGCCGGGTTCCAGGTACTCCAGGACTATCCAGGACAGCTACGCCGGGTTCCAGGTACTCCAGGACTTTCCAGGACAGAGCTACACCAGGTTCCAGGTACTCCAGGTACTCCAGGAGTTTCCAGGACAGAGCTACACCAGTTTCCGGATACTCCAGGAGTTTCCAGGACAGAGCTACGCCGGGTTTCAGATACTCCAGGACTTTCCAGGACGGAACTACACCAGTTTCCAGATACTCCAGGACTTTCCAGGACGGAGCTGCGTCGGGTTCCAGGTACTCCAGGAGTTTCCAGGACAGAGCTACGCCGGGTTCCAGATACTCCAGGACTTTCCAGGACGGAGCTACACCAGGTTCCAGGTACTCCAGGAGTTTCCAGGACAGAGCTACACCAGTTTCCACATACTCCAGGACTTTCCAGGACGGAGCTACACCAGGTCCCAGGTACTCCAGGTACTCCAGGAGTTTCCAGGACAGAACTACACCAGTTTCCAGATACTCCAGGACTTTCCAGGACTGAAGTACACCAGGTTCCAGGTACTCCAGCACAGAGCTACACCAGGTTCCAGGTACTCCAGGAGTTTCCAGGACGGAGCTACACCAGGTTCCAGATACTCCAGGACTTTCCAGGACGGAGCTACACCAGGTCCCAGGTACTCCAGGTACTCCAGGAGTTTCCAGGACAGAGCTACACCAGTTTCCAGATACTCCAGGACTTTCCAGGACTGAAGTACACCAGGTTCCAGGTACTCCAGCACAGAGCTACACCAGGTTCCAGGTACTCCAGGAGTTTCCAGGACGGAGCTACACCAGGTTCCAGATACTCCAGGACTTTCCAGGACAGAGCTACGCCGGGTTCCAGGTACTCCAGGAGTTTCCAGGACAGAGCTACACCAGTTTCCAGATACTCCAGGACTTTCCAGGACGGACCTACGCCGGGTTCCAGGTACTCCAGGAGTTTCCAGGAATGAGCTACGCCGGGTTCCAGTTACTCCAGGAGTTTCCAGGACTGAACTACACCAGGTTCCAGGTACTCCAGGACAGAGCTACACCAGGTTCCAGGTACTCCAGGACTTTACAGGATGGAGCTACACCAGGTTCCAGATACTCCAGTACTTTCCAGGACGGACCTACGCCGGGTTCCAGGTACTCCAGGAGTTTCCAGGACAGAGCTACACCAGTTTCCAGATACTCCAGGACTTTCCAGGACGGAGCTACGCCGGGTTCCAGGTACTCCAAGAGTTTACAGGACAGAGCTACACCAGGTTCCAGGTACTCCAGGACAGAGCTACACCAGGTTCCAGATACTCCAGGACTTTCCAGGACAGAGCTACACCAGTTTCCAGATACTCCAGGAGTTTCCAGGACTGAGCTATGCCGGGTTCCAGATACTCCAGGACGGCGCTAAACCAGGTTCCAGGTACTCCAGGTACTCCAGGAGTTTCCAGGACAGAGTTACACCAGTTTCCAGATACTCCAGGACTTTCCAGGATGGAGCTACGCCGGGTTTCAGGTACTCCAGGAGTTTCCAGGACAGAGCTACGCCGGGTTCCAGATACTCCAGGACTTTCCAGGACGGAGCTACACCAGGTTCCAGGTATTCCAGGTACTCCAGGAGTTTCCAGGACGGAGCTACACCAGTTTCCAGATACTCCAGGACTTTCCAGGACAGAGCTACGCCGGGTTCCAGATACTCCAGGACTTTCCAGGACGGAGCTACGCCGGGTTCCAGGTACTCCAGGAGTTTCCAGGACAGAGCTACTCCAGTTTCCACATACTCCAGGACTTTCCAGGACGGAGCTACACCAGGTCCCAGGTACTCCAGGTACTCCAGGAGTTTCCAGGACAGAGCTACACCAGTTTCCAGATACTCCAGGACTTTCCAGGACTGAAGTACACCAGGTTCCAGGTACTCCAGCACAGAGCTGCTCCAGGTTCCAGGTACTCCAGGAGTTTCCAGGACGGAGCTACACCAGGTTCCAGATACTCCAGGACTTTCCAGGACAGAGCTACGCCGGGTTCCAGGTACTCCAAGAGTTTCTAGGACAGACCTACGCCGGGTTCCAGATACTCCAGGACTTTCCAAGACGGAGCTACGCCGGGTTCCAGGTACTCCAGGAGTTTCTAGGACAGACCTACGCCGGGTTCCAGATACTCCAGGACTTTCCAGGACGGAGCTACACCAGGTTCCAGGTACTCCAGGAGTTTCCAGGACAGAGCTACACCAGTTTCCAGATACTCCAGGACTTTCCAGGACGGACCTACGCCGGGTTCCAGGTACTCCAGGAGTTTCCAGGACTGAGCTACGCCGGGTTCCAGTTACTCCAGGAGTTTCCAGGACTGAACTACACCAGGTTCCAGGTACTCCAGGACAGAGCTACACCAGGTTCCAGGTACTCCAGGACTTTACAGGATGGAGCTACACCAGGTTCCAGATACTCCAGGACTTTCCAGGACGGAGCTATACCAGGTTCCAGGTACTCCAGGTACTCCAGGAGTTTCCAGGACAGAGCTACACCAGTTTCCAGATACTCCAGGACTTTCCAGGACTGAACTACACCAGGTTCCAGGTACTCCAGGACGGAGCTACACCAGGTTCCAGGTACTCCAGGACTTTACAGGATGGAGCTACACCAGGTTCCAGATACTCCAGGACTTTCCAGGACGGACCTACGCAGGGTTCCAGGTACTCCAGGAGTTTCCAGGACTGAACTACACCAGGTTCCAGGTACTCCAGGTACTCCAGGAGGTTCCAGGACAGAGCTACACCAGTTTCCAGATACTCCAGGACTTTCCAGGACGGAGCTACGCCGGGTTCCAGGTACTCCAGGAGTTTCTAGGACAGAGCTACGCCGGGTTCCAGGTACTCCAGGAGTTTCTAGGACAGACCTACGCCGGGTTCCAGATACTCCAGGACTTTCTAGGACGGAGCTACGCCGGGTTCCAGGTACTCCAGGAGTTTCTAGGACAGAGCTACGCCGGGTTCCAGGTACTCCAGGACTTTCCAGGAAGGAGCTACACCAGGTTCCAGGTACTCCAGGTACTCCAGGTGTTTCCAGGACAGAGCTACACCAGTTTCCAGATACTCCAGGACTTTCCAGGACGGAGCTACGCCGGGTTCCAGGTACTCCAGGAGTTTCCAGGACTGAGCTACGCCGGGTTCCAGTTACTCCAGGAGTTTCCAGGACTGAACTACACCAGGTTCCAGGTACTCCAGGAGGTTCCAGGACAGAGCTACACCAGTTTCCAGATACTCCAGGACTTTCCAGGACGGAGCTACGTCGGGTTCCAGGTACTCCAGGAATTTCCAGGACAGAGCTACGCCGGGTTCCAGATACTCCAGGACTTTCCAGGACGGAGCTACACCAGGTTCCAGGTACTCCAGGAGTTTCCAGGACAGAGCTACACCAGTTTCCACATACTCCAGGACTTTCCAGGACGGAGCTACACCAGGTCCCAGGTACTCCAGGTACTCCAGGAGTTTCCAGGACAGAGCTACACCAGTTTCCAGATACTCCAGGACTTTCCAGGACTGAAGTACACCAGGTTCCAGGTACTCCAGCACAGAGCTACACCAGGTTCCAGGTACTCCAGGAGTTTCCAGGACGGAGCTACAACAGGTTCCAGATACTCCAGGACTTTCCAGGACAGAGCTACACCAGGTTCCAGGTACTCCAGGACAGAGCTACACCAGGTTCCAGGTTCTCCAGGACTTTACAGGATGGAGCTACACCAGGTTCCAGATACTCCAGGACTTTCCAGGACGGACCTACGCCGGGTTCCAGGTACTCCAGGAGTTTCCAGGACAGAGCTACACCAGTTTCCAGATACTGCAGGACTTTCCAGGACGGAGCTACGCCGGGTTCCAGGTACTCCAGGAGTTTACAGGACAGAGCTACGCCGGGTTCCAGATACTCCAGGACTTTCCAGGACGGAGCTACACCAGGTTCGAGGTACTCCAGGAGTTTCCAGGACAGAGCTACACCAGTTTCCACATACTCCAGGACTTTCCAGGACGGAGCTACACCAGGTCCTAGGTACTCCAGGTACTCCAGGTGTTTCCAGGACAGAGCTACACCAGTTTCCAGATACTCCAGGACTTTCCAGGACGGAGCTACGCCGGGTTCCAGGTACTCCAGGAGTTTCCAGGACTGAGCTACGCCGGGTTCCAGTTACTCCAGGAGTTTCCAGGACTGAACTACACCAGGTTCCAGGTACTCCAGGAGGTTCCAGGACAGAGCTACACCAGTTTCCAGATACTCCAGGACTTTCCAGGACGGAGCTACGTCGGGTTCCAGGTACTCCAGGAGTTTCCAGGACGGAGCTACACCAGGTTCCAGATACTCCAGGACTTTCCAGGACAGAGCTACACCAGGTTCCAGGTACTCCAGGACAGAGCTACACCAGGTTCCAGGTTCTCCAGGACTTTACAGGATGGAGCTACACCAGGTTCCAGATACTCCAGGACTTTCCAGGACGGAGCTACGCCGGGTTCCAGGTACTCCAGGAGTTTCTAGGACAGACCTACGCCGGGTTCCAGATACTCCAGGACTTTCCAGGACGGAGCTACACCAGGTTCCAGGTACTCCAGGACTTTCCAGGACGGACCTACGCCGGGTTCCAGGTACTCCAGGAGTTTCCAGGACTGAGCTACGCCGGGTTCCAGTTACTCCAGGAGTTTCCAGGACTGAACTACACCAGGTTCCAGGTACTCCAGGACAGAGCTACACCAGGTTCCAGGTACTCCAGGACTTTACAGGATGGAGCTACACCAGGTTCCAGATACTCCAGGACTTTCCAGGACAGAGCTATACCAGGTTCCAGGTACTCCAGGTACTCCAGGAGTTTCCAGGACAGAGCTACACCAGTTTCCAGATACTCCAGGACTTTCCAGGACTGAACTACACCAGGTTCCAGGTACTCCAGGACAGAGCTACACCAGGTTCCAGGTACTCCAGGACTTTACAGGATGGAGCTACACCAGGTTCCAGATACTCCAGGACTTTCCAGGACGGACCTACGCCGGGTTCCAGGTACTCCAGGAGTTTCCAGGACTGAACTACACCAGGTTCCAGGTACTCCAGGTACTCCAGGAGGTTCCAGGACAGAGCTACACCAGTTTCCAGATACTCCAGGACTTTCCAGGACGGAGCTACGCCGGGTTCCAGGTACTCCAGGAGTTTCTAGGACAGAGCTACGCCGGGTTCCAGGTACTCCAGGAGTTTCTAGGACAGACCTACGCCGGGTTCCAGATACTCCAGGACTTTCTAGGACGGAGCTACGCCGGGTTCCAGGTACTCCAGGAGTTTCTAGGACAGAGCTACGCCGGGTTCCAGGTACTCCAGGACTTTCCAGGAAGGAGCTACACCAGGTTCCAGGTACTCCAGGTACTCCAGGTGTTTCCAGGACAGAGCTACACCAGTTTCCAGATACTCCAGGACTTTCCAGGACGGAGCTACGCCGGGTTCCAGGTACTCCAGGAGTTTCCAGGACTGAGCTACGCCGGGTTCCAGTTACTCCAGGAGTTTCCAGGACTGAACTACACCAGGTTCCAGGTACTCCAGGAGGTTCCAGGACAGAGCTACACCAGTTTCCAGATACTCCAGGACTTTCCAGGACGGAGCTACGTCGGGTTCCAGGTACTCCAGGAATTTCCAGGACAGAGCTACGCCGGGTTCCAGATACTCCAGGACTTTCCAGGACGGAGCTACACCAGGTTCCAGGTACTCCAGGAGTTTCCAGGACAGAGCTACACCAGTTTCCACATACTCCAGGACTTTCCAGGACGGAGCTACACCAGGTCCCAGGTACTCCAGGTACTCCAGGAGTTTCCAGGACAGAGCTACACCAGTTTCCAGATACTCCAGGACTTTCCAGGACTGAAGTACACCAGGTTCCAGGTACTCCAGCACAGAGCTACACCAGGTTCCAGGTACTCCAGGAGTTTCCAGGACGGAGCTACAACAGGTTCCAGATACTCCAGGACTTTCCAGGACAGAGCTACACCAGGTTCCAGGTACTCCAGGACAGAGCTACACCAGGTTCCAGGTTCTCCAGGACTTTACAGGATGGAGCTACACCAGGTTCCAGATACTCCAGGACTTTCCAGGACGGACCTACGCCAGGTTCCAGGTACTCCAGGAGTTTCCAGGACAGAGCTACACCAGTTTCCAGATACTGCAGGACTTTCCAGGACGGAGCTACGCCGGGTTCCAGGTACTCCAGGAGTTTACAGGACAGAGCTACGCCGGGTTCCAGATACTCCAGGACTTTCCAGGACGGAGTTACACCAGGTTCGAGGTACTCCAGGAGTTTCCAGGACAGAGCTACACCAGTTTCCACATACTCCAGGACTTTCCAGGACGGAGCTACACCAGGTCCTAGGTACTCCAGGTACTCCAGGTGTTTCCAGGACAGAGCTACACCAGTTTCCAGATACTCCAGGACTTTCCAGGACGGAGCTACGCCGGGTTCCAGGTACTCCAGGAGTTTCCAGGACTGAACTACACCAGGTTCCAGGTACTCCAGGAGGTTCCAGGACAGAGCTACACCAGTTTCCAGATACTCCAGGACTTTCCAGGACGGAGCTACGTCGGGTTCCAGGTACTCCAGGAGTTTCCAGAACGGAGCTACACCAGGTTCCAGATACTCCAGGACTTTCCAGGACAGAGCTACACCAGGTTCCAGGTACTCCAGGACAGAGCTACACCAGGTTCCAGGTTCTCCAGGACTTTACAGGATGGAGCTACACCAGGTTCCAGATACTCCTGGACTTTCCAGGACGGACCTACGCCGGGTTCCAGGTACTCCAGGTACTCCAGGAGTTTCCAGGACAGAGCTACACCAGTTTCCAGATACTCCAGGACTTTCCAGGACGGAGCTACACCAGGTTCCAGGTACTCCAGGACAGAGCTACACCAGGTTCCAGATACTCCAGGACTTTCCAGGACAGAGCTACACCAGTTTCCAGATACTCCAGGAGTTTCCAGGACTGAGCTATGCCGGGTTCCAGATACTCCAGGACGGCGCTAAACCAGGTTCCAGGTACTCCAGGTACTCCAGGAGTTTCCAGGACAGAGTTACACCAGTTTCCAGATACTCCAGGACTTTCCAGGACGGAGCTACGCCGGGTTTCAGGTACTCCAGGAGTTTCCAGGACAGAGCTACGCCGGGTTCCAGATACTCCAGGACTTTCCAGGACGGAGCTACACCAGGTTCCAGGTACTCCAGGTACTCCAGGAGTTTCCAGGACGGAGCTACACCAGTTTCCAGATACTCCAGGACTTTCCAGGACAGAGCTACGCCGGGTTCCAGATACTCCAGGACTTTCCAGGACGGAGCTACGCCGGGTTCCAGGTACTCCAGGAGTTTCCAGGAAAGAGCTACGCCGGGTTCCAGATACTCCAGGACTTTCCAGGACGGAGCTACACCAGGTTCCAGGTACTCCAGGTACTCCAGGAGTTTCCAGGACAGAGCTACACCAGTTTCCAGATACTCCAGGAGTTTCCAGGACAGAGCTACGCCGGGTTCCAGATACTCCAGGACGTTCCAGGACGGAGCTACACCAGGTTCCAGGTACTCCAGGTACTCCAGGAGTTTCCAGGACAGAGCTACACCAGTTTCCAGATACTCCAGGAGTTTCCAGGACGGAGCTACGCCGGGTTCCAGGTACTCCAGGAGTTTCCAGGACTGAGCTACGCCGGGTTCCAGTTACTCCAGGAGTTTCCAGGACTGAACTACACCAGGTTCCAGGTACTCCAGGACAGCGCTACACCAGGTTCCAGATACTCCAGGACTTTCCAGGACAGAGCTACACCAGTTTCCAGATACTCCAGGAGTTTCCAGGACGGAGCTACGCCGGGTTCCAGGTACTCCAGGAGTTTCCAGGACTGAGCTACGCCGGGTTCCAGTTACTCCAGGAGTTTCCAGGACTGAACTACACCAGGTTCCAGGTACTCCAGGACAGCGCTACACCAGGTTCCAGATACTCCAGGACTTTCCAGGACAGAGCTACACCAGTTTCCAGATACTCCAGGAGTTTCCAGTACTGAGCTAATCCGGGTTCCAGTTACTCCAGGAGTTTCCAGGACTGAACTACACCAGGTTCCAGCTACTCCAGGACTTTCCAGGACAGCTACGCCGGGTTCCAGGTACTCCAGGAGTTTCCAGGACAGAGCTACGCCGGGTTCCAGATACTCCAGGAGTTTCCAGGACGGAGCTACACCAGGTTCCAGGTACTCCAGGTACTCCAGGAGTTTCCAGGACAGAGCTACACCAGTTTCCAGATACTCCAGGACTTTCCAGGACGGAGCTACGCCGGGTTCCAGGTACTCCAGGACTTTCCAGGACGGAGCTACGCCGGGTTCCAGGTACTCCAGGAGTTTCCAGGACAGAGCTACGCCGGGTTCCAGATACTCCAGGATTTTCCAGGACGGAGCTACACCAGGTTCCAGGTACTCCAGGTACTCCAGGAGTTTCCAGGACGGAGCTACACCAGTTTCCAGATACTCCAGGACTTTCCAGGACAGAGCTACGCCGGGTTCCAGATACTCCAGGACTTTCCAGGACGGAGCTACGCCGGGTTCCAGGTACTCCAGGACTTTCCAGGACAGCTACGCTGGGTTCCAGGTACTCCAGGACTTTCCAGGACAGAGCTACACCAGGTTCCAGGTACTCCAGGTACTGCAGGAGTTTCCAGGACAGAGCTACACCAGTTTCCAGATACTCCAGGACTTTCCAGGACGGAACTACGCCGGGTTCCAGGTACTCCAGGAGTTTCCAGGACAGAGCTACGCCGGGTTCCAGTTACTCCAGGAGTTTCCAGGACGGAACTACACCAGGTTCCAGGTACTCCAGGACAGAGCTACACCAGGTTCCAGATACTCCAGGACTTTCCAGGACAGAGCTACACCAGTTTCCAGATACTCCAGGAGTTTCCAGGACTGAGCTATGCCGGGTTCCAGTTACTCCAGGAGTTTCCAGGACTGAACTACACCAGGTTCCAGGTACTCCAGGACAGAGCTACACAGGTTCCAGGTACTCCAGGACTTTACAGGACGGAGCTACGCCGGGTTCCAGGTACTCCAGGAGTTTCCAGGACGGAGCTACACCAGTTTCCAGATACTCCAGGACTTTCCAGGACGGAGCTACGCCGGGTTCCAGGTACTCCAGGACTTTCCAGGACAGCTACGCTGGGTTCCAGGTACTCCAGGACTTTCCAGGACAGAGCTACACCAGGTTCCAGGTACTCCAGGTACTCCAGGAGTTTCCAGGACAGAGCTACACCAGTTTCCGGATACTCCAGGAGTTTCCAGGACAGAGCTACGCCGGGTTTCAGATACTCCAGGACTTTCCAGGACGGAGCTACGCCGGGTTCCAGATACTCCAGGACTTTCCAGGACGGAGCTAAACCAGGTTCCAGGTACTCCAGGTACTCCAGGAGTTGCCAGGACAGAGCTACGCCGGGTTTCAGATACTCCAGGACTTTCCAGGACGGAGCTACGCCGGGTTCCAGATACTCCAGGACTTTCCAGGACGGAGCTAAACCAGGTTCCAGGTACTCCAGGTACTCCAGGAGTTGCCAGGACAGAGCTACACCAGTTTCCAGATACTCCAGGACTTTCCAGGACGGAGCTACGCCGGGTTACAGGTACTCCAGGACTTTCCAGGACAGCTACGCCGGGTTCCAGATACTCCAGGACTTTCCAGGACGGAGCTACACCAGGTTCCAGGTACTCCAGGTACTCCAGGAGTTTCCAGGACAGAGCTACACCAGTTTCCAGATACTCCAGGAGTTTCCAGGACAGAGCTACGCCGGGTTCAAGATACTCCAGGACTTTCCAGGACGGAGCTACGCCAGGTTCCAGGTATTCCAGGAGTTTCCAGGACAGAGCTACGCCGGGTTCCAGATACTCCAGGACTTTCCAGGACGGAGCTACACCAGGTTCCAGGTACTCCAGGTACTCCAGGAGTTTCCAGGACAGAGCTACACCAGTTTCCAGATACTCCAGGAGTTTCCAGGACAGAGCTACGCCGGGTTCCAGATACTCCAGGACTTTCCAGGACGGAGCTACACCAGGTTCCAGGTACTCCAGGTACTCCAGGAGTTTCCAGGACAGAGCTACACCAGTTTCCAGATACTCCAGGACTTTCCAGGACGGAACTACGCCGGGTTCCAGGTACTCCAGGAGTTTCCAGGACAGAGCTACGCCGGGTTCCAGGTACTCCAGTAGTTTCCAGGACTGAGCTACGCCGGGTTCCAGATACTCCAGGACTTTTCAGGACGGAGCTACACCAGGTTCCAGGTACTCCAGGTACTCCAGGACTTTCCAGGACAAAGCTACACCAGTTTCCAGATACTCCAGGACTTTCCAGGACGGAGCTACACCGGGTTCCAGGTACTCTAGGAGTTTCCAGGACTGAGCTATGCCGGGTTCCAGTTACTCCAGGAGTTTCCAGGACTGAACTACACCAGGTTCCAGGTACTCCAGGACAGAGCTACACCAGGTTCCAGGTACTCCAGGACAGAGCTACACCAGTTTCCAGATACTCCAGGACTTCCCAGGACGCAGCTACGCCGGGTTCCAGGTACTCCAGGAGTTTCCAGGACAGAGCTACGCCGGGTTCCAGATACTCCAGGACTTTTCAGGACGGAGCTACACCAGGTTCCAGGTACTCCAGGTACTCCAGGAGTTTCAAGGACAGAGCTACACCAGTTTCCAGATACTCCAGGACTTTCCAGGACGGAGCTACGCCGGGTTCCAGGTACTCCAGGAGTTCCCAGGACTGAGCTATGCCGGGTTCCAGTTACTCCAGGAGTTTCCAGGACTGAACTACACCAGGTTCCAGGTACTCCAGGACAGAGCTACACCAGGTTCCAGGTACTCCAGGACTTTACAGGACGGAGCTACGCCGGGTTCCAGATACTCCAGGACTTTCCAGGACGGAGCTACACCAGGTTCCAGGTACTCCAGGTACTCCAGGAGTTTCCAGGACAGAGCTACACCAGTTTCCAGATACTCCAGGACTTTCCAGGACAGAGCTACACCAGTTTCCAGATACTCCAGGAGTTTCCAGGACAGAGCTACGCCGGGTTCAAGATACTCCAGGACTTTCCAGGACGGAGCTACGCCGGGTTCCAGGTACTCCAGGAGTTTCCAGGACAGAGCTACGCCGGGTTCCAGATACTCCAGCACTTTCCAGGACGGAGCTACACCAGGTTCCAGGTACTCCAGGTACTCCAGGAGTTTCCAGGACAGAGCTACACCAGTTTCCAGATACTCCAGGAGTTTCCAGGACAGAGCTACGCCGGGTTCCAGATACTCCAGGACTTTCCAGGACGGAGCTACACCAGGTTCCAGGTACTCCAGGTACTCCAGGAGTTTCCAGGACGGAGCTACACCAGTTTCCAGATACTCCAGGAGTTTCCAGGACAGAGCTACGCCGGGTTCCAGATACTCCAGGACTTTTCAGGACGGAGGTAAAACCAGGTTCCAGGTACTCCAGGTACTCCAGGAGTTTCCAGGACAGAGCTACACCAGTTTCCAGATACTCCAGGACTTTCCAGGACGGAGCTACGCCAGGTTCCAGGTACCCCAGGAGTTTCCAGGACTGAGCTACGCCGGGTTCCAGTTACTCCAGGAGTTTCCAGGACGGAACTACACCAGGTTCCAGGTACTCCAGGACAGAGCTACACCAGGTTCCAGATACTCCAGGACTTTCCAGGACAGAGCTACACCAGTTTCCAGATACTCCAGGAGTTTCCAGGACTGAGCTATGCCGGGTTCCAGTTACTCCAGGAGTTTCCAGGACTGAACTACACCAGGTTCCAGGTACTCCAGGACAGAGCTACACCAGGTTCCAGGTACTCCAGGACTTTCCAGGACGGAGCTACGCCGGGTTCCAGGTACTCCAGGAGTTTCCAGGACGGAGCTACACCAGTTTCCAGATACTCCAGGACTTTCCAGGACGGAGCTACGCCGGGTTCCAGGTACTCCAGGACTTTTCAGGACGGAGCTACACCAGGTTCCAGGTACTCCAGGTACTCCAGGAGTTTCCAGGACAGAGCTACACCAGTTTCCAGATACTCCAGGACTTTCCAGGACGGAGCTACGCCAGGTTCCAGGTACCCCAGGAGTTTCCAGGACTGAGCTACGCCGGGTTCCAGTTACTCCAGGAGTTTCCAGGACGGAACTACACCAGGTTCCAGGTACTCCAGGACAGAGCTACACCAGGTTCCAGATACTCCAGGACTTTCCAGGACAGAGCTACACCAGTTTCCAGATACTCCAGGAGTTTCCAGGACTGAGCTTTGCCGGGTTCCAGTTACTCCAGGAGTTTCCAGGACTGAACTACACCAGGTTCCAGGTACTCCAGGACAGAGCTACACCAGGTTCCAGGTACTCCAGGATTTTCCAGGACGGAGCTACGCCGGGTTCCAGGTACTCCAGGAGTTTCCAGGACGGAGCTACACCAGTTTCCAGATACTCCAGGACTTTCCAGGACGGAGCTACGCCGGGTTCCAGGTACTCCAGGACTTTCCAGGACAGCTACGCCGGGTTCCAGGTACTCCAGGACTTTCCAGGAGTTTCCAGGACAGAACTACACCAGTTTCCAGATACTCCAGGAGTTTCCAGGACAGAGCTACGCCGGGTTCCAGATACTCCAGGACTTTCCAAGACGGAGCTACACCAGGTTCCAGGTACTCCATGTACTCCAGGAGTTTCCAGGACAGAGCTACGCCGGGTTCCAGATACTCCAGGACTTTCCAGGACGGAGCTACGCCGGGTTCCAGGTACTCCAGGAGTTTCCAGGACAGAGCTACGCCGGGTTCCAGATACTCCAGGACTTTCCAGGACGGCGTTACACCAGGTTCCAGGTACTCCAGGTACTCCAGGAGTTTCCAGGACAGAGCTACACGAGTTTCCAGATACTCCAGGACTTTCCAGGACGGAGCTACACCAGGTTCCAGGTACTCCAGGTACTCCAGGAGTTTCCAGGACAGAGCTACACCAGTTTCCAGATACTCCAGGACTTTCCAGGACGGAGCTACGCCGGGTTCCAGGTACTCCAGGAGTTTCCAGGACTGAGCTACGCCGGGTTCCAGGTACTCCAGGAGTTTCCAGGACTGAGCTATGCCGGGTTCCAGTTACTCCAGGAGTTTCCAGGACTGAAATACACCAGGTTCAAGGTACTCCAGGACAGCGCTACACCAGTTTCCAGATACTCTGGGAGTTTCCAGGACAGAGCTACGCCGGGTTCCAGATACTCCAGGAGTTTCCAGGACAGAGCTATACCAGTTTCCAGATACTCCAGGACTTTCCAGGACAGATCTACGCCGGGTTCCAGATACTCCAGGACGTTCCAGGACGGAGCTACACCAGGTTCCAGGTACTCCAAGTACTCCAGGAGTTTCGAGGACAGAGCTACATCAGTTTCCAGATACTCCAGGAGTTTCCAGGACAGAGCTACGCCGGGTTCCAGATACTCCAGGACTTTCCAGGACGGCGCTACACCAGGTTCCAGGTACTCATGGTACTCCAGGAGTTTCCAGGACAGAGATACACCAGTTTCCAGATACTCCAGGACTTTCCAGGACTGAGCTACACCAGGTTCCAGGTACTCCAGGTACTCCAGGAGTTTCCAGTACAGAGCTACACCAGTTTCCAGATACTCCAGGACTTTCCAGGACGGAGCTACGCCGGGTTCCAGGTACTCCAGGAGTTTCCAGGACTGAGCTACGCCGGGTTCCAGGTACTCCAGGAGTTTCCAGGACTGAGCTATGCCGGGTTCCAGTTACTCCAGGAGGTTCCAGGACTGAACTACACCAGGTTCCAGGTACTCCAGGACCGAGCTACACCAGTTTCCAGAAACTCCAGGACTTTCCAGGACGGATCTACGCCGGGTTCCAGGTACTCCAGGAGTTTCCAGGACAGAGCTACGCCGGGTTCCAGATACTCCAGGACTTTCCAGGACGGAGCTACACCAGGTTCCAGGTACTCCAGGTACTCCAGGAGTTTCCAGGACAGAGCTACACCAGTTTCCAGATACTCCAGGACTTTCCAGGACGGAGCTACGCCGGGTTCCAGGTACTCCAGGAGTTTCCAGGACTGAGCTACGCTGGGTTCCAGGTACTCCAGGAGTTTCCAGGACTGAACTACACCAGGTTCCAGGTAGTCCAGGTACTCCAGGAGTTTCCAGGACAGAGCTACACCAGTTTCCAGATACTCCAGGACTTTCCAGGACGGAGCTACGCCGGGTTCCAGGTACTCCAGGACTTTCCAGGACGGAGCTACACCAGTTTCCAGATACTCCAGGACTTTCCAGGACAGAGCTACACCAGTTTCCAGATACTCCAGGAGTTTCCAGGACTGAGCTATGCCGGGTTCCAGTTACTCCAGGAGTTTCCAGGACTGCACTACACCAGGTTCCAGATACTCCAGGACAGAGCTACACCAGGTTCCAGGTACTCCAGGTACTCCAGGAGTTCCCAGGACAGAGCTACACCAGTTTCCAGATACTCCAGGACTTTCCAGGACGGAGCTACGCCGGGTTCCAGGTACTCCAGGAGTTTCCAGGAAAGAGCTACGTCGGGTTCCAGATACTCCAGGACTTTCCAGGACGGAGCTACACCAGTTTCCAGATACTCCAGGAGTTTCCAGGACTGAGCTATGCCGGGTTCCAGTTACTCCAGGAGTTTCCAGGACTGCACTACACCAGGTTCCAGATACTCCAGGACAGATCTACACCAGGTTCCAAGTACTCCAGGTACTCCAGGAGTTTCCAGGACAGAGCTACACCAGTTTCCAGATACTCCAGGACTTTCCAGGACGGAGCTACGCCGGGTTCCAGGTACTCCAGGAGTTTCCAGGACAGAGCTACACCAGTTTCCAGATACTCCAGGACTTTCCAGGACGGAGCTACGCCGGGTTCCAGGTACTCCAGGAGTTTCCAGGACAGAGCTACGCCGGGTTCCAGATACTCCAGGACTTTCCAGGACGGAGCTACACCAGGTTCCAGGTACTCCAGGTACTCCAGGAGTTTCCAGGACGGAACTACGCCGGGTTCCAGGTTCTCCAGGACTTTCCAGGACGGAGCTACACCAGGTTCCAGGTACTCCAGGTTCTCCAGGACTGAACTACACCAGGTTCCAGGTACTCCAGGACAGAACTACACCAGTTTCCAGATACTCCAGGACTTTCCAGGACGGAACTACGCCAGGTTCCAGGTACTCCAGGACTTTCCAGGACGGAGCTACACCAGGTTCCAGGTACTCCAGGTACTCCAGGAGTTTCCAGGACAGAGCTACACCAGTTTCCAGATACTCCAGGACTTCTCAGGACTGAGCTATGCCGGGTTCCAGTTACTCCAGGAGTTTCCAGGACTGAACTACACCAGGTTCCAGGTACTCCAGGTACTCCAGGAGTTTCCAGGACAGAGCTACACCAGTTTCCAGATACTACAGGACTTTCCAGGACGGAGCTACGCCGGGTTCCAGTTACTCCAGGACTTTCCAGGACAGAGCTACACCAGTTTCCAGATACTCCAGGAGTTTCCAGGACTGAGCTATGCCGGGTTCCAGTTACTCCAGGACTTTCCAGGACAGAGCTACACCAGTTTCCAGATACTCCAGGAGTTTCCAGGACTGAGCTATGCCGGGTTCCAGGTACTCCAGGACAGAGCTACACCAGGTTCCAGGTACTCCAGGTACTCCACGAGTTTCCAGGACTGAGCTATGCCGGGTTCCAGTTACTCCAGGAGTTTCCAGGACTGCACTACACCAGGTTCCAGATACTCCAGGACAGAGCTACACCAGGTTCCAGGTACTCCAGGACTTTCCAGGACGGAGCTACACCAGGTTCCAGGTACTCCAGGTACTCCAGGAGTTTCCAGGACAGAGCTACACCAGGTTCCAGGTACTCCAGGTACTCCAGGAGTTTCCAGGACAGAGCTACACCAGTTTCCAGATACTCCAGGACTTTCCAGGACGGAGCTACGCCGGGTTCCAGGTACTCCAGGAGTTTCCAGGACTGAGCTACGCCGGGTTCCAGTTACTCCAGGAGTTTCCAGGACTGAACTACACCAGGTTCCAGGTACTCCCGGACAGAGCTACACCAGTTTCCACCTACTCCAGGACTTTCCAGGACGGAACTACGCCGGGTTCCAGGTTCTCCAGGACTTTCCAGGACGGAGCTACACCAGGTTCCAGGTACTCCAGGTACTCCAGGACTGAACTACACCAGGTTCCAGGTACTCCAGGACAGAGCTACACCAGTTTCCAGATACTCCAGGACTTTCCAGGACGGAACTACGCCGGGTTCCAGGTACTCCAGCACTTTCCAGGACGGAGCTACACCAGGTTCCAGGTACTCCAGGTACTCCAGGAGTTTCCAGGACAGAGCTACACCAGTTTCCAGATACTCCAGGACTTCTCAGGACTGAGCTACGCCGGGTTCCAGTTACTCCAGGACTTTCCAGGACAGAGCTACACCAGTTTCCAGATACTCCAGGAGTTTCCAGGACTGAGCTATGCCGGGTTCCAGTTACTCCAGGAGTTTCCAGGACTGAACTACACCAGGTTCCAGGTACTCCAGGACAGAGCTACACCAGGTTCCAGGTACTCCAGGACTTTCCAGGACAGAGCTACGCCGGGTTCCATATACTCCAGGACTTTCCAGGACGGAGCTACACCAGGTTCCAGGTACTCCAGGTACTCCAGGAGTTTCCAGGACAGAGCTACACCAGTTTCCAGGTACTCCAGGAGTTTCCAGGACTGTGCTATACAAGTATCCAGGTACTCCAGGACAGAGCTACATCAGGTTCCAGGTACTCCAGGACTTTCCAGGACGGAGCTACACCAGGTTCCAGGTACTCCAGGACAGAGCTACACCAGGTTCCAGGTACTCCAGGACTTTACAGGACGGAGCTACGCCGGGTTCCAGATACTCCAGGACTTTCCAGGACCGAGCTACGCCGGGTTCCAGGTACTCCAGGACTTTCCAGGACAGAGCTACACCGGGTTCCACATACTCCAGGACTTTCCAGGACGGAGCTACACCAGGTTCCAGGTACTCCAGGAGTTTCCAGGACAGAGCTACACCAGTTTCCAGATCCTCCAGGACTTTCCAGGACGGAGCTACGCCGGGTTCCAGGTACTCTAGGAGTTTCCAGGACTGAGCTACGCCGGATTCCAGGTACTCCAGGAGTTTCCAGGACTGAGCTACACCAGGTTCCAGGTACTCCAGGACAGAGCTACACCAGGTTCCAGGTACTCCAGGAGTATCCAGGATGGAGCAACGCCGGGTTCCAGGTACTCCAGGAGTTTCCAGGACTGAGCTATGCCGGGTTCCAGTTACTCCAGGAGTTTCCAGGACTGAACTACACCAGGTTCCAGGTACTCCAGGAGTTTCCAGGACAGAGCTACGCCAGTTTCCAGATACTCCAGGACTTTCCAGGACGGAGCTACGCCGGGTTCCAGGTACTCCAGGAGTTTCCAGGACTGAGCTACGCCGGGTTCCAGGTACTCCAGGAGTTTCCAGGACGGAACTACGCCGGGTTCCAGATACTCCAGGACTTTCCAGGACGGAGCTACACCAGGTTCCAGGTACTCCAGGACAGAGCTACACCAGGTTCCAGGTACTCCAGGACTTTACAGGACGGAGCTATGCCGGGTTCCAGATACTCCAGGACTTTCCAGGACGGAGCTACGCCGGGTTCCAGGTACTCCAGGACTTTCCAGGACGGAGCTACACCAGGTTCCAGGTACTCCAGGTACTCCAGGAGTTTCCAGGACAGAGCTACACCAGTTTCCAGGTACTCCAGGAGTTTCCAGGACTGTGCTATACAAGTATCCAGGTACTCCAGGACAGAGCTACACCAGGTTCCAGGTACTCCAGGACTTTCCAGGACGGAGCTACACCAGGTTCCAGGTACTCCAGGACAGAGCTACACCAGGTTCCAGGTACTCCAGGACTTTACAGGACGGAGCTACGCCGGGTTCCAGATACTCCAGGACTTTCCAGGACGGAGCTACGCCGGGTTCCAGGTACTCCAGGACTTTCCAGGACAGAGCTACACCGGGTTCCACATACTCCAGGACTTTCCAGGACGGAGCTACACCAGGTTCCAGGTACTCCAGGTACTCCAGGAGTTTCCAGGACTGAGCTACACCAGTTTCCAGGTACTCCAGGAGTTTCCAGGACTGTGCTATACAAGTATCCAGGTACTCCAGGACAGAGCTACACCAGTTTCCAGATACTCCAGGACTTTCCAGGACGGAGCTACGCCGGGTTCCAGGTACTCTAGGAGTTTCCAGGACTGAGCTACGCTGGATTCCAGGTACTCCAGGAGTTTCCAGGACTGAGCTACACCAGGTTCCAGGTACTCCAGGACAGAGCTACACCAGGTTCCAGGTACTCCAGGAGTTTCCAGGACTGAGCTATGCCGGGTTCCAGTTACTCCAGGAGTTTCCAGGACTGAACTACACCAGGTTCCAGGTACTCCAGGACTTTACAGGACGGAGCTACGCCGGGTTCCAGATAGTCCAGGTACTCCAGGAGTTTCCAGGACAGAGCTACACCAGTTTCCATATACTCCAGGATTTTCCAGGACGGAGCTACGCCGGGTTACAGGTACTCCAGGAGTTTCCAGGACGGAACTACGCCGGGTTCCAGATACTCCAGGACTTTCCAGGACGGAGCTACACCAGGTTCCAGGTACTCCAGGACAGAGCTACACCAGGTTCCAGGTACTCCAGGACTTTACAGGACGGAGCTATGCCGGGTTCCAGATACTCCAGGAGTTTCCAGGACGGAACTACGCCGGGTTCCAGATACTCCAGGACTTTCCAGGACGGAGCTACACCAGGTTCCAGGTACTCCAGGACAGAGCTACACCAGGTTCCAGGTACTCCAGGACTTTACAGGACGGAGCTATGCCGGGTTCCAGATACTCCAGGACTTTCCAGGACGGAGCTACGCCGGGTTCCAGGTACTCCAGGACTTTCCAGGACAGAGCTACGCCGGGTTCCAGGTACTCCAGGAGTTTCCAGGACAGAGCTACGCCAGTTTCCAGATACTCCAGGACTTTCCAGGACGGAGGTAAGCCGGGTTCCAGGTACTCCAGGAGTTTCCAGGACTGAGCTACGCCGGGTTCCAGGTACTCCAGGAGTTTCCAGGACGGAACTACGCCGGGTTCCAGATACTCCAGGACTTTCCAGGACGGAGCTACACCAGGTTCCAGGTACTCCAGGACAGAGCTACACCAGGTTCCAGGTACTCCAGGACTTTACAGGACGGAGCTATGCCGGGTTCCAGATACTCCAGGACTTTCCAGGACGGAGCTACGCCGGGTTCCAGGTACTCCAGGACTTTCCAGGACAGAGCTACGCCGGGTTCCAGGTACTCCAGGAGTTTCCAGGACAGAGCTACGCCAGTTTCCAGATACTCCAGGACTTTCCAGGACGGAGCTACACCAGGTTCCAGGTACTCTAGGACTTTATAGGACGGAGCTACGCCGGGTTCCAGATACTCCAGGACTTTCCAGGACGGAGCTACGCCGGGTTCCAGGTACTCCAGGACTTTCCAGGAACGGGCTACACCGGGTTCCAGGTACTCCAGGACTTTCCAGGACAGAGCTACACCGGGTTCCAGATACTCCAGGACTTTCCAGGACGGAGCTACACCGGGTTCCAGGTACTCCAGGAGTTTCCAGGACTGAGCTGCCGGGTTCATGGAACTCCAGGAGTTTCCAGGACTGAGCTATGCCGGGTTCCAGTTACTCCAGGAGTTTCCAGGACTGAACTACACCAGGTTCCAGGTACTCCAGGACAGAGCTACACCAGGTTCCAGGTACTCCAGGACAGAGCTACACCAGGTTCCAGGTACTCCAGGACTTTCCAGGACAGAGCTACGCCGGGTTCCATATACTCCAGGACTTTCCAGGACGGAGCTACACCAGGTTCCAGGTACTCCAGGTACTCCAGGAGTTTCCAGGACAGAGCTACACCAGTTTCCAGGTACTCCAGGAGTTTCCAGGACTGTGCTATACTAGGATCCAGGTACTCCAGGACAGAGCTACACCAGGTTCCAGGTACTCCAGGACAGAGCTACACCAGGTTCCAGGTACTCCAGGACTTTACAGGACGGAGCTACGCCGGGTTCCAGATACTCCAGGACTTTCCAGGACGGAGCTACGCCGGGTTCCAGGTACTCCAGGACTTTCCAGGACAGAGCTACACCGGGTTCCAGATACTCCAGGACTTTCCAGGACGGAGCTACACCAGGTTCCAGGTACTCCAGGAGTTTCCAGGACAGAGCTACACCAGTTTCCAGATACTCCAGGACTTTCCAGGACGGAGCTACGCCGGGTTCCAGGTACTCCAGGACTTTCCAGGACAGAGCTACGCCGGGTTCCAGGTACTCCAGGAGTTTCCAGGACAGAGCTACGCCAGTTTCCAGATACTCCAGGACTTTCCAGGACGGAGGTAAGCCGGGTTCCAGGTACTCCAGGAGTTTCCAGGACTGAGCTACGCCGGGTTCCAGGTACTCCAGGAGTTTCCAGGACGGAACTACGCCGGGTTCCAGATACTCCAGGACTTTCCAGGACGGAGCTACACCAGGTTCCAGGTACTCCAGGACAGAGCTACACCAGGTTCCAGGTACTCCAGGACTTTACAGGACGGAGCTATGCCGGGTTCCAGATACTCCAGGACTTTCCAGGACGGAGCTACGCCGGGTTCCAGGTACTCCAGGACTTTCCAGGACAGAGCTACGCCGGGTTCCAGGTACTCCAGGAGTTTCCAGGACAGAGCTACGCCAGTTTCCAGATACTCCAGGACTTTCCAGGACGGAGCTACACCAGGTTCCAGGTACTCTAGGACTTTATAGGACGGAGCTACGCCGGGTTCCAGATACTCCAGGACTTTCCAGGACGGAGCTACGCCGGGTTCCAGGTACTCCAGGACTTTCCAGGAACGGGCTACACCGGGTTCCAGGTACTCCAGGACTTTCCAGGACAGAGCTACACCGGGTTCCAGATACTCCAGGACTTTCCAGGACGGAGCTACACCGGGTTCCAGGTACTCCAGGAGTTTCCAGGACTGAGCTGCCGGGTTCATGGAACTCCAGGAGTTTCCAGGACTGAGCTATGCCGGGTTCCAGTTACTCCAGGAGTTTCCAGGACTGAACTACACCAGGTTCCAGGTACTCCAGGACAGAGCTACACCAGGTTCCAGGTACTCCAGGACAGAGCTACACCAGGTTCCAGGTACTCCAGGACTTTCCAGGACAGAGCTACGCCGGGTTCCATATACTCCAGGACTTTCCAGGACGGAGCTACACCAGGTTCCAGGTACTCCAGGTACTCCAGGAGTTTCCAGGACAGAGCTACACCAGTTTCCAGGTACTCCAGGAGTTTCCAGGACTGTGCTATACTAGGATCCAGGTACTCCAGGACAGAGCTACACCAGGTTCCAGGTACTCCAGGACAGAGCTACACCAGGTTCCAGGTACTCCAGGACTTTACAGGACGGAGCTACGCCGGGTTCCAGATACTCCAGGACTTTCCAGGACGGAGCTACGCCGGGTTCCAGGTACTCCAGGACTTTCCAGGACAGAGCTACACCGGGTTCCAGATACTCCAGGACTTTCCAGGACGGAGCTACACCAGGTTCCAGGTACTCCAGGAGTTTCCAGGACAGAGCTACACCAGTTTCCAGATACTCCAGGACTTTCCAGGACGGAGCTACGCCGGGTTCCAGGTACTCTAGGAGTTTCCAGGACTGAGCTACGCCGGGTTCCAGGTACTCCAGGAGTTTCCAGGACTGAGCTACACCAGGTTCCAGGTACTCCAGGACAGAGCTACACCAGGTTCCAGGTACTCCAGGAGTATCCAGGATGGAGCAACGCCGGGTTCCAGGTACTCCAGGAGTTTCCAGGACTGAGCTATGCCGGGTTCCAGTTACTCCAGGAGTTTCCAGGACTGAACTACACCAGGTTCCAGGTACTCCAGGACTTTACAGGACGGAGCTACGCCGGGTTCCAGATAGTCCAGGTACTCCAGGAGTTTCCAGGACAGAGCTACACCAGTTTCCAGATACTCCAGGATTTTCCAGGACGGAGCTACGCCGGGTTCCAGGTACTCCAGGAGTTTCCAGGACGGAACTACGCCGGGTTCCAGATACTCCAGGACTTTCCAGGACGGAGCTACACCAGGTTCCAGGTACTCCAGGACTTTACAGGACGGAGCTACGCCGGGTTCCAGATAGTCCAGGTACTCCAGGAGTTTCCAGGACAGAGCTACACCAGTTTCCAGATACTCCAGGACTTTCCAGGACGGAGCTACACCAGGTCCCAGGTACTCCAGGACGGAGCTACACCAGGTTCCAGGTACTCCAGGACTTTCCAGGACGGAGCTACGCCGGGTTCCAGGTACTCCAGGACTTTCCAGGAACGGGCTACACCGGGTTCCTTGTACTCCAGGACTTTCCAGGACAGAGCTACACCGGGTTCCAGATACTCCAGGACTTTCCAGGACGGAGCTACACCAGGTTCCAGGTACTCCAGGACAGAGCTACACCAATTTCCAGATACTGCAGGACTTTCCAGGACGGAGCTACGCCGGGTTCCAGGTACTCCAGGAGTTTCCAGGACTGAGCTGCCGGGTTCATGGAACTCCAGGAGTTTCCAGGACTGAGCTATGCCGGGTTCCAGTTACTCCAGGAGTTTCCAGGACTGAACTACACCAGGTTCCAGGTACTCCAGGACAGAGCTACACCAGGTTCCAGGTACTCCAGGACAGAGCTACACCAGGTTCCAGGTACTCCAGGACTTTCCAGGACAGAGCTACGCCGGGTTCCATATACTCCAGGACTTTCCAGGACGGAGCTACACCAGGTTCCAGGTACTCCAGGTACTCCAGGAGTTTCCAGGACAGAGCTACACCAGTTTCCAGGTACTCCAGGAGTTTCCAGGACTGTGCTATACAAGGATCCAGGTACTCCAGGACAGAGCTACACCAGGTTCCAGGTACTCCAGGACTTTCCAGGACGGAGCTACACCAGGTTCCAGGTACTCCAGGACAGAGCTACACCAGGTTCCAGGTACTCCAGGACTTTACAGGACGGAGCTACGCCGGGTTCCAGATACTCCAGGACTTTCCAGGACGGAGCTACGCCGGGTTCAAGGTACTCCAGGACTTTCCAGGACAGAGCTACACCAGGTTCCAGGTACTCCAGGTACTCCAGGAGTTTCCAGGACAGAGCTACACCAGTTTCCAGGTACTCCAGGAGTTTCCAGGACTGTGCTATACAAGGATCCAGGTACTCCAGGACAGAGCTACACCAGGTTCCAGGTACTCCAGGACTTTCCAGGACGGAGCTACACCAGGTTCCAGGTACTCCAGGACAGAGCTACACCAGGTTCCAGGTACTCCAGGACTTTACAGGACGGAGCTACGCCGGGTTCCAGATACTCCAGGAGTTTCCAGGAAGGAGCTACGCCGGGTTCCAGGTACTCCAGGACTTTCCAGGACAGAGCTACACCGGGTTCCAGATACTCCAGGACTTTCCAGGACGGAGCTACACCAGGTTCCAGGTACTCCAGGAGTTTCCAGGACAGAGCTACACCAGTTTCCAGATCCTCCAGGACTTTCCAGGACGGAGCTACGCCGGGTTCCAGGTACTCTAGGAGTTTCCAGGACTGAGCTACGCCGGGTTCCAGGTACTCCAGGAGTTTCCAGGACCGAGCTACACCAGGTTCCAGGTACTCCAGGACAGAGCTACACCAGGTTCCAGGTACTCCAGGAGTATCCAGGATGGAGCAACGCCGGGTTCCAGGTACTCCAGGACTTTCCAGGACTGAGCTATGCCGGGTTCCAGTTACTCCAGGAGTTTCCAGGACTGAACTACACCAGGTTCCAGGTACTCCAGGACTTTACAGGACGGAGCTACGCCGGGTTCCAGATAGTCCAGGTACTCCAGGAGTTTCCAGGACAGAGCTACACCAGTTTCCAGATACTCCAGGATTTTCCAGGACGGAGCTACGCCGGGTTCCAGGTACTCCAGGAGTTTCCAGGACGGAACTACGCCGGGTTCCAGATACTCCAGGACTTTCCAGGACGGAGCTACACCAGGTTCCAGGTACTCCAGGACAGAGCTACACCAGGTACCAGGTACTCCAGGACTTTCCAGGACGGAGCTACGCCGGGTTCCAGATACTCCAGGACTTTCCAGGACGGAGCTACGCCGGGTTCCAGGTACTCCATGACTTTCCAGGACAGAGCTACACCGGGTTCCAGATACTCCAGGACTTTCCAGGACGGAGCTACACCAGGTTCCAGGTACTCCAGGTACTCCAGGAGTTTCCAGGACTGAGATACACCAGTTTCCAGATACTCCAGGACTTTCCAGGACGGAGCTACACCAGGTTCCAGGTACTCCAGGAGTTTCCAGGACAGAGCTACACCAGTTTCCAGATCCTCCAGGACTTTCCAGGACGGAGCTACGCCGGGTTCCAGGTACTCTAGGAGTTTCCAGGACTGAGCTACGCCGGGTTCCAGGTACTCCAGGAGTTTCCAGGACCGAGCTACACCAGGTTCCAGGTACTCCAGGACAGAGCTACACCAGGTTCCAGGTACTCCAGGAGTATCCAGGATGGAGCAACGCCGGGTTCCAGGTACTCCAGGAGTTTCCAGGACTGAGCTATGCCGGGTTCCAGTTACTCCAGGAGTTTCCAGGACTGAACTACACCAGGTTCCAGGTACTCCAGGACTTTACAGGACGGAGCTACGCCGGGTTCCAGATAGTCCAGGTACTCCAGGAGTTTCCAGGACAGAGCTACACCAGTTTCCAGATACTCCAGGATTTTCCAGGACGGAGCTACGCCGGGTTCCAGGTACTCCAGGAGTTTCCAGGACGGAACTACGCCGGGTTCCAGATACTCCAGGACTTTCCAGGACGGAGCTACACCAGGTTCCAGGTACTCCAGGACAGAGCTACACCAGGTACCAGGTACTCCAGGACTTTCCAGGACGGAGCTACGCCGGGTTCCAGATACTCCAGGACTTTCCAGGACGGAGCTACGCCGGGTTCCAGGTACTCCATGACTTTCCAGGACAGAGCTACACCGGGTTCCAGATACTCCAGGACTTTCCAGGACGGAGCTACACCAGGTTCCAGGTACTCCAGGTACTCCAGGAGTTTCCAGGACTGAGATACACCAGTTTCCAGATACTCCAGGACTTTCCAGGACGGAGCTACACCAGGTCCCAGGTACTCCAGGACTGAACTACACCAGGTTCCAGGTACTCCAGGACAGAGTTACACCAGGTTCCAGGTACTCCAGGACTTTACAGGACGGAGCTACGCCGGGTTCCAGTTACTCCAGGAGTTTCCAGGACTTAGCTATGCCGGGTTCCAGTTACTCCAGGAGTTTCCAGGACTGAACTACACCAGGTTCCAGGTCCTCCAGGACAGAGTTACACCAGGTTCCAGGTACTCCAGGACTTTACAGGACGGAGCTACACCAGGTTCCAGGTACTCCAGGACAGAGCTACACCAGGTACCAGGTACTCCAGGACTTTACAGGACGGAGCTACGCCGGGTTCCAGATACTCCAGGACTTTCCAGGACGGAGCTACGCCGGGTTCCAGATACTCCAGGACTTTCCAGGACGGAGCTACGCCGGGTTCCAGGTACTCCAGGACTTTCCAGGACAGAGCTACACCGGGTTCCAGATACTCCAGGACTTTCCAGGACGGAGCTACACCAGGTTCCAGGTACTCCAGGACAGAGCTACACCAGGTTCCAGGTACTCCAGGACTTTACAGGACGGAGCTACGCCGGGTTCCAGATACTCCAGGACTTTCCAGGACGGAGCTACGCCGGGTTCCAGGTACTCCAGGACTTTCCAGGACAGAGCTACACCGGGTTCCAGATACTCCAGGACTTTCCAGGACGGAGCTACACCAGGTTCCAGGTACTCCAGGTACTCCAGGAGTTTCCAGGACTGAGCTACACCAGTTTCCAGATACTCCAGGACTTTCCAGGACGGAGCTACACCAGGTCCCAGGTACTCCAGGACAGAGCTACACCAGGTTCCAGGTACTCCAGGAGTATCCAGGACAGAGCTACACCAGGTTCCAGGTACTCCAGGACTTTACAGGACGGAGCTACGCCGGGTTCCAGATACTCCAGGACTTTCCAGGACGGAGCTACGCCGGGTTCCAGATACTCCAGGACTTTCCAGGACGGAGCTACGCCGGGTTCCAGGTACTCCAGGAGTTTCCAGGACTGAGCTACGCCGGGTTCCAGGTACTCCAGGAGTTTCCAGGACTGAGCTATGCCGGGTTCCAGTTACTCCAGGAGTTTCCATGACTTAGCTATGCCGGGTTCCAGTTACTCCAGGAGTTTCCAGGACTGAACTACACCAGGATCCAGGTACTCCAGGACAGAGCTACACCAGGTTCCAGGTACTCCAGGACTTTACAGGACGGAGCTACACCAGTTTCCAGATACTCCAGGAGTTTCCAGGACTGAGCTATGCCGGGTTCCAGTTACTCCAGGAGTTTCCAGGACTGAACAACACCAGGTTCCAGGTCCTCCAGGACAGAGTTACACCAGGTTCCAGGTACTCCAGGACGGAGCTACACCAGGTTCCAGGTACTCCAGGTACTCCAGGAGTTCCCAGGACAGAGCTACACCAGTTTCCAGATACTCCAGGACTTTCCAGGACGGAGCTACGCCGGGTTCCAGGTACTCCAGGAGTTTCCAGGACAGAGCTACGTCGGGTTTCAGATACTCCAGGACTTTCCAGGACGGAGCTACACCAGTTTCCAGATACTCCAGGAGTTTCCAGGACTGAGCTATGCCGGGTTCCAGTTACTCCAGGAGTTTCCAGGACTGCACTACACCAGGTTCCAGATACTCCAGGACAGAGCTACACCAGGTTCCAGGTACTCCAGGTACTCCAGGAGTTTCCAGGACAGAGCTACACCAGTTTCCAGATACTCCAGGACTTTCCAGGACGGAGCTACGCCGGGTTCCAGGTACTCCAGGTACTCCAGGAGTTTCCAGGACAGAGCTACACCAGTTTCCAGATACTCCAGGACTTTCCAGGACGGAGCTACGCCGGGTTCCAGGTACTCCAGGAGTTTCCAGGACGGAGCTACGCCGGGTTCCATGTACTCCAGGAGTTTCCAGGACTGAGCTACGCCGGGTTCCAGGTACTCCAGGAGTTTCCAGGACTGAGCTATGCCGGGTTCCAGTTACTCCAGGAGTTTCCATGACTGAACTACACCAGGTTCCAGGTACTCCAGGACAGAGCTACACCAGGTTCCAGGTACTCCAGGACTTTACTGGACGGAGCTACACCAGGTTCCAGGTACTCCAGGACAGAGCTACACCAGGTTCCAGGTACTCCAGGACTTTACAGGACGGAGCTACGCCGGGTTCCAGATACTCCAGGACTTTCCAGGATGGAGCTACGCCGGGTTCCAGGTACTCCAGGACTTTCCAGGACAGAACTACGCCGGGTTCCAGATACTCCAGGACTTTCCAGGACGGAGCTACGCCGGGTTCCAGGTACTCCAGGAGTTTCCAGGACTGAGCTACGCCGGGTTCCAGGTACTCCAGGAGTTTCCAGGACTAAGCTATGCCGGGTTCCAGTTACTCCAGGAGTTTCCATGACTGAACTACACCAGGTTCCAGGTACTCCAGGACAGAGCTACACCAGGTTCCAGGTACTCCAGGACTTTACAGGACGGAGCTACGCCGGGTTCCAGATACTCCAGGACTTTCCAGGACGGAGCTACGCCGCGTTCCAGGTACTCCAGGACTTTCCAGGACAGAGCTACACCGGGTTCCAGATACTCCAGGACTTTCCAGGACGGAGCTACGCCGGGTTCCAGGTACTCCAGGAGTTTCCAGGACGGAGCTACACCAGGTTCCAGGTACTCCAGGTACTCCAGGAGTTTCCAGGACAGAGCTACACCAGTTTCCAGATACTCCAGGAGTTTCCAGGACTGAGCTATGCCTGGTTCCAGTTACTCCAGGAGTTTCCAGGACTGAACTACACCAGGTTCCAGGTACTCCAAGACAGAGCTACACCAGGTTCCAGGTACTCCAGGACTTTACAGGACGGAGCTACGCCGGGTTCCAGATACTCCAGGACTTTCCAGGACGGAGCTACACCAGGTTCCAGGTACTCCAGGACAGAGCTACACCAGGTTCCAGGTACTCCAGGTACTCCAGGAGTTTCCAGGACTGAACTACACCAGGTTCCAGGTACTCCAGGACAGAGCTACACCAGGTTCCAGGTACTCCAGGACTTTACAGGACGGAGCTACGCCGGGTTCCAGATACTCCAGGACCTTCCAGGACGGAGCTACACCAGGTTCCAGGTACTCCAGGACAGAGCTACACCAGGTTCCAGGTACTCCAGGTACTCCAGGAGTTTCCAGGACAGAGCTACACCAGGATCCAGGTACTCCAGGACGGAGCTACACCAGGTTCCAGGTTCTCCAGGAGTTTCCAGGACGGAGCTACGCCGGTTTCCAGATACTCCAGGACTTTCCAGGAAAGCTACGCCGGGTTCCAGGTACTCCAGGAGTTTCCAGGACAGAGCTACGCCGGGTTCCAGATACTCCAGGACTTTCCAGGACGGAGCTACACCAGGTTCCAGGTACTACAGGACTTTCCAGGACGGAGCTACGCCGGGTTCCAGTGACTCCAGGACTTTCCAGGACAGAGCTACGCCGGGTTCCAGGTACTCCAGGAGTTTCCAGGACTGAGCTACGCCGGGTTCCAGGTACTCCAGGAGTTTCCAGGACTGAGCTATGCCGGGTTCCAGTTACTCCAGGAGTTTCCAGGACTGAACTACACCAGGTTCCAGGTACTCCAGGACAGAGCTACACCAGGTTCCCGGTACTCCAGGTACTCCAGGAGTTTCCAGGACAGAGCTACACCAGTTTCCAGATACTGCAGGACTTTCCAGGACGGAGCTACGCCGGGTTCCAGTTACTCCAGGAGTTTCCAGGACTGAACTACACCAGGTTCCAGGTACTCCAGGACAGAGCTACACCAGGTTCCAGGTCATCCAGGAATTTACAGGACGGAGCAACGCCGGGTTCCAGATACTCCAGGACCTTCCAGGACGGAGCTACACCAGGTTCCAGGTACTCCAGGACAGAGCTACACCAGGTTTCAGGTACTCCAGGAGTTTCCAGGACAGAGCTACACCAGTTTCCAGGTACTCCAGGAGTTTCCAGGACTGAGCTACACCAGGATCCAGATACTCCAGGACAGAGCTACACCAGGTTCCAGGTACTCCAGGACTTTACAGGACGGAGCTACGCCGGGTTCCAGATACTCCAGGACTTTCCAGGACGGAGCTACACCAGGTTCCAGGTACTCCAGGACAGAGCTACACCAGGTTCCAGGTACTCCAGGTACTCCAGGAGTTTCCAGGACAGAGCTACACCAGTTTCCAGGTACTCCAGGAGTTTCCAGGACGGAGCTACACCAGGATCCAGGTACTCCAGGACAGAGCTACACCAGGTTCCAGGTACTCCAGGAGTTTCCAGGACTGAGCTACACCAGGATCCAGGTACTCCAGGACAGAGCTACACCAGGTTCCAGGTACTCCAGGAGTTTCCAGGACGGAGCTACACCAGGTTCCAGGTACTCCAGGAGTTTCCAGGACTGAGCTACGCCGGGTTCCAGGTACTCCAGGAGTTTCCAGGACTGAGCTATGCCGGGTTCCAGTTACTCCAGGAGTTTCCAGGACTGAACTACACCAGGTTCCAGGTACTCCAGGACAGAGCTACACCAGGTTCCAGGTACTCCAGGACTTTACAGGACGGAGCTACGCCGGGTTCCAGATACTCCAGGACCTTCCAGGACGGAGCTACACCAGGTTCCAGGTACTCCAGGACAGAGCTACACCAGGTTTCAGGTACTCCAGGTACTCCAGGAGTTTCCAGGACAGAGCTACACCAGTTTCCAGATACTGCAGGACTTTCTAGGACGGAGCTACGCCGGGTTCCAGGTACTCCAGGAGTTTCCAGGACTGAGCTACGCCGGGTTCCAGGTACTCCAGGAGTTTCCAGGACTGAGCTGTGCCTGGTTCCAGTTACTCCAGGAGTTTCCAGGACTGAACTACACCAGGTTCCAGGTACTCCAGGACAGAGCTACACCAGGTTCCAGGTACTCCAGGAATTTACAGGACGGAGCTACGCCGGGTTCCAGATACTCCAGGACTTTCCAGGACGGAGCTACGCCGGGTTCCAGATACTCCAGGACTTTCCAGGACGGAGCTACGCCGGGTTCCATGTACTCCAGGAGTTTCCAGGACTGAGCTACGCTGGGTTCCAGGTACTCCAGGAGTTTCCAGGACTGAGCTATGCCGGGTTCCAGTTACTCCAGGAGTTTCCATGACTGAACTACACCAGGTTCCAGGTACTCCAGGACAGAGCTACACCAGGATCCAGGTACTCCAGGACAGAGCTACACCAGGTTCCAGGTACTCCAGGAGTTTCCAGGACTGAGCTACACCAGGATCCAGGTACTCCAGGACAGAGCTACACCAGGTTCCAGGTACTCCAGGAGTTTCCAGGACGGAGCTACACCAGGTTCCAGGTACTCCAGGAGTTTCCAGGACTGAGCTACGCCGGGTTCCAGGTACTCCAGGAGTTTCCAGGACTGAGCTATGCCGGGTTCCAGTTACTCCAGGAGTTTCCAGGACTGAACTACACCAGGTTCCAGGTACTCCAGGACAGAGCTACACCAGGTTCCAGGTACTCCAGGACTTTACAGGACGGTGCTACGCCGGGTTCCAGATACTCCAGGACCTTCCAGGACGGAGCTACACCAGGTTCCAGGTACTCCAGGACAGAGCTACACCAGGTTTCAGGTACTCCAGGTACTCCAGGAGTTTCCAGGACAGAGCTACACCAGTTTCCAGATACTGCAGGACTTTCTAGGACGGAGCTACGCCGGGTTCCAGGTACTCCAGGAGTTTCCAGGACTGAGCTACGCCGGGTTCCAGGTACTCCAGGAGTTTCCAGGACTGAGCTGTGCCTGGTTCCAGTTACTCCAGGAGTTTCCAGGACTGAACTACACCAGGTTCCAGGTACTCCAGGACAGAGCTACACCAGGTTCCAGGTACTCCAGGAATTTACAGGACGGAGCTACGCCGGGTTCCAGATACTCCAGGACTTTCCAGGACGGAGCTACGCCGGGTTCCAGATACTCCAGGACTTTCCAGGACGGAGCTACGCCGGGTTCCATGTACTCCAGGAGTTTCCAGGACTGAGCTACGCTGGGTTCCAGGTACTCCAGGAGTTTCCAGGACTGAGCTATGCCGGGTTCCAGTTACTCCAGGAGTTTCCATGACTGAACTACACCAGGTTCCAGGTACTCCAGGACAGAGCTACACCAGGTTCCAGGTACTCCAGGACTTTACTGGACGGAGCTACACCAGGTTCCAGGTACTCCAGGACAGAGCTACACCAGGTTCCAGATACTCCAGGACTTTCCAGGACGGAGCTACGCCGGGTTCCAGATACTCCAGGACTTTCCAGGACGGAGCTACGCCGGGTTCCATGTACTCCAGGAGTTTCCAGGACTGAGCTACGCTGGGTTCCAGGTACTCCAGGAGTTTCCAGGACTGAGCTATGCCGGGTTCCAGTTACTCCAGGAGTTTCCATGACTGAACTACACCAGGTTCCAGGTACTCCAGGACAGAGCTACACCAGGTTCCAGGTACTCCAGGACTTTACTGGACGGAGCTACACCAGGTTCCAGGTACTCCAGGACAGAGCTACACCAGGTTCCAGGTACTCCAGGACTTTACAGGACGGAGCTACGCCGGGTTCCAGATACTCCAGGAGTTTCCAGGACGGAGCTACGCCGGGTTCCATGTACTCCAGGAGTTTCCAGGACTGAGCTACGCCGGGTTCCAGGTACTCCAGGAGTTTCCAGGACTGAGCTATGCCGGGTTCCAGTTACTCCAGGAGTTTCCATGACTGAACTACACCAGGTTCCAGGTACTCCAGGACAGAGCTACACCAGGTTCCAGGTACTCCAGGACTTTACTGGACGGAGCTACACCAGGTTCCAGGTACTCCAGGACAGAGCTACACCAGGTTCCAGGTACTCCAGGACTTTACAGGACGGAGCTACGCCGGGTTCCAGATACTCCAGGACTTTCCAGGATGGAGCTACGCCGGGTTCCAGGTACTCCAGGACTTTCCAGGACAGAACTACGCCGGGTTCCAGATACTCCAGGACTTTCCAGGACGGAGCTACGCCGGGTTCCAGGTACTCCAGGAGTTTCCAGGACTGAGCTACGCCGGGTTCCAGGTACTCCAGGAGTTTCCAGGACTAAGCTATGCCGGGTTCCAGTTACTCCAGGAGTTTCCATGACTGAACTACACCAGGTTCCAGGTACTCCAGGACAGAGCTACACCAGGTTCCAGGTACTCCAGGACTTTACAGGACGGAGCTACGCCGGGTTCCAGATACTCCAGGACTTTCCAGGACGGAGCTACGCCGCGTTCCAGGTACTCCAGGACTTTCCAGGACAGAGCTACACCGGGTTCCAGATACTCCAGGACTTTCCAGGACGGAGCTACGCCGGGTTCCAGGTACTCCAGGAGTTTCCAGGACGGAGCTACACCAGGTTCCAGGTACTCCAGGTACTCCAGGAGTTTCCAGGACAGAGCTACACCAGTTTCCAGATACTCCAGGAGTTTCCAGGACTGAGCTATGCCTGGTTCCAGTTACTCCAGGAGTTTCCAGGACTGAACTACACCAGGTTCCAGGTACTCCAAGACAGAGCTACACCAGGTTCCAGGTACTCCAGGACTTTACAGGACGGAGCTACGCCGGGTTCCAGATACTCCAGGACTTTCCAGGACGGAGCTACACCAGGTTCCAGGTACTCCAGGACAGAGCTACACCAGGTTCCAGGTACTCCAGGTACTCCAGGAGTTTCCAGGACTGAACTACACCAGGTTCCAGGTACTCCAGGACAGAGCTACACCAGGTTCCAGGTACTCCAGGACTTTACAGGACGGAGCTACGCCGGGTTCCAGATACTCCAGGACCTTCCAGGACGGAGCTACACCAGGTTCCAGGTACTCCAGGACAGAGCTACACCAGGTTCCAGGTACTCCAGGTACTCCAGGAGTTTCCAGGACAGAGCTACACCAGGATCCAGGTACTCCAGGACGGAGCTACACCAGGTTCCAGGTTCTCCAGGAGTTTCCAGGACGGAGCTACGCCGGTTTCCAGATACTCCAGGACTTTCCAGGAAAGCTACGCCGGGTTCCAGGTACTCCAGGAGTTTCCAGGACAGAGCTACGCCGGGTTCCAGATACTCCAGGACTTTCCAGGACGGAGCTACACCAGGTTCCAGGTACTACAGGACTTTCCAGGACGGAGCTACGCCGGGTTCCAGTGACTCCAGGACTTTCCAGGACAGAGCTACGCCGGGTTCCAGGTACTCCAGGAGTTTCCAGGACTGAGCTACGCCGGGTTCCAGGTACTCCAGGAGTTTCCAGGACTGAGCTATGCCGGGTTCCAGTTACTCCAGGAGTTTCCAGGACTGAACTACACCAGGTTCCAGGTACTCCAGGACAGAGCTACACCAGGTTCCCGGTACTCCAGGTACTCCAGGAGTTTCCAGGACAGAGCTACACCAGTTTCCAGATACTGCAGGACTTTCCAGGACGGAGCTACGCCGGGTTCCAGTTACTCCAGGAGTTTCCAGGACTGAACTACACCAGGTTCCAGGTACTCCAGGACAGAGCTACACCAGGTTCCAGGTCATCCAGGAATTTACAGGACGGAGCAACGCCGGGTTCCAGATACTCCAGGACCTTCCAGGACGGAGCTACACCAGGTTCCAGGTACTCCAGGACAGAGCTACACCAGGTTTCAGGTACTCCAGGAGTTTCCAGGACAGAGCTACACCAGTTTCCAGGTACTCCAGGAGTTTCCAGGACTGAGCTACACCAGGATCCAGATACTCCAGGACAGAGCTACACCAGGTTCCAGGTACTCCAGGACTTTACAGGACGGAGCTACGCCGGGTTCCAGATACTCCAGGACTTTCCAGGACGGAGCTACACCAGGTTCCAGGTACTCCAGGACAGAGCTACACCAGGTTCCAGGTACTCCAGGTACTCCAGGAGTTTCCAGGACAGAGCTACACCAGTTTCCAGGTACTCCAGGAGTTTCCAGGACGGAGCTACACCAGGATCCAGGTACTCCAGGACAGAGCTACACCAGGTTCCAGGTACTCCAGGAGTTTCCAGGACTGAGCTACACCAGGATCCAGGTACTCCAGGACAGAGCTACACCAGGTTCCAGGTACTCCAGGAGTTTCCAGGACGGAGCTACACCAGGTTCCAGGTACTCCAGGAGTTTCCAGGACTGAGCTACGCCGGGTTCCAGGTACTCCAGGAGTTTCCAGGACTGAGCTATGCCGGGTTCCAGTTACTCCAGGAGTTTCCAGGACTGAACTACACCAGGTTCCAGGTACTCCAGGACAGAGCTACACCAGGTTCCAGGTACTCCAGGACTTTACAGGACGGAGCTACGCCGGGTTCCAGATACTCCAGGACCTTCCAGGACGGAGCTACACCAGGTTCCAGGTACTCCAGGACAGAGCTACACCAGGTTTCAGGTACTCCAGGTACTCCAGGAGTTTCCAGGACAGAGCTACACCAGTTTCCAGATACTGCAGGACTTTCTAGGACGGAGCTACGCCGGGTTCCAGGTACTCCAGGAGTTTCCAGGACTGAGCTACGCCGGGTTCCAGGTACTCCAGGAGTTTCCAGGACTGAGCTGTGCCTGGTTCCAGTTACTCCAGGAGTTTCCAGGACTGAACTACACCAGGTTCCAGGTACTCCAGGACAGAGCTACACCAGGTTCCAGGTACTCCAGGAATTTACAGGACGGAGCTACGCCGGGTTCCAGATACTCCAGGACTTTCCAGGACGGAGCTACGCCGGGTTCCAGATACTCCAGGACTTTCCAGGACGGAGCTACGCCGGGTTCCATGTACTCCAGGAGTTTCCAGGACTGAGCTACGCTGGGTTCCAGGTACTCCAGGAGTTTCCAGGACTGAGCTATGCCGGGTTCCAGTTACTCCAGGAGTTTCCATGACTGAACTACACCAGGTTCCAGGTACTCCAGGACAGAGCTACACCAGGATCCAGGTACTCCAGGACAGAGCTACACCAGGTTCCAGGTACTCCAGGAGTTTCCAGGACTGAGCTACACCAGGATCCAGGTACTCCAGGACAGAGCTACACCAGGTTCCAGGTACTCCAGGAGTTTCCAGGACGGAGCTACACCAGGTTCCAGGTACTCCAGGAGTTTCCAGGACTGAGCTACGCCGGGTTCCAGGTACTCCAGGAGTTTCCAGGACTGAGCTATGCCGGGTTCCAGTTACTCCAGGAGTTTCCAGGACTGAACTACACCAGGTTCCAGGTACTCCAGGACAGAGCTACACCAGGTTCCAGGTACTCCAGGACTTTACAGGACGGTGCTACGCCGGGTTCCAGATACTCCAGGACCTTCCAGGACGGAGCTACACCAGGTTCCAGGTACTCCAGGACAGAGCTACACCAGGTTTCAGGTACTCCAGGTACTCCAGGAGTTTCCAGGACAGAGCTACACCAGTTTCCAGATACTGCAGGACTTTCTAGGACGGAGCTACGCCGGGTTCCAGGTACTCCAGGAGTTTCCAGGACTGAGCTACGCCGGGTTCCAGGTACTCCAGGAGTTTCCAGGACTGAGCTGTGCCTGGTTCCAGTTACTCCAGGAGTTTCCAGGACTGAACTACACCAGGTTCCAGGTACTCCAGGACAGAGCTACACCAGGTTCCAGGTACTCCAGGAATTTACAGGACGGAGCTACGCCGGGTTCCAGATACTCCAGGACTTTCCAGGACGGAGCTACGCCGGGTTCCAGATACTCCAGGACTTTCCAGGACGGAGCTACGCCGGGTTCCATGTACTCCAGGAGTTTCCAGGACTGAGCTACGCTGGGTTCCAGGTACTCCAGGAGTTTCCAGGACTGAGCTATGCCGGGTTCCAGTTACTCCAGGAGTTTCCATGACTGAACTACACCAGGTTCCAGGTACTCCAGGACAGAGCTACACCAGGTTCCAGGTACTCCAGGACTTTACTGGACGGAGCTACACCAGGTTCCAGGTACTCCAGGACAGAGCTACACCAGGTTCCAGATACTCCAGGACTTTCCAGGACGGAGCTACGCCGGGTTCCAGATACTCCAGGACTTTCCAGGACGGAGCTACGCCGGGTTCCATGTACTCCAGGAGTTTCCAGGACTGAGCTACGCTGGGTTCCAGGTACTCCAGGAGTTTCCAGGACTGAGCTATGCCGGGTTCCAGTTACTCCAGGAGTTTCCATGACTGAACTACACCAGGTTCCAGGTACTCCAGGACAGAGCTACACCAGGTTCCAGGTACTCCAGGACTTTACTGGACGGAGCTACACCAGGTTCCAGGTACTCCAGGACAGAGCTACACCAGGTTCCAGGTACTCCAGGACTTTACAGGACGGAGCTACGCCGGGTTCCAGATACTCCAGGACTTTCCAGGATGGAGCTACGCCGGGTTCCAGGTACTCCAGGACTTTCCAGGACAGAACTACGCCGGGTTCCAGATACTCCAGGACTTTCCAGGACGGAGCTACGCCGGGTTCCAGGTACTCCAGGAGTTTCCAGGACTGAGCTACGCCGGGTTCCAGGTACTCCAGGAGTTTCCAGGACTGAGCTATGCCGGGTTCCAGTTACTCCAGGAGTTTCCATGACTGAGCTACGCCGGGTTCCAGATACTCCAGGACCTTCCAGGACGGAGCTACACCGGGTTCCAGATACTCCAGGACTTTCCAGGACAGAGCTACACCAGGTTCCAGGTACTCCAGGACAGAGCTACACCAGGTTTCAGGTACTCCAGGTACTCCAGGAGTTTCCAGGACAGAGCTACACCAGTTTCCAGATACTGCAGGACTTTCTAGGACGGAGCTACGCCGGGTTCCAGGTACTCCAGGAGTTTCCAGGGCTGAGCTACGCCGGGTTCCAGGTACTCCAGGAGTTTCCAGGACTGAGCTGTGCCTGGTTCCAGTTACTCCAGGAGTTTCCAGGACTGAACTACACCAGGTTCCAGGTACTCCAGGACAGAGCTACACCAGGTTCCAGGTACTCCAGGAATTTACAGGACGGAGCTACGCCGGGTTCCAGATACTCCAGGACTTTCCAGGACGGAGCTACGCCGGGTTCCAGATACTCCAGGACTTTCCAGGACGGAGCTACGCCGGGTTCCATGTACTCCAGGAGTTTCCAGGACTGAGCTACGCCGGGTTCCAGGTACTCCAGGAGTTTCCAGGACTGAGCTATGCCGGGTTCCAGTTACTCCAGGAGTTTCCATGACTGAACTACACCAGGTTCCAGGTACTCCAGGACAGAGCTACACCAGGTTCCAGGTACTCCAGGACTTTACTGGACGGAGCTACACCAGGTTCCAGGTACTCCAGGACAGAGCTACACCAGGTTCCAGGTACTCCAGGACTTTACAGGACGGAGCTACGCCGGGTTCCAGATACTCCAGGACTTTCCAGGATGGAGCTACGCCGGGTTCCAGGTACTCCAGGACTTTCCAGGACAGAACTACGCCGGGTTCCAGATACTCCAGGACTTTCCAGGACGGAGCTACGCCGGGTTCCAGTTACTCCAGGAGTTTCCATGACTGAGCTACGCCGGGTTCCAGATACTCCAGGACCTTCCAGGACGGAGCTACACCGGGTTCCAGATACTCCAGGACTTTCCAGGACAGAGCTACACCAGGTTCCAGGTACTCCAGGACAGAGCTACACCAGGTTTCAGGTACTCCAGGAGTTTCCAGGACAGAGCTACACCAGTTTCCAGATACTGCAGGACTTTCTAGGACGGAGCTACGCCGGGTTCCAGGTACTCCAGGAGTTTCCAGGGCTGAGCTACGCCGGGTTCCAGGTACTCCAGGAGTTTCCAGGACTGAGCTGTGCCTGGTTCCAGTTACTCCAGGAGTTTCCAGGACTGAACTACACCAGGTTCCAGGTACTCCAGGACAGAGCTACACCAGGTTCCAGGTACTCCAGGAATTTCCAGGACGGAGCTACGCCGGGTTCCAGATACTCCAGGACTTTCCAGGACGGAGCTACGCCGGGTTCCAGATACTCCAGGACTTTCCAGGACGGAGCTACGCCGGGTTCCATGTACTCCAGGAGTTTCCAGGACTGAGCTACGCCGGGTTCCAGGTACTCCAGGAGTTTCCAGGACTGAGCTATGCCGGGTTCCAGTTACTCCAGGAGTTTCCATGACTGAACTACACCAGGTTCCAGGTACTCCAGGACAGAGCTACACCAGGTTCCAGGTACTCCAGGACTTTACTGGACGGAGCTACACCAGGTTCCAGGTACTCCAGGACAGAGCTACACCAGGTTCCAGGTACTCCAGGACTTTACAGGACGGAGCTACGCCGGGTTCCAGATACTCCAGGACTTTCCAGGATGGAGCTACGCCGGGTTCCAGGTACTCCAGGACTTTCCAGGACAGAACTACGCCGGGTTCCAGATACTCCAGGACTTTCCAGGACGGAGCTACGCCGGGTTCCAGTTACTCCAGGAGTTTCCATGACTGAGCTACGCCGGGTTCCAGATACTCCAGGACCTTCCAGGACGGAGCTACACCGGGTTCCAGATACTCCAGGACTTTCCAGGACAGAGCTACACCAGGTTCCAGGTACTCCAGGACAGAGCTACACCAGGTTTCAGGTACTCCAGGAGTTTCCAGGACAGAGCTACACCAGTTTCCAGGTACTCCAGGAGTTTCCAGGACTGAGCTACACCAGGATCCAGGTACTCCAGGACAGAGCTACACCAGGTTCCAGGTACTCCAGGACTTTACAGGACGGAGCTCCGCCGGGTTCCAGATACTCCAGGACTTTCCAGGACGGAGCTACACCAGGTTCCAGGTACTCCAGGACAGAGCTACACCAGGTTCCAGGTACTCCAGGTACTCCAGGAGTTTCCAGGACAGAGCTACACCAGTTTCCAGGTACTCCAGGAGTTTCCAGGACTGAGCTACACCAGGATCCAGGTACTCCAGGACAGAGCTACACCAGGTTCCAGGTACTCCAGGACTTTACAGGACGGAGCTCCGCCGGGTTCCAGATACTCCAGGACTTTCCAGGACGGAGCTACACCAGGTTCCAGGTACTCCAGGACAGAGCTACACCAGGTTCCAGGTACTCCAGGTACTCCAGGAGTTTCCAGGACAGAGCTACACCAGTTTCCAGGTACTCCAGGAGTTTCCAGGACGGAGCTACACCAGGATCCAGGTACTCCAGGACAGAGCTACACCAGGTTCCAGGTACTCAAGGAATTTACAGGATGGAGCAACGCCGGGTTCCAGATACTCCAGGACCTTCCAGGACGGAGCTACACCGGGTTCCAGATACTCCAGGACTTTCCAGGACAGAGCTACACCAGGTTCCAGGTACTCAAGGTACTCCAGGAGTTTCCAGGACTGAGCTACACCAGTTTCCAGAAACTCCAGGATTTTCCAGGACGGAGCTACGCCGGGTTCCAGGTACTCCAGGAGTTTCCTGGACGGAGCTACGCCGGGTTCCAGATACTCCAGGACCTTCCAGGATGGAGCTACACCAGGTTCCAGGTACTCCAGGACAGAGCTACACCAGGTTCCAGGTACTCCAGGAGTATCCAGGACAGAGCTACACCAGGTTCCAGGTACTCCAGGACTTTACAGGACGGAGCTACGCCGGGTTCCAGATACTCCAGGACTTTCCAGGACGGAGCTACGCCGGGTTCCAGGTACTCCAGGAGTTTCCAGGACGGAGCTACACCAGGTTCCAGGTACTCCAGGTACTCCAGGAGTTTCCAGGACAGAGCTACACCAGTTTCCAGATACTCCAGGAGTTTCCAGGACTGAGCTATGCCTGGTTCCAGTTACTCCAGGAGTTTCCAGGACTGAACTACACCAGGTTCCAGGTACTCCAGGACAGAGCTACACCAGGTTCCAGGTACTCCAGGAATTTACAGGACGGAGCTACGCCGGGTTCCAGATACTCCAGGACTTTCCAGGACGGAGCTACACCAGGTTCCAGGTACTCCAGGACAGAGCTACACCAGGTTCCAGGTACTCCAGGACTTTACAGGACGGAGCTACACCGGGTTCCAGATACTCCAGGACTTTCCAGGACGGAGCTACGCCGGGTTCCAGGTACTCCAGGACTTTCCAGGACGGAGCTACACCAGGTTCCAGGTACTCCAGGAGTTTCCAGGACTGAGCTACGCCGGGTTCCAGGTACTCCAGGAGTTTCCAGGACTGAGCTATGCCGGGTTCCAGTTACTCCAGGAGTTTCCAGGACTGAACTACACCAGGTTCCAGGTACTCCAGGACAGAGCTACACCAGGTTCCAGGTCATCCAGGAATTTACAGGACGGAGCAACGCCGGGTTCCAGATTCTCCAGGACCTTCCAGGACGGAGCTACACCAGGTTCCAGGTACTCCAGGACAGAGCTACACCAGGTTTCAGGTACTCCAGGAGTTTCCAGGACAGAGCTACACCAGTTTCCAGGTACTCCAGGAGTTTCCAGGACTGAGCTACACCAGGATCCAGGTACTCCAGGACAGAGCTACACCAGGTTCCAGGTACTCCAGGACTTTACAGGACGGAGCTACACCAGGTTCCAGGTTCTCCAGGAGTTTCCAGGAAGGATCTACGCCGGTTTCCAGATACTCCAGGACTTTTCAGGAAAGCTACGCCGGGTTCCAGGTACTCCAGGAGTTTCCAGGACAGAGCTACGCCGGGTTCCAGATACTCCAGGACTTTCCAGGACGGAGCTACACCAGGTTCCAGGTACTCCAGGACTTTCCAGGACGGAGCTACGCCGGGTTCCAGTGACTCCAGGACTTTCCAGGACAGAGCTACGCCGGGTTCCAGGTACTCCAGGAGTTTCCAGGACGGAGCTACGCCGGGTTCCAGGTACTCCAGGAGTTTCCAGGACGGAGCTACACCAGGTTCCAGGTACTCCAGGAGTTTCCAGGACTGAGCTACACCGGGTTCCAGGTACTCCAGGAGTTTCCAGGACTGAGCTATGCCGGGTTCCAGTTACTCCAGGAGTTTCCAGGACTGAACTACACCAGGTTCCAGGTACTCCAGGATAGAGCTACACCAGGTTCCAGGTACTCCAGGACTTTACAGGACGGAGCTACGCCGGGTTCCAGATATTCCAGGACCTTCCAGGACGGAGCTACACCAGGTTCCAGGTACTCCAGGACAGAGCTACACCAGGTTCCAGGTACTCCAGGTACTCCAGGAGTTTCCAGGACAGAGCTACACCAGTTTCCAGGTACTCCAGGAGTTTCCAGGACTGAGCTACACCAGGATCCAGGTACTCCAGGACAGAGCTACACCAGGTTCCAGGTACTCCAGGACTTTACAGGACGGAGCTCCGCCGGGTTCCAGATACTCCAGGACTTTCCAGGACGGAGCTACACCAGGTTCCAGGTACTCCAGGACAGAGCTACACCAGGTTCCAGGTACTCCAGGTACTCCAGGAGTTTCCAGGACAGAGCTACACCAGTTTCCAGGTACTCCAGGAGTTTCCAGGACGGAGCTACACCAGGATCCAGGTACTCCAGGACAGAGCTACACCAGGTTCCAGGTACTCAAGGAATTTACAGGATGGAGCAACGCCGGGTTCCAGATACTCCAGGACCTTCCAGGACGGAGCTACACCGGGTTCCAGATACTCCAGGACTTTCCAGGACAGAGCTACACCAGGTTCCAGGTACTCAAGGTACTCCAGGAGTTTCCAGGACTGAGCTACACCAGTTTCCAGAAACTCCAGGATTTTCCAGGACGGAGCTACGCCGGGTTCCAGGTACTCCAGGAGTTTCCTGGACGGAGCTACGCCGGGTTCCAGATACTCCAGGACCTTCCAGGATGGAGCTACACCAGGTTCCAGGTACTCCAGGACAGAGCTACACCAGGTTCCAGGTACTCCAGGAGTATCCAGGACAGAGCTACACCAGGTTCCAGGTACTCCAGGACTTTACAGGACGGAGCTACGCCGGGTTCCAGATACTCCAGGACTTTCCAGGACGGAGCTACGCCGGGTTCCAGGTACTCCAGGAGTTTCCAGGACAGAGCTACACCGGGTTCCAGATACTCCAGGACTTTCCAGGACGGAGCTACGCCGGGTTCCAGGTACTCCAGGAGTTTCCAGGACGGAGCTACACCAGGTTCCAGGTACTCCAGGTACTCCAGGAGTTTCCAGGACAGAGCTACACCAGTTTCCAGATACTCCAGGAGTTTCCAGGACTGAGCTATGCCTGGTTCCAGTTACTCCAGGAGTTTCCAGGACTGAACTACACCAGGTTCCAGGTACTCCAGGACAGAGCTACACCAGGTTCCAGGTACTCCAGGAATTTACAGGACGGAGCTACGCCGGGTTCCAGATACTCCAGGACTTTCCAGGACGGAGCTACACCAGGTTCCAGGTACTCCAGGACAGAGCTACACCAGGTTCCAGGTACTCCAGGACTTTACAGGACGGAGCTACACCGGGTTCCAGATACTCCAGGACTTTCCAGGACGGAGCTACGCCGGGTTCCAGGTACTCCAGGAGTTTCCAGGACGGAGCTACACCAGGTTCCAGGTACTCCAGGAGTTTCCAGGACTGAGCTACGCCGGGTTCCAGGTACTCCAGGAGTTTCCAGGACTGAGCTATGCCGGGTTCCAGTTACTCCAGGAGTTTCCAGGACTGAACTACACCAGGTTCCAGGTACTCCAGGACAGAGCTACACCAGGTTCCAGGTCATCCAGGAATTTACAGGACGGAGCAACGCCGGGTTCCAGATACTCCAGGACCTTCCAGGACGGAGCTACACCAGGTTCCAGGTACTCCAGGACAGAGCTACACCAGGTTTCAGGTACTCCAGGAGTTTCCAGGACAGAGCTACACCAGTTTCCAGGTACTCCAGGAGTTTCCAGGACTGAGCTACACCAGGATCCAGGTACTCCAGGACAGAGCTACACCAGGTTCCAGGTACTCCAGGACTTTACAGGACGGAGCTACACCAGGTTCCAGGTTCTCCAGGAGTTTCCAGGAAGGATCTACGCCGGTTTCCAGATACTCCAGGACTTTTCAGGAAAGCTACGCCGGGTTCCAGGTACTCCAGGAGTTTCCAGGACAGAGCTACGCCGGGTTCCAGATACTCCAGGACTTTCCAGGACGGAGCTACACCAGGTTCCAGGTACTCCAGGACTTTCCAGGACGGAGCTACGCCGGGTTCCAGTGACTCCAGGACTTTCCAGGACAGAGCTACGCCGGGTTCCAGGTACTCCAGGAGTTTCCAGGACGGAGCTACGCCGGGTTCCAGGTACTCCAGGAGTTTCCAGGACGGAGCTACACCAGGTTCCAGGTACTCCAGGAGTTTCCAGGACTGAGCTACACCGGGTTCCAGGTACTCCAGGAGTTTCCAGGACTGAGCTATGCCGGGTTCCAGTTACTCCAGGAGTTTCCAGGACTGAACTACACCAGGTTCCAGGTACTCCAGGATAGAGCTACACCAGGTTCCAGGTACTCCAGGACTTTACAGGACGGAGCTACGCCGGGTTCCAGATATTCCAGGACCTTCCAGGACGGAGCTACACCAGGTTCCAGGTACTCCAGGACAGAGCTACACCAGGTTCCAGGTACTCCAGGTACTCCAGGAGTTTCCAGGACAGAGCTACACCAGTTTCCAGGTACTCCAGGAGTTTCCAGGACTGAGCTACACCAGGATCCAGGTACTCCAGGACAGAGCTACACCAGGTTCCAGGTACTCCAGGACTTTACAGGACGGAGCTCCGCCGGGTTCCAGATACTCCAGGACTTTCCAGGACGGAGCTACACCAGGTTCCAGGTACTCCAGGACAGAGCTACACCAGGTTCCAGGTACTCCAGGTACTCCAGGAGTTTCCAGGACAGAGCTACACCAGTTTCCAGGTACTCCAGGAGTTTCCAGGACGGAGCTACACCAGGATCCAGGTACTCCAGGACAGAGCTACACCAGGTTCCAGGTACTCAAGGAATTTACAGGATGGAGCAACGCCGGGTTCCAGATACTCCAGGACCTTCCAGGACGGAGCTACACCGGGTTCCAGATACTCCAGGACTTTCCAGGACAGAGCTACACCAGGTTCCAGGTACTCAAGGTACTCCAGGAGTTTCCAGGACTGAGCTACACCAGTTTCCAGAAACTCCAGGATTTTCCAGGACGGAGCTACGCCGGGTTCCAGGTACTCCAGGAGTTTCCTGGACGGAGCTACGCCGGGTTCCAGATACTCCAGGACCTTCCAGGATGGAGCTACACCAGGTTCCAGGTACTCCAGGACAGAGCTACACCAGGTTCCAGGTACTCCAGGAGTATCCAGGACAGAGCTACACCAGGTTCCAGGTACTCCAGGACTTTACAGGACGGAGCTACGCCGGGTTCCAGATACTCCAGGACTTTCCAGGACGGAGCTACGCCGGGTTCCAGGTACTCCAGGAGTTTCCAGGACAGAGCTACACCGGGTTCCAGATACTCCAGGACTTTCCAGGACGGAGCTACGCCGGGTTCCAGGTACTCCAGGAGTTTCCAGGACGGAGCTACACCAGGTTCCAGGTACTCCAGGTACTCCAGGAGTTTCCAGGACAGAGCTACACCAGTTTCCAGATACTCCAGGAGTTTCCAGGACTGAGCTATGCCTGGTTCCAGTTACTCCAGGAGTTTCCAGGACTGAACTACACCAGGTTCCAGGTACTCCAGGACAGAGCTACACCAGGTTCCAGGTACTCCAGGAATTTACAGGACGGAGCTACGCCGGGTTCCAGATACTCCAGGACTTTCCAGGACGGAGCTACACCAGGTTCCAGGTACTCCAGGACAGAGCTACACCAGGTTCCAGGTACTCCAGGACTTTACAGGACGGAGCTACACCGGGTTCCAGATACTCCAGGACTTTCCAGGACGGAGCTACGCCGGGTTCCAGGTACTCCAGGAGTTTCCAGGACGGAGCTACACCAGGTTCCAGGTACTCCAGGAGTTTCCAGGACTGAGCTACGCCGGGTTCCAGGTACTCCAGGAGTTTCCAGGACTGAGCTATGCCGGGTTCCAGTTACTCCAGGAGTTTCCAGGACTGAACTACACCAGGTTCCAGGTACTCCAGGACAGAGCTACACCAGGTTCCAGGTCATCCAGGAATTTACAGGACGGAGCAACGCCGGGTTCCAGATACTCCAGGACCTTCCAGGACGGAGCTACACCAGGTTCCAGGTACTCCAGGACAGAGCTACACCAGGTTTCAGGTACTCCAGGAGTTTCCAGGACAGAGCTACACCAGTTTCCAGGTACTCCAGGAGTTTCCAGGACTGAGCTACACCAGGATCCAGGTACTCCAGGACAGAGCTACACCAGGTTCCAGGTACTCCAGGACTTTACAGGACGGAGCTACACCAGGTTCCAGGTTCTCCAGGAGTTTCCAGGAAGGATCTACGCCGGTTTCCAGATACTCCAGGACTTTTCAGGAAAGCTACGCCGGGTTCCAGGTACTCCAGGAGTTTCCAGGACAGAGCTACGCCGGGTTCCAGATACTCCAGGACTTTCCAGGACGGAGCTACACCAGGTTCCAGGTACTCCAGGACTTTCCAGGACGGAGCTACGCCGGGTTCCAGTGACTCCAGGACTTTCCAGGACAGAGCTACGCCGGGTTCCAGGTACTCCAGGAGTTTCCAGGACGGAGCTACGCCGGGTTCCAGGTACTCCAGGAGTTTCCAGGACGGAGCTACACCAGGTTCCAGGTACTCCAGGAGTTTCCAGGACTGAGCTACACCGGGTTCCAGGTACTCCAGGAGTTTCCAGGACTGAGCTATGCCGGGTTCCAGTTACTCCAGGAGTTTCCAGGACTGAACTACACCAGGTTCCAGGTACTCCAGGATAGAGCTACACCAGGTTCCAGGTACTCCAGGACTTTACAGGACGGAGCTACGCCGGGTTCCAGATATTCCAGGACCTTCCAGGACGGAGCTACACCAGGTTCCAGGTACTCCAGGACAGAGCTACACCAGGTTCCAGGTACTCCAGGTACTCCAGGAGTTTCCAGGACAGAGCTACACCAGTTTCCAGATACTGCAGGACTTTCTAGGACGGAGCTACGCCGGGTTCCAGGTACTCCAGGAGTTTCCAGGACTGAGCTACGCCGGGTTCCAGGTACTCCAGGAGTTTCCAGGACTGAGCTATGCCTGGTTCCAGTTACTCCAGGAGTTTCCAGGACTGAACTACACCAGGTTCCAGGTACTCCAGGACAGAGCTACACCAGGTTCCAGGTACTCCAGGAATTTACAGGACGGAGCAACGCCGGGTTCCAGATACTCCAGGACCTTCCAGGACGGAGCTACACCAGGTTCCAGGTACTCCAGGACAGAGCTACACCAGGTTTCAGGTACTCCAGGAGTTTCCAGGACAGAGCTACACCAGTTTCCAGGTACTCCAGGAATTTCCAGGACTGAGCTACACCAGGATCCAGGTACTCCAGGACAGAGCTACACCAGGTTCCAGGTACTCCAGGACTTTACAGGACGGAGCTACACCAGGTTCCAGGTTCTCCAGGAGTTTCCAGGAAGGAGCTACGCCGGGTTCCAGATACTCCAGGACTTTCCAGGACGGAGCTACACCAGGTTCCAGGTACTCCAGGAGTATCCAGGACAGAGCTACACCAGGTTCCAGGTACTCCAGGACTTTACAGGACGGAGCTACGCCGGGTTCCAGATACTCCAGGACTTTCCAGGACGGAGCTACGCCGGGTTCCAGATACTCCAGGACTTTCCAGGACGGAGCTACGCCGGGTTCCATGTACTCCAGGAGTTTCCAGGACTGAGCTACGCCGGGTTCCAGGTACTCCAGGAGTTTCCAGGACTGAGCTATGCCGGGTTCCAGTTACTCCAGGAGTTTCCATGACTGAACTACACCAGGTTCCAGGTACTCCAGGACAGAGCTACACCAGGTTCCAGGTACTCCAGGACTTTACTGGACGGAGCTACACCAGGTTCCAGGTACTCCAGGACAGAGCTACACCAGGTTCCAGGTACTCCAGGACTTTACAGGACGGAGCTACGCCGGGTTCCAGATACTCCAGGACTTTCCAGGATGGAGCTACGCCGGGTTCCAGGTACTCCAGGACTTTCCAGGACAGAACTACGCCGGGTTCCAGATACTCCAGGACTTTCCAGGACGGAGCTACGCCGGGTTCCAGATACTCCAGGACTTTCCAGGACGGAGCTACGCCGGGTTCCAGGTACTCCAGGAGTTTCCAGGACTGAGCTACGCCGGGTTCCAGGTACTCCAGGAGTTTCCAGGACTGAGCTATGCCGGGATCCAGTTACTCCAGGAGTTTCCATGACTGAACTACACCAGGTTCCAGGTACTCCAGGAGAGAGCTACACCAGGTTCCAGGTACTCAAGGAATTTACAGGACGGAGCAACGCCGGGTTCCAGATACTCCAGGACCTTCCAGGACGGAGCTACACCGGGTTCCAGATACTCCAGGACTTTCCAGGACGGAGCTACACCAGGTTCCAGGTACTCCAGGTACTCCAGGAGTTTCCAGGACTGAGCTACACCAGTTTCCAGATACTCCAGGACCTTCCAGGACGTAGCTACACCAGGTTCCAGGTACTCCAGGACAGAGCTACACCAGGTTCCAGGTACTCCAGGAGTATCCAGGACAGAGCTACACCAGGTTCCAGGTACTCCAGGAGTTTCCAGGACTGAGCTACACCAGTTTCCAGGTTCTCCAGGAGTTTCCAGGACTGAGCTACACCAGGATCCAGGTACTCCAGGACGGAGCTACACCAGGTTCCAGGTTCTCCAGGAGTTTCCAGGAAGGAGCTACGCCGGTTTCCAGATACTCCAGGACTTTCCAGGAAAGCTACGCCGGGTTCCAGGTACTCCAGGAGTTTCCATGACTGAACTACACCAGGTTCCAGGTACTCCAGGACAGAGCTACACCAGGTTCCAGGTACTCCAGGACTTTACAGGACGGAGCTACGCCGGGTTCCAGATACTCCAGGACTTTCCAGGACGGAGCTACGCCGGGTTCCAGGTACTCCAGGACTTTCCAGGACAGAGCTACACCGGGTTCCAGATACTCCAGGACTTTCCAGGACGGAGCTACGCCTGGTTCCAGGTACTCCAGGAGTTTCCAGGACGGAGCTACACCAGGTTCCAGGTACTCCAGGAGTTTCCAGGACTGAGCTACGCCGGGTTCCAGGTACTCCAGGAGTTTCCAGGACTGAGCTATGCCGGGTTCCAGTTACTCCAGGAGTTTCCAGGACTGAACTACACCAGGTTCCAGGTACTCCAGGACAGAGCTACACCAGGTTCCAGGTACTCCAGGACTTTACAGGACGGAGCTACGCCGGGTTCCAGATATTCCAGGACCTTCCAGGACGGAGCTACACCAGGTTCCAGGTACTCCAGGACAGAGCTACACCAGGTTCCAGGTACTCCAGGTACTCCAGGAGTTTCCAGGACAGAGCTACACCAGTTTCCAGATACTGCAGGACTTTCTAGGACGGAGCTACGCCGGGTTCCAGGTACTCCAGGAGTTTCCAGGACTGAGCTACGCCGGGTTCCAGGTACTCCAGGAGTTTCCAGGACTGAGCTATGCCTGGTTCCAGTTACTCCAGGAGTTTCCAGGACTGAACTACACCAGGTTCCAGGTACTCCAGGACAGAGCTACACCAGGTTCCAGGTACTCCAGGAATTTACAGGACGGAGCAACGCCGGGTTCCAGATACTCCAGGACCTTCCAGGACGGAGCTACACCAGGTTCCAGGTACTCCAGGACAGAGCTACACCAGGTTTCAGGTACTCCAGGAGTTTCCAGGACAGAGCTACACCAGTTTCCAGGTACTCCAGGAGTTTCCAGGACTGAGCTACACCAGGATCCAGGTACTCCAGGACGGAGCTACACCAGGTTCCAGGTTCTCCAGGAGTTTCCAGGAAGGAGCTACGCCGGTTTCCAGATACTCCAGGACTTTCCAGGAAAGCTACGCCGGGTTCCAGGTACTCCAGGAGTTTCCAGGACAGAGCTACGCCGGGTTCCAGATACTCCAGGACTTTCCAGGACGGAGCTACACCAGGTTCCAGGTACTCCAGGACTTTCCAGGACGGAGCTACGCCGGGTTCCAGTGACTCCAGGACTTTCCAGGACAGAGCTACGCCGGGTTCCAGGTACTCCAGGAGTTTCCAGGACTGAGCTACGCCGGGTTCCAGGTACTCCAGGAGTTTCCAGGACTGAGCTATGCCGGGTTCCAGTTACTCCAGGAGTTTCCAGAACTGAACTACACCAGGTTCCAGGTACTCCAGGACAGAGCTACACCAGGTTCCAGGTACTCCAGGAATTTACAGGACGGAGCAACGCCGGGTTCCAGGTACTCCAGGACAGAGCTACACCAGGTTCCAGGTACTCCAGGAATTTACAGGACGGAGCAACGCCGGGTTCCAGATACTCCAGGACCTTCCAGGACGGAGCTACACCAGGTTCCAGGTACTCCAGGACAGAGCTACACCAGGTTTCAGGTACTCCAGGAGTTTCCAGGACAGAGCTACACCAGTTTCCAGGTACTCCAGGACTTTCCAGGACAGAGCTACACCGGGTTCCAGATACTCCAGGACTTTCCAGGACGGAGCTACGCCTGGTTCCAGGTACTCCAGGAGTTTCCAGGACGGAGCTACACCAGGTTCCAGGTACTCCAGGAGTTTCCAGGACTGAGCTACGCCGGGTTCCAGGTACTCCAGGAGTTTCCAGGACTGAGCTATGCCGGGTTCCAGTTACTCCAGGAGTTTCCAGGACTGAACTACACCAGGTTCCAGGTACTCCAGGACAGAGCTACACCAGGTTCCAGGTACTCCAGGACTTTACAGGACGGAGCTACGCCGGGTTCCAGATATTCCAGGACCTTCCAGGACGGAGCTACACCAGGTTCCAGGTACTCCAGGACAGAGCTACACCAGGTTCCAGGTACTCCAGGTACTCCAGGAGTTTCCAGGACAGAGCTACACCAGTTTCCAGATACTGCAGGACTTTCTAGGACGGAGCTACGCCGGGTTCCAGGTACTCCAGGAGTTTCCAGGACTGAGCTACGCCGGGTTCCAGGTACTCCAGGAGTTTCCAGGACTGAGCTATGCCTGGTTCCAGTTACTCCAGGAGTTTCCAGGACTGAACTACACCAGGTTCCAGGTACTCCAGGACGGAGCTACACCAGGTTCCAGGTACTCCAGGACAGAGCTACACCAGGTTTCAGGTACTCCAGGAGTTTCCAGGACAGAGCTACACCAGTTTCCAGGTACTCCAGGAGTTTCCAGGACTGAGCTACACCAGGATCCAGGTACTCCAGGACGGAGCTACACCAGGTTCCAGGTTCTCCAGGAGTTTCCAGGAAGGAGCTACGCCGGTTTCCAGATACTCCAGGACTTTCCAGGAAAGCTACGCCGGGTTCCAGGTACTCCAGGAGTTTCCAGGACAGAGCTACGCCGGGTTCCAGATACTCCAGGACTTTCCAGGACGGAGCTACACCAGGTTCCAGGTACTCCAGGACTTTCCAGGACGGAGCTACGCCGGGTTCCAGTGACTCCAGGACTTTCCAGGACAGAGCTACGCCGGGTTCCAGGTACTCCAGGAGTTTCCAGGACTGAGCTACGCCGGGTTCCAGGTACTCCAGGAGTTTCCAGGACTGAGCTATGCCGGGTTCCAGTTACTCCAGGAGTTTCCAGGACTGAACTACACCAGGTTCCAGGTACTCCAGGACAGAACTACACCAGGTTCCAGGTACTCCAGGAATTTACAGGACGGAGCAACGCCGGGTTCCAGATACTCCAGGACCTTCCAGGACGGAGCTACACCAGGTTCCAGGTACTCCAGGACAGAGCTACACCAGGTTTCAGGTACTCCAGGAGTTTCCAGGACAGAGCTACACCAGTTTCCAGGTACTCCAGGAGTTTCCAGGACTGAGCTACACCAGGATCCAGGTACTCCAGGACAGAGCTACACCAGGTTCCAGGTACTCCAGGACTTTACAGGACGGAGCTACGCCGGGTTCCAGATACTCCAGGACTTTCCAGGACGGAGCTACACCAGGTTCCAGGTACTCCAGGACAGAGCTACACCAGGTTCCAGGTACTCCAGGTCTTTACAGGACGGAACTACGCCGGGTTCCAGATACTCCAGGACTTTCCAGGACGGAGCTACGCCGGGTTCCAGATACTCCAGGACCTTCCAGGACGGACCTACACCAGGTTCCAGGTACTCCAGGACAGAGCTACACCAGGTTCCCGGTACTCCAGGTACTCCAGGAGTTTCCAGGACAGAGCTACACCAGTTTCCAGATACTGCAGGACTTTCCAGGACGGAGTTACGCCGGGTTCTAGGTACTCCAGGAGTTTCCAGGACTGCGCTACACCGGGTTCCAGGTACTCCAGGAGTTTCCAGGACTGAGCTATGCCTGGTTCCAGTTACTCCAGGAGTTTCCAGGACTGAACTACACCAGGTTCCAGGTACTCCAGGACAGAGCTACACCAGGTACCAGGTACTCCAGGACTTTACAGGACGGAGCTACGCCGGGTTCCAGATACTCCAGGACAGAGCTACACCAGGTTCCAGGTACTCCAGGAGTTTCCAGGACGGAGCTACACCAGGTTCCAGGTTCTCCAGGAGTTTCCAGGACGGAGCTACACCAGGTTCCAGGTACTCCAGGAGTTTCCAGGACAGAGCTACGCCGGGTTCCACATACTCCAGGACTTTCCAGGACGGAGCTACACCAGGTTCCAGGTACTCCAGGACTTTCCAGGACGGAGCTACGCCGGGTTCCAGTGACTCCAGGACTTTCCAGGACAGAGCTATGCCGGGTTCCAGTTACTCCAGGAGTTTCCATGACTGAACTACACCAGGTTCCAGGTACTCCAGGACAGAGCTACACCAGGTTCCAGGTACTCAAGGAATTTACAGGACGGAGCAACGCCGGGTTCCAGATACTCCAGGACCTTCCAGGACGGAGCTACACCAGGTTCCAGGTACTCCAGGACAGAGCTACACCAGGTTTCAGGTACTCCAGGAGTTTCCAGGACAGAGCTACACCAGTTTCCAGGTACTCCAGGAGTTTCCAGGACTGAGCTACACCAGGATCCAGGTACTCCAGGACAGAGCTACACCAGGTTCCAGGTACTCCAGGACAGAGCTACACCAGGTTCCAGGTCATCCAGGAATTTACAGGACGGAGCAACGCCGGGTTCCAGATACTCCAGGACCTTCCAGGACGGAGCTACACCAGGTTCCAGGTACTCCAGGACAGAGCTACACCAGGTTTCAGGTACTCCAGGAGTTTCCAGGACAGAGCTACACCAGTTTCCAGGTACTCCTGGAGTTTCCAGGACAGAGCTACACCAGTTTCCAGGTACTCCAGGAGTTTCCAGGACTGAGCTACACCAGGATCCAGGTACTCCAGGACAGAGCTACACCAGGTTCCAGGTACTCCAGGACTTTACAGGACGGAGCTACACCAGGTTCCAGGTTCTCCAGGAGTTTCCAGGAAGGATCTACGCCGGTTTCCAGATACTCCAGGACTTTTCAGGAAAGCTACGCCGGGTTCCAGGTACTCCAGGAGTTTCCAGGACAGAGCTACGCCGGGTTCCAGATACTCCAGGACTTTCCAGGACGGAGCTACACCAGGTTCCAGGTACTCCAGGACTTTCCAGGACGGAGCTACGCCGGGTTCCAGTGACTCCAGGACTTTCCAGGACAGAGCTACGCCGGGTTCCAGGTACTCCAGGAGTTTCCAGGACTGAGCTACGCCGGGTTCCAGGTACTCCAGGAGTTTCCAGGACTGAGCTATGCCGGGTTCCAGTTACTCCAGGAGTTTCCAGGACTGAACTACACCAGGTTCCAGGTACTCCAGGACAGAGCTACACCAGGTTCCAGGTACTCCAGGAATTTACAGGACGGAGCAACGCCGGGTTCCAGATACTCCAGGACCTTCCAGGACGGAGCTACACCAGGTTGCAGGTACTCCAGGACAGAGCTACACCAGGTTTCAGGTACTCCAGGAGTTTCCAGGACAGAGCTACACCAGTTTCCAGGTACTCCAGGAGTTTCCAGGACTGAGCTACACCAGGATCCAGGTACTCCAGGACAGAGCTACACCAGGTTCAGGGTACTCCAGGACTTTACAGGACAGAGCTACGCCGGGTTCCAGATACTCCAGGACTTTCCAGGACGGAGCTACACCAGGTTCCAGGTACTCCAGGACAGAGCTACACCAGGTTCCAGGTACTCCAGGACTTTACAGGACGGAACTACGCCGGGTTCCAGATACTCCAGGACTTTCCAGGACGGAGCTACGCCGGGTTCCAGATACTCCAGGACCTTCCAGGACGGACCTACACCAGGTTCCAGGTACTCCAGGACAGAGCTACACCAGGTTCCCGGTACTCCAGGTACTCCAGGAGTTTCCAGGACAGAGCTACACCAGTTTCCAGATACTGCAGGACTTTCCAGGACGGAGTTACGCCGGGTTCCAGCTACTCCAGGAGTTTCCAGGACTGCGCTACACCGGGTTCCAGGTACTCCAGGAGTTTCCAGGACTGAGCTACACCAGGTTCCAGGTACTCCAGGACAGAGCTACACCAGGTTCCAGGTACTCCAGGACTTTACAGGACGGAGCTACGCCGGGTTCCAGATACTCCAGGACTTTCCAGGACGGAGCTACACCAGGATCCAGGTACTCCAGGACAGAGCTACACCAGGTTCCAGGTACTCCAGGAGTTTCCAGGACGGAGCTACACCAGGTTCCAGGTTCTCCAGGAGTTTCCAGGACGGAGCTACACCAAGTTCCAGGTACTCCAGGAGTTTCCAGGACAGAGCTACGCCGGGTTCCAGATACTCCAGGACTTTCCAGGACGGAGCTACACCAGGTTCCAGGTACTCCAGGACTTTCCAGGACGGAGCTACACCGGGTTCCAGTGACTCCAGGACTTTCCAGGACAGAGCTACCCCGGGTTCCAGGTACTCCAGGAGTTTCCAGGACTGAGCTACGCCGAGTTCCAGGTACTCCAGGAGTTTCCAGGACTGAGCTATGCCGGGTTCCAGTTACTCCAGGAGTTTCCAGGACTGAACTACACCAGGTTCCAGGTACTCCAGGAGTTTCCAGGACTGAGCTATGCCGGGTTCCAGTTACTCCAGGAGTTTCCAGGACTGAACTACACCAGGTTCCAGGTACTCCAGGACAGAGCTACACCAGGTTCCAGGTACTCCAGGAATTTACAGGACGGAGCAACGCCGGGTTCCAGATACTCCAGGACCTTCCAGGACGGAGCTACACCAGGTTCCAGGTACTCCAGGAGTTTCCAGGACTGAGCTACACCAGGATCCAGGTACTCCAGGACGGAGCTACACCAGGTTCCAGGTTCTCCAGGAGTTTCCAGGAAGGAGCTACGCCGGGTTCCAGATACTCCAGGACTTTCCAGGAAAGCTACGCCGGGTTCCAGGTACTCCAGGAGTTTCCAGGACAGAGCTACGCCGGGTTCCAGATACTCCAGGACTTTCCTGGACGGAGCTACACCAGGTTCCAGGTACTCCAGGACTTTCCAGGACGGAGCTACGCCGGATTCCAGTGACTCCAGGACTTTCCAGGACAGAGCTACGCCGGGTTCCAGGTACTCCAGGAGTTTCCAGGACTGAGCTACGCCGGGTTCCAGGTACTCCAGGAGTTTCCAGGACTGAGCTATGCCGGGTTCCAGTTACTCCAGGAGTTTCCAGGACTGAACTACACCAGGTTCCAGGTACTCCAGGACAGAGCTACACCAGGTTCCAGGTACTCCAGGAATTTACAGGACGGAGAAACGCCGGGTTCCAGATACTCCAGGACCTTCCAGGACGGAGCTACACCAGGTTCCAGGTACTCCAGGAGTTTCCAGGACTGAGCTACACCAGGATCCAGGTACTCCAGGACGGAGCTACACCAGGTTCCAGGTTCTCCAGGAGTTTCCAGGAAGGAGCTACGCCGGTTTCCAGATACTCCAGGACTTTCCAGGAAAGCTACGCCGGGTTCCAGATACTCCAGGACCTTCCAGGACGGACCTACACCAGGTTCCAGGTACTCCAGGACAGAGCTACACCAGGTTCCCGGTACTCCAGGTACTCCAGGAGTTTCCAGGACAGAGCTACACCAGTTTCCAGATACTGCAGGACTTTCCAGGACGGAGCTACGCCGGGTTCCAGGTACTCCAGGAGTTTCCAGGACTGCGCTACACCGGGTTCCAGGTACTCCAGGAGTTTCCAGGACTGAGCTATGCCTGGTTCCAGTTACTCCAGGAGTTTCCAGGACTGAACTACACCAGGTTCCAGGTACTCCAGGACAGAGCTACACCAGGTTCCAGGTACTCCAGGACTTTACAGGACGGAGCTACGCCGGGTTCCAGATACTCCAGGACAGAGCTACACCAGGTTCCAGGTACTCCAGGAGTTTCCAGGACGGAGCTACACCAGGTTCCAGGTTCTCCAGGAGTTTCCAGGACGGAGCTACACCAGGTTCCAGGTACTCCAGGAGTTTCCAGGACAGAGCTACGCCGGGTTCCAGATACTCCAGGAGTTTCCAGGACGGAGCTACACCAGGTTCCAGGTACTCCAGGACTTTCCAGGACGGAGCTACGCCGGGTTCCAGTGACTCCAGGACTTTCCAGGACAGAGCTACGCCGGGTTCCAGGTACTCCAGGAGTTTCCAGGACTGAGCTACGCCGGGTTCCAGGTACTCCAGGAGTTTCCAGGACTGAGCTATGCCGGGTTCCAGGTACTCCAGGAGTTTCCAGGACTGAACTACACCAGGTTCCAGGTACTCCAGGACAGAGCTACACCAGGTTCCAGGTCATCCAGGAATTTACAGGACGGAGCAACGCCGGGTTCCAGATACTCCAGGACCTTCCAGGACGGAGCTACACCAGGTTCCAGGTACTCCAGGACAGAGATACACCAGGTTTCAGGTACTCCAGGAGTTTCCAGGACAGAGCTACACCAGTTTCCAGGTACTCCAGGAGTTTCCAGGACTGAGCTACACCAGGATCCAGGTACTCCAGGACAGAGCTACACCAGGTTCCAGGTACTCCAGGACTTTACAGGACGGAGCTACACCAGTTTCCAGGTACTCCAGGAGTTTCCAGGACGGAGCTACGCCGGGTTCCAGTGACTCCAGGACTTTCCAGGACAGAGCTACCCCGGGTTCCAGGTACTCCAGGAGTTTCCAGGACGGAGCTACACCAGGTTCTAGGTACTCCAGGACAGAGCTACACCAGGTTCCCGGTACTCCAGGTACTCCAGGAGTTTCCAGGACAGAGCTACACCAGTTTCCAGATACTGCAGGACTTTCCAGGACGGAGTTACGCCGGGTTCCAGGTACTCCAGGAGTTTCCAGGACTGCGCTACACCGGGTTCCAGGTACTCCAGGAGTTTCCAGGACTGAGCTACGCCTGGTTCCAGTTACTCCAGGAGTTTCCAGGACTGAACTACACCAGGTTCCAGGTACTCCAGGACAGAGCTACACCAGGTTCCAGGTACTCCAGGACTTTACAGGACGGAGCTACGCCGGGTTCCAGATACTCCAGGACTTTCCAGGACGGAGCTACACCAGGTTCCAGGTTCTCCAGGAGTTTCCAGGACGGAGCTACACCAAGTTCCAGGTACTCCAGGAGTTTCCAGGACAGAGCTACGCCGGGTTCCAGATACTCCAGGACTTTCCAGGACGGAGCTACACCAGGTTCCAGGTACTCCAGGACTTTCCAGGACGGAGCTACGCCGGGTTCCAGTGACTCCAGGACTTTCCAGGACAGAGCTACCCCGGGTTCCAGGTACTCCAGGAGTTTCCAGGACTGAGCTACACCAGGTTCCAGGTATTCCAGGACAGAGCTACACCAGGTTCCAGGTACTCCAGGAGTTTCCAGGACGGAGCTACACCAGGTTCCAGGTACTCCAGGAGTTTCCAGGACTGAGCTATGCCAGGTTCCAGTTACTCCAGGAGTTTCCAGGACTGAACCACACCAGGTTCCAGGTACTCCAGGACAGAGCTACACCAGGTTCCAGGTACTCCAGGACTTTACAGGACGGAGCTACGCCGGGTTCCAGATACTCCAGGACTTTCCAGGACAGAGCTACACCAGGTTCCAGGTACTCCAGGACAGAGCTACACCAGGTTCCAGGTACTCCAGGTACTCCAGGAGTTTCCAGGACAGAGCTACACCAGTTTCCAGGTACTCCAGGAGTTTCCAGGACTGAGCTACACCAGGTTCCAGGTATTCCAGGACAGAGCTACACCAGGTTCCAGGTACTCCAGGAGTTTCCAGGACGGAGCTACACCAGGTTCCAGGTACTCCAGGAGTTTCCAGGACTGAGCTATGCCAGGTTCCAGTTACTCCAGGAGTTTCCAGGACTGAACCACACCAGGTTCCAGGTACTCCAGGACAGAGCTACACCAGGTTCCAGGTACTCCAGGACTTTACAGGACGGAGCTACGCCGGGTTCCAGATACTCCAGGACTTTCCAGGACAGAGCTACACCAGGTTCCAGGTACTCCAGGACAGAGCTACACCAGGTTCCAGGTACTCCAGGTACTCCAGGAGTTTCCAGGACAGAGCTACACCAGTTTCCAGGTACTCCAGGAGTTTCCAGGACTGAGCTACGCCGGGTTCCAGGTACTCCAGGAGTTTCCAGGACTGAGCTATGCCGGGTTCCAGTTACTCCAGGAGTTTCCAGGACTGAACTACACCAGGTTCCAGGTACTCCAGGACAGAGCTACACCAGGTTCCAGGTACTCCAGGACTTTACAGGACGGAGCTACGCCGGGTTCCAGATACTCCAGGACTTTCCAGGACGGAGCTACACCAGGTTCCAGGTACTCCAGGACAGAGCTACACCGGGTTCCAGGTACTCCAGGAGTTTCCAAGACGGAGCTACACCAGGTTCCAGGTATTCCAGGAGTTTCCAGGAAGGAGCTACGCCGGGTTCCAGGTACTCCAGGAGTTTCCAGGACAGAGCTACGTCGGGTTCCAGATACTCCAGGACTTTCAAGGACGGAGCTACACCAGGTTCCAGGTACTCCAGGACTTTCCAGGACGGAGCTACACCAGGTTCCAGGTACTCCACGAGTTTCCAGGACAGAGATACGCCAGGTTCCAGATACTCCAGGACTTTCCAGGACGGAGCTATGCCGGGTTCCAGTTACTCCAGGAGTTTCCAGGACTGAACTACACCAGGTTCCAGGTACTCCAGGAGTTTCCAGGACGGAGCTACGCCGGGTTCCAGATATTCCAGGACTTTCCAGGACGGAGCTACACCAGGTTCCACGTACTCCAGGACAGAGCTACACCAGGTTCCAGGTACTCCAGGACAGAGCTACACCAGGTTCCAGGTACTCCAGGAGTTTCCAGGACGGAGCTACACCAGGTTCCAGGTACTCCAGGAGTTTCCAGGACTGAGCTATGCCAGGTTCCAGTTACTCCAGGAGTTTCCAGGACTCAACTACACCAGGTTCCAGGTACTCCAGGACAGAGCTACACCAGGTTCCAGGTACTCCAGGACTTTACAGGACGGAGCTACGCCGGGTTCCAGATACTCCAGGACCTTCCAGGACAGAGCTACACCAGGTTCCAGGTACTCCAGGACAGAGCTACACCAGGTTCCAGGTACTCCAGGTACTCCAGGAGTTTCCAGGACAGAGCTACACCAGTTTCCAGGTACTCCAGGAGTTTCCAGGACTGAGCTACGCCGGGTTCCAGGTACTCCAGGAGTTTCCAGGACTGACCTATGCCGGGTTCCAGTTACTCCAGGAGTTTCCAGGACTGAACTACACCAGGTTCCAGGTACTCCAGGACAGAGCTACACCAGGTTCCAGGTACTCCAGGACTTTACAGGACGGAGCTACGCCGGGTTCCAGATACTCCAGGACTTTCCAGGACGGAGCTACACCAGGTTCCAGGTACTACAGGACAGAGCTACACCGGGTTCCAGGTACTCCAGGAGTTTCCAAGACGGAGCTACACCAGGTTCCAGGTACTCCAGGAGTTTCCAGGAAGGAGCTACGCCGGGTTCCAGGTACTCCAGGAGTTTCCAGGACAGAGCTACGTCGGGTTCCAGATACTCCAGGACTTTCCAGGACGGAGCTACACCAGGTTCCAGGTTCTCCAGGAGTTTCCAGGAAGGAGCTACGCCGGGTTCCAGATACTCCAGGACTTTCCAGGAAAGCTACGCCGGGTTCCAGGTACTCCAGGAGTTTCCAGGACAGAGCTACGCCGGGTTCCAGGTACTCCAGGACTTTCCAGGACGGAGCTACACCAGGTTCCAGGTACTCCAGGACTTTCCAGGACAGAGCTACGCCGGGTTCCAGTGACTCCAGGACTTTCCAGGACAGAGCTACGCCGGGTTCCAGGTACTCCAGGAGTTTCCAGGACGGAGCTACGCCGGGTTCCAGGTACTCCAGGAGTTTCCAGGACTGAGCTATGCCGGGTTCCAGTTACTCCAGGAGTTTCCAGGACTGAACTACACCAGGTTCCAGGTACTCCAGGACAGAGCTACACCAGGTTCCAGGTACTCCAGGAATTTACAGGACGGAGCAACGCCGGGTTCCAGATACTCCAGGACCTTCCAGGACGGAGCTACACCAGGTTCCAGGTACTCCAGGACAGAGCTACACCAGGTTTCAGGTACTCCAGGAGTTTCCAGGACAGAGCTACACCGGGTTCCAGGTACTCCAGGAGTTTCCAGGACTGAGCTACACCAGGATCCAGGTACTCCAGGACAGAGCTACACCAGGTTCCAGGTACTCCAGGACTTTACAGGACGGAGCTACGCCGGGTTCCAGATACTCCAGGACTTTCCAGGACGGAGCTACACCAGGTTCCAGGTACTCCAGGACAGAGCTACACCAGGTTCCAGGTACTCCAGGACTTTAATGGACGGAGCTACGCCGGGTTCCAGATACTCCAGGACTTTCCAGGACGGAGCTACGCCGGGTTCCAGATACTCCAGGACCTTCCAGGACGGACCTACACCAGGTTCCAGGTACTCCAGGACAGAGCTACACCAGGTTCCAGGTACTCAAGGTACTCCAGGAGTTTCCAGGACAGAGCTACACCAGTTTCCAGGTACTCCAGGAGTTTCCAGGACTGAGCTACACCAGGATCCAGGTACTCCAGGACAGAGCTACACCAGGTTCCAGGTACTCCAGGACTTTACAGGACGGAGCTACGCCGGGTTCCAGATACTCCAGGACTTTCCAGGACGGAGCTACACCAGGTTCCAGGTACTCCAGGACAGAGCTACACCAGGTTCCAGGTACTCAAGGACTTTAATGGACGGAGCTACGCCGGGTTCCAGATACTCCAGGACTTTCCAGGACGGAGCTACGCCGGGTTCCAGATACTCCAGGACCTTCCAGGACGGACCTACACCAGGTTCCAGGTACTCCAGGACAGAGCTACACCAGGTTCCAGGTACTCCAGGTACTCCAGGAGTTTCCAGGACAGAGCTACACCAGTTTCCAGATACTGCAGGACTTTCCAGGACGGAGCTACGCCGGGTTCCAGGTACTCCAGGAGTTTCCAGGACTGCGCTACACCGGGTTCCAGGTACTCCAGGACTTTCCAGGACTGAGCTACACCAGTTTCCAGGTACTCCAGGAGTTTCCAGGACTGAGCTACGCCGGGTTCCAGGTACTCCAGGAGTTTCCAGGACTGAGCTATGCCGGGTTCCAGTTACTCCAGGAGTTTCCAGGACTGAACTACACCAGGTTCCAGGTACTCCAGGACAGAGCTACACCAGGTTCCAGGTACTCCAGGACTTTACAGGACGGAGCTACGCCGGGTTCCAGATACTCCAGGACTTTCCAGGACGGAGCTACACCAGGTTCCAGGTACTCCAGGACAGAGCTACACCGGGTTCCAGGTACTCCAGGAGTTTCCAAGACGGAGCTACACCAGGTTCCAGGTACTCCAGGAGTTTCCAGGAAGGAGCTACGCCGGGTTCCAGGTACTCCAGGAGTTTCCAGGACAGAGCTACGTCGGGTTCCAGATACTCCAGGACTTTCCAGGACGGAGCTACACCAGGTTCCAGGTTCTCCAGGAGTTTCCAGGAAGGAGCTACGCCGGGTTCCAGATACTCCAGGACTTTCCAGGAAAGCTACGCCGGGTTCCAGGTACTCCAGGAGTTTCCAGGACAGAGCTACGCCGGGTTCCAGATACTCCAGGACTTTCCAGGACGGAGCTACACCAGGTTCCAGGTACTCCAGGACTTTCCAGGACTGAGCTATGCCGGGTTCCAGTTACTCCAGGAGTTTCCAGGACTGAACTACACCAGGTTCCAGGTACTCCAGGACAGAGCTACACCAGGTTCCAGGTACTCCAGGAATTTACAGGACGGAGCAACGCCGGGTTCCAGATACTCCAGGACCTTCCAGGACGGAGCTACACCAGGTTCCAGGTACTCCAGGACAGAGCTACACCAGGTTTCAGGTACTCCAGGAGTTTCCAGGACAGAGCTACACCGGGTTCCAGGTACTCCAGGAGTTTCCAGGACTGAGCTGCACCAGGATCCAGGTACTCCAGGACAGAGCTACACCAGGTTCCAGGTACTCCAGGACTTTACAGGACGGAGCTACGCCGGGTTCCAGATACTCCAGGACTTTCCAGGACGGAGCTACACCAGGTTCCAGGTACTCCAGGACAGAGCTACACCAGGTTCCAGGTACTCCAGGACTTTAATGGACGGAGCTACGCCGGGTTCCAGATACTCCAGGACTTTCCAGGACGGAGCTACGCCGGGTTCCAGATACTCCAGGACCTTCCAGGACGGACCTACACCAGGTTCCAGGTACTCCAGGACGGAGCTACACCAGGTTCCAGGTACTCAAGGTACTCCAGGAGTTTCCAGGACAGAGCTACACCAGTTTCCAGGTACTCCAGGAGTTTCCAGGACTGAGCTACACCAGGATCCAGGTACTCCAGGACAGAGCTACACCAGGTTCCAGGTACTCCAGGACTTTACAGGACGGAGCTACGCCGGGTTCCAGATACTCCAGGACTTTCCAGGACGGAGCTACACCAGGTTCCAGGTACTCCAGGACAGAGCTACACCAGGTTCCAGGTACTCAAGGACTTTAATGGACGGAGCTACGCCGGGTTCCAGATACTCCAGGACTTTCCAGGACGGAGCTACGCCGGGTTCCAGATACTCCAGGACCTTCCAGGACGGACCTACACCAGGTTCCAGGTACTCCAGGACAGAGCTACACCAGGTTCCAGGTACTCCAGGTACTCCAGGAGTTTCCATGACAGAGCTACACCAGTTTCCAGATACTGCAGGACTTTCCAGGACGGAGCTACGCCGGGTTCCAGGTACTCCAGGAGTTTCCAGGACTGCGCTACACCGGGTTCCAGGTACTCCAGGACTTTCCAGGACTGAGCTATGCCTGGTTCCAGTTACTCCAGGACTTTCCAGGACTGAACTACACCAGGTTCCAGGTACTCCAGGACAGAGCTACACCAGGTTCCAGGTACTCCAGGACTTTACAGGACTGAACTACACCAGGTTCCAGGTACTCCAGGACAGAGCTACACCAGGTTCCAGGTACTCCAGGACTTTACAGGACGGAGCTACGCCGGGTTCCAGATACTCCAGGACTTTCCAGGACGGAGCTACACCAGGATCCAGGTACTCCAGGACAGAACTACACCAGGTTCCAGGTACTCCAGGAGTTTCCAGGACAGAGCTACACCAGGTTCCAGGTTCTCCAGGAGTTTCCAGGACGGAGCTACACCAAGTTCCAGGTACTCCAGGTGTTTCCAGGACAGAGCTACACCGGGTTCCAGATACTCCAGGACTTTCCAGGACGGAGCTACACCAGGTTCCAGGTACTCCAGGACTTTCCAGGACGGAGCTACGCCAGGTTCCAGTGACTCCAGGACTTTCCAGGACAGAGCTACGCCGGGTTCCAGGTACTCCAGGACTTTCCAGGACAGAGCTACGCCGGGTTCCAGGTACTCCAGGAGTTTCCAGGACTGAGCTATGCCGGGTTCCAGTTACTCCAGGAGTTTCCAGGACTGAACTACACCAAGTTCCAGGTACTCCAGGACAGAGCTACACCAGGTTCCAGGTACTCCAGGAATTTACAGGACGGAGCAACGCCGGATTCCAGATACTCCAGGACCTTCCAGGACGGAGCTACACCAGGTTCCAGGTACTCCAGGACAGAGCTACACCAGGTTTCAGGTACTCCAGGAGTTTCCAGGACAGAGCTACACCAGTTTCCAGGTACTCGAGGAGTTTCCAGGACTGAGCTACACCAGGATCCAGGTACTCCAGGACAGAGCTACACCAGGTTCCAGGTACTCCAGGAGTTTCCAGGACGGAGCTACACAAGGTTCCAGGTACTCCAGGAGTTTCCAGGACTGAGCTATGCCGGGTTCCAGTTACTCCAGGACTTTCCAGGACTGAACTACACCAGGTTCCAGGTACTCCAGGACAGAGCTACACCAGGTTCCAGGTACTCCAGGACTTTACAGGACGGAGCTACGCCGGGTTCCAGATACTCCAGGACCTTCCAGGACAGAGCTACACCAGGTTCCAGGTACTCCAGGACAGAGCTACACCAGGTTCCAGGTACTCCAGGTACTCCAGGAGTTTCCAGGACAGAGCTACACCAGTTTCCAGGTACTCCAGGAGTTTCCAGGACTGAGCTACGCCGGGTTCCAGGTACTCCAGGAGTTTCCAGGACTGAGCTATGCCGGGTTCCAGTTACTCCAGGAGTTTCCAGGACTGAACTACACCAGGTTCCAGGTACTCCAGGACAGAGCTACACCAGGTTCCAGGTACTCCAGGAATTTACAGGACGGAGCAACGCCGGGTTCCAGATACTCCAGGACCTTCCAGGACGGAGCTACACCAGGTTCCAGGTACTCCAGGAGTTTCCAGGACTGAGCTACACCAGGATCCAGATACTCCAGGACGGAGCTACACCAGGTTCCAGGTTCTCCAGGAGTTTCCAGGAAGGAGCTACGCCGGTTTCCAGATACTCCAGGACTTT